>NC_043961.1:50340764-50940764 GCF_902148855.1 Sphaeramia orbicularis | reverse complement strand
TTATCATATTACAGTAACAGGCCACGTTTTGGTCATATTCCAATCAGATCTGTAAAAAAATTCAAATTCCAACTTGATATCATTGATACTTACTGATATATTGGATCAATCCACTTCCTATCTGTTATAATGGGAAAATTTTTCAAAGTTGCACCAAATCCAGAATCAGATCCAGATCGAAATGATGTCAATACCTTGTGTTGACATCATCATAAAGAAGCTGTATACCAAGTTTGAAGTCAATCAGAACTGTAGTTTTGGAGAAGACAACTGAAAATTTTTCCCCATAAGAGCCCATGTTAAATTTTCCATCAGTTCCCGGATCCAGAAGAAGATCCTGATCAGCATGTGGACATTATGTTTTGGTCATCTCCCCATCAGGGCTGGACTGTAGAAATTTCAACGTGGTATTATTTATATTTACTGAGTTATTGCATCGATCCACTTCCTATCTCTTATAATGGGGAAAGTCGCACCAAATCCAGAATCAGATCCGGATCCAAATAATTTCACTAACTTTTGTTGACATCATCATAAAGAAGTTGTATACCAAGTTTGAAGTCAATTGGAATTGTAGTTTTGGAAAAGAAGACAATTGAAATTTTTGTAACGGACGACAGACGACGACGGATGATGACAGACGACGACGCCTGAGGCGTCGTCTTAAATTTCCATGTGATTTCATATTTTGAATATTTGATATATAAGTAAAAGTCTAACCTAGAGGAAAGACTTAGAATGTTAAAATGTTGTTTCTGTAAGTTATGCATCATTTTCACTTATGAATTCTTTAAAACACCAATATAAATATCTTAACAAATTATTAAAATCAAACAAAATTACTTATTATTTAATTTTGTGCAACATTAACGATATCTTGTATTTGTCAAATAGTTAACAAGTTTGAAATGATTTAAGTCGTAGAATTAATTTGGTTATGATAAATATTTAGGCTGAGTTAAGTACCTGTTAATAGATTTGGGCTAGTTAATACCTTACAATATTATATATTACTTTGTTGTGTAATTTAAAAAAAAAAAAAATCAATGGTCATATTCTAAAGTATAACTTTATGTACAGTAACACTACAATTAAAATGTTTTACAATACAATAACTGGGCCATGTCCTGGTGCTGTACTTTGGCCACGTGGCATCAAAGCCAATGGCTGCAAGTCAAATAAGCCACAAACAAAAAGAGAAATAGAAAGGTATTGACAAATACAAGGCATTCATGCTTAAATGGAGACAGATGAGTCACACATTTTCCTGAAGTTGTACTTATAATGTGTGCATGCTTCCATGTTTGAGAGTCTGCATTCATGCATGAACGTACTCGTGTGCATGGGCAATTTTGTTTCCATATCACGCCTCCCTCACAGGAGCACTCTTGCCAATTAATCACCTTTGAGAGAACACTTTTCAAAGAGTTTGTGATACAGAAAGGCTAAATTTACATTTCTGAGGGTTTCATTACAGTATCATTTAAATATCATGAACTCAGAGCTAGGCACTAACAGGAGCTGGAATGAGCCATGCTTTGTTGAGCAATGTTTTACTAAATACACCCTTGTTAAGGTCATACTGACCTAGCTCTTTTCAAGAGCTTACTAATGAAGTAGTGAAACTCAAACACTCCAAATACTTATGATGACATGCCATGGTCAAAAGAAATTCAATTATGTCTCTGAGCAGGGCTCACTGACCTCTCACGACCTTGTGTCATCATAAGGAGGCAGAGGAGGAGAGGGAAGGAGGAGGGGGTAATGGGCTGAGGTGGCCTTTAAAAGAGCCAAGAATACAAGGATGTGAACCAAGTCACAGAATGAAGCAGATAGACAGGAAAAGATTATGGACTTAAAAAACTGTAAGTTCTCCAAACCTTGTCAAGCAGTGTGATGTGTGCGTTGGATGTCAACGCACTTAAAGTGATGCAGAATTGAAAGTACCATCCATTAGACGGGCTGTGCCCATTCAGGTGACGTGTTTATGGTGTTGATCATGGGATGATGATGAAAACCAATTATGATTAAGAATCTGCTGTACATACACTTACATAAACTGATGGTAAAATGGTGTAGATCCCAAAGTCAACAAACAGGAGAGCAAGAAACCAACAAAACTAAAACATATTTAATATAAAAGTAACTTCCATATTTGTCAACAGCTTTATTTCTAGGCCTTACTTGGTCACAAATACAGTCATGACTTTAATTTAATTCATCACCTATTCATCACCTATTTGTGATGTTCACTAAACTCTTCATTAAGGTAACAGTGAATTCATAGATTTACATGTATATTTTGCTGGGGGAAAAAAAAGCTCATCTGACTTATTTCTGAACAATAAATGTGCCTGTTTTGAATTCTTAAAAAAGTGTGCTGTGACTTAATGACTGGGGGAGAAAAAAGCTTTGGGTGGGCCATTCAAGAACAATCACGGAGTTGGATCAAAGCCACTCCTTCGTTATTTTAGCTGTGTGCTTAGGGTCATTGTCTTGTTGGAAGGTGAACCTTCGGCCCAGTCTGAGGTCCAGAGCACTCTGGAAAAGGTTTTCGTCCAGGATATCTCTGTACTTGGCCACAGTCATCTTTTCTTCAATTTCAACCAGTCGTCCTGTCCCTGCAGCTGAAAAACACCCCTATAGCATGATGCTGCCACCACCACCATGCTTCACTGTTAGATTGGACTGGGCAGGTGATGAGCAGGGCCTGGTTTTCTCCACACATAACAGTTAGAATTAAGGCCAAAAAGTTCAATCTTGGTCTCATCAGACCAGAGAACCTTATTGCTCCTAGTCTGGGAGTCCTTCATGTATTTTTTGGTCCAGCTCTATGCGGGCTTTCATGTGTCTTGCACCGTGGAGAGGCTTCCATCAGGCCACTCTGCCACAAAGTCCCAATTGGAGGAGGGCTGCAGTGATGGTTGACTTTCTACAACTTTCTCCCATCTTCCCACTGCATCTCTGGAGCTCAGTAACAGTGATCTTTGGGTTCTTCTTTACCTTTCTCACCAAGGCTCTTCTCCCCTGATTGCTCAGTTTGGCCGGACAGCCAGCTCTAGGAAGAGTTCTGGTCGTCCCAAACATCTTCCATTTAAAGCTATACCTACCAATGTGGCAATTCTCACAGCACTTAATAAAAGTTTGAACATGAACAACCCACCTCCCTCCAAAGCCCCGCCCCCTTCCCTCTGCCTGAGCTCTGAGGCTCCTCCTCCTCTCTCCTGATGCGCGATGGAAACAGAGGAGGAAGCAGAGGTGGAGGTCCGGTCCGTTTTGGCGTGTCCGCGGACCCCTCCCTCAGTAATGAGATGCATCATCCACCTGCCGCGGGCCCGCGGCTCCTGTTCCATCTGTAGACCTGGTCTGTGCAGTACTGGGTCAGTGTTTTCACTGCAGTGCCCAGGGGATGGGCGAGCGCACTGTGAACGTGCGGCCTCCGCGAATTTTCCGTGAACATTTGAGGTTTCATAGTCCATACATTTATCATCCTACATCATCTTACACTGTGTGACACCATGTACATGTACCTGTATGAGTCCCACCGTCATAAAAGCTGAGCTTTATGCAGACCTGTTCAGTCCAATACAGCTGACTTCCGGACTTTTATCTCCATCCTTCATTCATCAGACTCCTGTTTGTTCTCCTCAGTTGTCGTTTCTGTTCATAAATCCGTTTTATCCCTTCCACATGTGCATGTCAGCTCTATCCATACACATCCTAGACAGTAGACTGTGGTCAGTGACAGGAGAAGCAGCGCCAGTGATGCGTCAGATTCAGTGGTACACATATCGGATGTGAGACGGAGATAATGGATCGGATGCTGGACGGCCGTAATGGATGATTGACAGGAGGCTCAGTCAGGTTCGGCCAATTATTTCATTCGGACCGACTAAAATGATTGGTCAGACTGTTATTAGAAATATATGAGAATTAAACATTTTTGAGTTTCAATACCTAGTGGATTTCTTTTACATTTTAGTTTGACACACACTTATTAGGAGCATTTTAAGATGACAAAAGAAAATTGTAAAAATGCCACATCATACGGTATAGCTTTAAGGATTATGGAGGCCACGGTGCTCTTAGGAACCTTAAGTGCAGCAGAAATTCTTTTGTAACCTTGTCCAGATCTGTCCCATGCCATAATTCTGTCTCTGAGCTCTTGGAGCAGTTCCTTCAACCTCATGATTCTCATTTGCTCTGAAATGCGCAGTGAGCTGTAAGGTCTTATAAAGACAGGTGTGTGCCTTTCCTATTTAAGTCCAGTCAATCTAATTAAACACAGCTGGACTCCAATGAAGGTGTAGAACCATCTCAAGAATGATCAGAAGAAACGAACAGCACCTACGTTAAATACACGTGTCACAGCAAAGGGTCTGAATACTCGTGGCCATGTGGTATTTCAGTTTTTCTTTTTTAATAAATCTGCAAAAATGTCTACAATTCTGTTTTTTTCTGTCAAAATGGGGTGCCGTGTGTACATTAATGAGGAAAAAAATTAACTTAAATGAGTTTAGCAAATGGCTGCAATATAACAAAGAGTGAAAAATTTAAGGGGTCTGAAAACTTTCAGTATAAATAACATCTGTACACGCTAATTAGCCTACGAGGACATGCAAGAATTGATCTTAGAGTACTACAATTTAATTTTCCTGTAGTATGTTAGGTTATCAGAAGTAAATTTATTATTTTATTGCATAGGACACATGCATCCTCACTTGTTTTCAAAGACTGTGAAAAAAAATTCTTCAATCAATCAGCGTTGAGACTACTGTCTGTCAAAACTTAAAAACAAATGTATTATTATTATTATTATTATTATTTTATATGTGGAGCCACATGCAAACACGTACTGTTTTTTGATACCATTCACTGGTGCATTCAGGGGTAAAACCCATTGCTTTTACACAATGGTCACTGAAGGAGATTTTTGTAATAAAGTAAAAGGACAACCATGCACTATGTTTGATATCAACAAGCAGAGCCTTTTCTTCCTGTTGTTCTGCTGTTTTGGACTCTGGCCAGATCATTATGGTCTGTCTGAGCACCTCCAACACTGACAAGGGCATGCAGGATTTTACAACATCCTCAAGTCAAAAGAACAAAACCTGGTTGCAAGGAAAACATAACCTAGATAGATAAGAATTCAGAATTGGTTTGAAGCCTGTACAAGAGTGTGTGTACTCACAACAGAAGCAAACTCAAAGACCGGGGATGGGACAAACTCTCTGAGCTTAAAGTGATAAAGGCCTACTGTGGTGTACATTTTATAAGAGATGTCAAAAAGTTTTGAGATCTTTGAAACAGAATCTGTAATATTCTCTCTGAAATGCCTCAGTGTAATATTTTCAAATTAAAACACAGTCAGAGGGAGAGAAGACACTTCCACTTAAATAATGCAGCGCGCAGGCTTTCTTGATGTGTCAGAAAGCTCAAAAGAAAACGGCGCAGTCAGCATTCATGTTGGACATATCAATGCTGCCAATTTTATCACAGAAACGATGGTGCAAAAGCAGGTTTGTGTCAGCATGGCACAAAACACAGCTCTGAGTATTTTTTGGGGGGGCATTTTTATATTGAAGTTATATAAGATGTAGACAGTTAATTAGCCAAAAATAGCCCATACATATCAAGGCTTTATTGGATGACGGGTGCAATACATTCTATTGAAGCCCCATTGTGATAAATAATGCATTTTGGTTTGCTGTCTGAGCCATTTTAGCGATAAAATATTCAAAAGCTAAAATGACATCCATACACATTATGTGAGGCTGATGTGCACGATACTGCTGCATGGTGAAAGAATTGGAGGATGCAGGTTGTTTGCAAAATGCTACAGCACTTGTAGTGATGAGTTCAGTTGGATAAGATTTCCCATGTGTCTTATTCTGTCATGATTGTAAATCTGATCAGGCTCTACTAAAAGAACAGTCTAATATCCTCCCATGGCGTGCCCGAGGACACACACAAACATAAATGCCTGCTGAAACGCTGTACATATAGACACATACGTGAGTTTATTTCTATGAAATTGTATTATGTGCTGGGGAAAATTACATGGTAAGTGTGTGAATATAGCCCCGGTCTCCTGAGGGGTAATCTACAGTAGGCTGTGGATGATAATGGATGTTAGAGGAGGCTGGGTGAATGCTGTCTGCCTCTGTTCATGAATTTACCTGGGTCTTCTAAATTGAATAACAAGTTAACACCCTCTGTGCAAATTCTTTTCATTGAAGAGACCTTTTTTGTTTTTAATGTGTCCTTCACAAGCAAATCTAATCATAGCTTGGCTCGTAATACAATGAGGAGACAAAAGGGAAGCGAGGGGCAAAAATTGCAATGTCATTTAGCATCCTTTTGTAAAATGTGTGAAAACTAATGCAACTTTATTTGATGGAGCTCATGTTCACATCCCAAGTGGTTATTAATAGACAGTGGCTTTTTAAAAGTGGATATAATAATGATAGTTTGGAGCAGGAAGAAGCTGATATCTGATTAATCTGCCAATATCATCCCTACCCCTCCCCCTAAAAACATTACCATGAAAACACATTATGTATGTCAGAAATTAACCAGATAACTGCTCAACAGGACATTGCAATCAAATAAAAACTTCAGAAATAAATCTGAGGGTTTTTTTTCCATCTTTTGAGTTAGGATTTTTCCCTCAAAGTCTGTATTTCAGTAAGTTTAAAAACCTAAAATTAGCCATTGACCAGTCCCAATACTAATAATTTGTAAACTGTCCCATCAGCACTAACAAATGCAATAATTTTAAAACAAACAGCATAGTTGATTTGAATATTTCATGTGTTAGATGGTAAGTTCTAAAGAAAATGTGGAAGCCAAGTGCCATATGTTACATATGGCATTTGGCTTATTCACTACCCATAATGCTTGAACTGAAAGAGGAAACGTTGAGAGTAACCTGTGTATGTTGTCATTTGTCCAGGTCATCATTCATCCTTAGTAGTTTTTCTAAGTTCAACTGGATTGGTTTTGTTCTTGAAAATGTTTCACCATCACTTCCGATGAAGTCTCTTGGATGACAGATGAAACATTTTCAAGAATAAAACCAGTCCAGTTGAACTTAGAAAAACCAATAAGGTGAGAGCAACAAGTCACAAGCTAGCATGTGCATCTCTTCATATAAACTAAAGAAAGAGTGAGAACATAAGCTAGAATCTTGTTTCATCTTTTAAAAATTACTTTAACTGATCTGCAGTAAAAGCATTACTATTTGTTGTATTTTTGTTTGTAATTCTAGATAGCATGCCTGTAAAGAGTCAAATGAGAGGTTCTTTCATCAATCTGATGTTAGTGCGACAGTTTTGTCCATTGGCTGATTTTGCCATATGGAAGAACAAGAACCTGTCATTATTAAAACATAATGGAGAGACAAAGGGAGAAAGAGAGGACAAAAAACAATATTATTCAGCATAGCTGAACAAAAAACCTTTTGCTGTGTGTTTATTTGATATTTTCATTAGTAAACAAAAGCTGTTCCTCAAAGCAGAGTCTTCTAAATGTGTATGGGCGTCAAAGATTTGTTGCAGTCTGCTGGGCTAGCAGAACCTCTTGGCCCTCTGAGATTCTGTCAAATAATTAAACTGAGAATAGCTCAGGCAGTCCCAAAAACAAGCTCCGCCCCCCTCCGACAAGGCTTTGATGCAAGACAGGCATCTCAAGATGTGAGGGAGATTCTTCTTGCCACAGCAGGAAGAGTGAGGAGATCAAAGTGGTCTGGCGATGTTCCGACACAGCAGAGCCGAGCTTTTGTTTGCTCTAAACATGGTTTATCTGATGAGGCCTGCCGGCCAATCTCAGAACGTTGTCTGTCTAATCGCCTAATCCTTCCACTGCAGCCACGAGCTCCCCGAAAAAAAGAAATACTGAGGTCATCAACTCTGTTTACACACCAAGTGTGTTCATACCGCACTGTATGTGTGTTTATCTATAAGTGAGTGTGTCAGGGAAGACAAATGTGTGTGTTCATGCAGGGGGCACTGGTGGAGATTTACAGTGTTGATTCCTTTAAAAATGTACTTTACTACAGATTACAGAATGCACTGTTTAAAATGTAATTTGTAATAAAATCCATTAGCTCAATCATAGTGACTAACCTTGTTTCACAGTATTATTAAAATAGTGTGAATAACTGTGGAATTCCCATAGTGCATCAAACTAAAGCAAAATGATCCCAGGAGTCACTATGAATGTAGATAAACACTTCCTGTAACTAGCTGTAACTATATGAAAACACAAAAACAATGAGGTGCTGTTGGTAAAAATGCTGAAGACCCAGTTTTCCTTGACCTTTTATTTTCCACAGCATCAAGTCTGATAGTAGAACATATTGTTTTTACTTAGTTCCTCAAGAACATTTTCTTGCTTTGCACATTGCACGTAGTCTTTATCAAATAAATATAGCAACAAAGAAGGGAATTTTTACCTCCTGTTTCCCAATGCATAAAATGGGTGAAAAATACACAACAACAATAATATTGTAAATTAGCATAGCTGCAAAATAAGATTTATAGGGATTTAAGAGGCTCTGATTGCAGAAAATTGAACTTAATATTCTTTATTATGTATTCATTTGTATAATTACATGAAAAAATAGCTTGTTGAATTTCTATTACCTTGGAATAAGCTGGTGATAGAGGGTGTGAGTCATCCCTCACTGAGTCCACAATGTCTCAGAACTAACTTCCTCTGTCTTTTTTTGTTTTACAACTCTGTACAATTCTAATGCACTGTACTTGCGCATTTCAGTGCATTACCATCATAAGCCTCTTCTACACAGAGATCCTGGAAAAGAGGTGAGATGGTGATCCCATCTTTTTTCCACCATTGACCAATTTCTACAGCCAAGCCAAAGGACTAACAGAGGTGAGACAGGCTGGACTTTTACACAGTGGACCTGCATTCCAGAATCGAAGGGGCAGTGACATATACCTTGCGTCGGAAATACCCCGAGCATAGCGGTGTTGCTAACCTCTCCAGAATCGGCCTGTCTTTCACCATTCCACAAATGTTAGCACGGATAGAGTCCTCCGCCTGAAGTGACAACAGCTCATAAATCTCAGCGTCTCCCCAGTTCGACATCTTTCTGGTCACGTTGATATGTTTGTTTACTGTACACGGCCTGCGCTCATTTTTAAATCCTCCCAGCGTGGGTCATCGCACACGCAATACGTTATCAAAACAACACGCCTTGGTTGTGGAACAAGAGGTTTTCCTTTTACATAGCGTTCTAGACTCATGATCCCACCTTTATCACGGCTCTGTTGTTCCCTCCAGAGCCGTTACAGAGCCGCGATAAAGGTGGGACCAAATGATCCACCATTTCGTTTACATAGATGTCGTTCCAGAATAAAGTAAATAAATATTTCAGGAACAGAAGTGCTGTGTAAAAGAGGCTATAGACTATGTTTGAGTTTGTATCAAAGTTCTTATCATCTTCACTAAAAAGCCCAGATAGGTACGACAAACAGCTGCAACAACTGGCCTATCGCAATTATTACTTAATCGACATATCAATATGGTTTGAAAAAAATCATTCAAGTATTAATACACATAATTATGGTAACTGTCTCAATTCACGTATCGTTAGCCTCATAGCATGAATGCCTTAGTCATATTTTTGACCAAATTGTGATATCTATGTAACTTTACTTTCATAACACTGCTGATTCATTTTTCATCATTAGCTATGACCTGAAAAAACATTACTTAGGCAACTATATTGAGGCAAACAATACATAAAAATAGTTGACAGAATTAAAAGAAATAACAATTTAATTGTTATTTCCACACATCGTTCCAATTTTTGACTGCTGCACTGGTGCCCTGCTCCACTCAGTTTTTCTGCTTTCAGTAAAAAGGGGAATAACACCTCTTTTTTTGTTACCTTGGTCCAATATTTCAATAATGTGATGAACATATTTCAGTGACTGTATCTGCCATGTCCAATTTACATTAGTAAAAGCAAAAGAAACCATTCATTTTTAAATCTATATCATTATACTGGTAGGGCTCAGAGCATCTGCGTGTGTCGGCATGATTCTGACAAATGTAGACGTTTTTACGTGGCCAATTTGGTACCAACAGTAGAGGAATAGTCCCGTCTCCACATTAAATACCTCAGCAAGTGGATAGGACCAATATTTTCTGAGATATTAGTCATTTTGGAATACAATTGCCTTACAATCACGGAAGCACAACGCTGCATGATGGGAAATGAAGTTCAAAACAGTAACGTTGCATTTACTCCTGGCTTCGTCATGCATGCCGAGAGGTTGTAGTGTAGTTGGAGTTTCGGTGTTTAATGACCAGGCGGGCTTCTTCTCAAACTGAGCATTTATTCTAATACATGCTGCAGCAACGGAACACAAACAGGGAACTGGCACTCCAAATCTAGAAAGTGTAAATTTTTTTTTTCTTTTGTCAACACAATCGAAATCAGGGGTCACCAACCCTGGTCCTCGAGGGCTACTATCCAGCATGTTTTAGATGTTTCTCTCCTCCAGCACACCTGACGGTCGTTATCAGACTTCTGCAGAGCTTGATGATAGGCTTATCATTTGAATCAGGTGTGCTGGAAGAGGGATACATCTAAAACATGCAGGATAGTAGCCCTCGAGGACCAGGGCTGGTGACCCCTGATCTAAAGGTACTTCCTGTTTTGACAGACTTAAAAAAAAAATCACTTCCTGAAATTACTTAAATTAAACCATTTTCTCTTAATAATTATCAGCTTTGTTATGACTTTGTTTTACTATTAACAATCAACCGAAATATCTGAAAATAAATAATGCATCATTTTAATATAAACTTAACCCAACATAAATTTCCTGGTTTTCGTTAAACTCTAATAAATTACTCACAACAGAAGTATTTCAGCCGAACCACACAAGGGATCCAACTGGAGAGCGATAAGTAAGGTACGTCCCGGTACTTACGGAGAACTCCTGCCACCACGGTCTTACAAACTATTCACCCCCCACCCCCGTCCATGCGCTCTGTGTGTACCACACAGTTTCACTCTGCAGGCACACCTGGGTATTAATACTGTATATTAATTGCCGTTTACATTTTAAGAATGATTTACCACACAATTTTTATGTCACTACTTATAAAATATAGACAAACATCTTTTCCTAAAACTCAACTCTCCCCAGCATAAAAACTACCACATCTAGAACCCCTGGTTCCACACATATTAGTATGTTTCATAATTCTTATCCACTATACCAGTGGTTCCCAACCTTTTTTGGCTCATGACCCCATTTTAACATTATAAATTTCTGGTGACCCCAGACTTTCAAAATGGAGACTTTTTTTTTTTTTTTGCTAAAATTAATTTATTCTTGATCATGTAATAGTTTGCTATACTATGTTGCAATTAAACGTTAATTTTAGATGACATTTAGTCTATATAATGTATATTATTATGGACGGAGGCAGAAAAGCCAGGTTGAGATTACTGCACAAAGTGAGAATTTTATTTTCCTTGGTTTGGATATGTACAGTCAGTCCAGCTTGGATTTACAAGGCTGACAATTAATACTGAACAAACAATAACTCAAACTATGAATTATGAAAGAGCTGCAGCATCTGAACCCGACCACAATGAACATTTGAAAGATAAAAAGTACCACAGTGTTTCAGTTTCAACTTCACAGTTTGTCATGTCTTTTATGTATTGGGATTGTCTCTCTCAACTCACCATATATTTTTTATTAGTAAGTGTTTATTTTTTATTTTTATCAATTACTAGAAATATCAGCCAACCCCATTTGACTTCCAGGCGACCCCGCGTGGGGTCCCGACCCAAAGGTTGAAAAACACTGCACTATACTGTATGTCTCATCTTATTCATAAGGTGTAAGGCTATAACTAAACTATTATTAGAGTTAGACTACCATAGTGGCACAAAGTAACTAGTAATATCACAATACAATTCATTATCATACTATTTCAGTACTGTGATAGCCTTGTTAACATGAGAATTTCCCTTTTTCACAGACACTATAGGTCAGGGGTAGGTGAGAAGTGTTTCACCACTAGATGTCATTAAGTATTACACACTAACACAGGGAAATTTTAGAACAAATGAGGAATTGTAGAAAGCTACAGTATAAATAGATGATTCAGAAAAGGTTACTAGGATTCATCTGCTAGGTATCATGAAGATCTGAGACAAAATATCATAGGAAGTGTGTAATACCTGTTAAGACATTTCACTAAAGGCCAAAAGAGCTGGAGGAAAAGCAACAAACTACCTGGCTCACTCTGTATGAGTCATCCTTGGGAAAGCATGAATGTATGTATAACATATCACAGCAATTCATTAAATAGTTGTTAAAAAATTCAGTCTCTAGTCATAGGATGACCAACTATTATAAAATTTAAATTATGCATGAGAGAAAATAGCCTTTCATATGATGCTCTACAATATATTGCATTGTATAACAGATCACACTCTTTTGTGGCAATATCTTTCATGACTTGGACAGTGCTTTGTGTTCTCCCACACAGATGGAAGAAGGTAACACAAACAAACATGAAGGACAGTGAATGTAAGCAACCCAAGTAAATGATTAAAAATGAAGTCATTTTATAGAAACTGATAATTGATTTAATTCATTAAAATGTGTTGTATCATTATCTGGATATGAAATTACCAAAATTGGGATACGATGATGAGAGGAAATTTTGGTCAGATCATACAGACCAAATACATGATATACTAGAAAATTATGTTGATATAAAAGCATATCACAACGCACTGATTTCCCGTTTTCACCATGTGCAGCACACACATACAATCATGACGGTGTATGTCATAGTGTATGTGTGAATCTTATCTGAGCAGGGGAGTGTTGGGGGTAAGGGTCTGAGTGGGAAACGTGAGGTGAGTCTTGACACATCCCAACGTTAAAAAAGGTGAACCAAGCAGAACTATTGAACTGTGGCAGCAGGCAGTCCAGGTTGAAATGTTAGATAAAGACGTAGAAAGAAGGAAAGCAGCAGCAAGATGCACCTTGTACAGGGGAAAAAAAAGAAGGCTCACAATAGTGGATAAGATGCACTGAGAGGGGAGAGATACATTTCAAGTGCTTCTAGGTTGAGTGTTACACTTGCTGTGATGCACAAGTCCATGCTACAGCGATTCTGATTGCGTGTGGATGACCGTGGTTTCAATACCGTCTTCCTATCCATGTGCAAGCTCTGCACTAATTCACCCTCTTTTGTCTATTTATTCCATTTAAACCACCAAGGAGAAGGGGGAAGAATCGAGATATGACCCAGTTTTATTTCCTCCGAAGACAAGAGACGGAGCAACAGAAATGAAAAAAAAAAAAAATCAAGTGAAGGAGGGAAAGACAGAGGAGGAAGAGCAGCGAGTATGAGCTCAAATGAGAGCAGAGTAATGAGGGCTCATTTCTATGCATGGCTCTAAATCATGTAGCCAACCTGCAATGATAACCGCTTTAGTTTAGCTGGAACACAATGCTTCTTATATCGAGGCAATGTCTGCTCTAAAAAATGGCTCGGATGCAAGACTCATAGCCTAATATTTAATTACACAGTGATGTACAAAAGTAAAAACAGGAAATTTGGCTACAATGCACTATTTTTGGTGCTAGAGGCATGTTTCGCAGCATGGATAATCTACCAAAATACTTGTATAATAAGATCCTCTTGCTGCATCAGTAAGCTCGTGTATGATGTCAAGAACACCAGTGTAGCACTGTAGGCAGTTGTTTCCTCGGAGCAACATACTACAGGTTTCTGTAGGCTGCCCTTGTAAGCTGCTTTAAATCACAGAACATCTGTTTACGTCAGCGAGGAGACATTTGACTGAGATAGAAAGGGGGCGATTTATCCAGTGAAACACAAATCAATGTTTGAGTCAAGCTTCACAGAAACATAATCAGAGGGATTATCTTTAGTAAGGTCCTGGCAGCCGTTTTTTTTGTTGAATTTGTGGAATTTAAATGCAGCCAATGTGCATTTAAAAAAAAAACAAAAAACATTAAAATACTCCAAGAACTGAAGTAAAATCTATTTTACATCATGGTTGCGCAGTTGTGTAACCTTTAATAACATCCTGCCTGTAGTACTGAAGTAGGTAGGATGCAAAAGGTTTATAGGCTCCAGTGCACGTGGGATTAAAGATATTTATAGGTTTTCCACTGTGGATGGTGCTAATTTTGTGTACACACACCTACAAACACAAAATAGCCTACACTGATATCAGAATGCAGATTTTTTTTTAACTTGGCTGTCAGAATAGTGATTAATGCTGCTGTAATATTTAAGGCACACATTTATTTCTAATGTTGAAAAAATAAGACAAGGCAAACATGCCACTTTGTATTAAATAACTGTTTTTATATCATGTCATTAGCCTTTTAGCATAATTGCCTAACTCAAACACTAAATGGACAAAAGTATTGGGACACATTGAATTCGGGTGTTTCTTTTCTAACAGGAGTCTGGGATACAAAACAGTAATGACAAATGTCATGACATAGTTTTATATTGTGATAAATATCATATTAATGTTTATATCTCAATTAGCATGAAGGACATCTTACAGCTTTAGCCCTGATGTTTCCCAATATGTTTGTCCATATAGTTTATAAACATCAATATTTCCTTCAAGTTTAATAAGAGATTTTTCTTCCTAAGTGAGATGTGAATAAAGTAGATGGTTAGTTGTGGTACAAAATTATTATTTACAGTTATAGCATGGAAAATAGTTTAGAAATTTAGAGGTAGAACATTTAAAGCCATAGTAACAGATTAAAAAAAAAAAAAAAGGAGAGAAAATTTTTAAAAATCAATGTTAAGAGAAATTAACTAAAACCATCTCTTAGGCATTTTGGAAGCAAAGATAATAATTTAAACCAAACTAACCAATATAAAACTATCACAATATAAAACTATATTATGACATTTGTCATTATTGTTTTGTATCCCAAACCCCTGTTAGAAAAGTAACACCTGAATTCAACATGTCCCAATACTTTTATCCACATAATGTACGACTTAGGCAAACATGCTATCAGGCTAACGATGTGTGATTTTCAAATATGAGTTTTAAGTCAATAATTATAACAGGAAATAAAATCTATAACAGTCATCAAAAAGGCAGTCTTGACTATTACAGTCAACAGTAAAAACAAAAATACTCAACAGTGCAACTCAACACCATTTCAATCAAACACTGCATATATCACATCTAATGTACAACGCATCAGTGAAAGTCTGTCAGCCTGGTCATAACAACAATAGAAACAACTGAATAACAAAAAACAATACACAGACTCTTACAACAATAATTCTTCTCAGTCATAGAAGTCTGAGACCCTGCCCTCTGACTGTATTTTCTATTTTACTCATTTTGTGCTGTGTTTGGGAGTTTTCTGGCCTTCGATCTTTGGACTTTGAGTTTGTATCTCCAGCCAATAACAGTATCTCACGACCAGTGTGAGCAGAATAATATTAAAAACAAAAGGAATTTGGTCCTTTCTACTCTTGTCCTTCATGCACTAATGTTGATGCAGTTCTGTGTTTTTGTATGAGGGAAACTAAAACAAAGTAATATTTAACAACACTTTACATTCAGACATTAAGCCTAAGTGCCTTGTTTCAAACTGAATACTTTTGTACTTTTGCTTTAAATTTAAAAAGTCAAATGCTGACAAAACTTGGTAGAATTCATCTTCAGAAAAACATGAATAACTGCTGTTTAGTGGTGAAGACGCTGACAAAATGAAGGTCCCCTTGTGCTTGTTTCGTGTTTGGCTGCCGCGGTGGCCAAATATTGATTGAGGAATATCAGGTGATATGTGATACATTTGTTTGTTTGTGGTCCAATTCAGATGTCAAATCAGATCAATGTTGGCTCATATGAAATACAGTCAGTCATTTTCCCTGTAGCAATTACTGAGCACCAGCGCCAGGCCGTCATAATGACAGGCACTGTTTGTTGATTTAGTGGTACATGGACCAAACAAGGGTGTGTGTTTAAATTTTACTGGGTTATTTACTCATTTGATGGGTGAATGTTTTAGAAAGTAAACACATTTCTGGATGGTGGAAATGAAGCAACAACTGTTAAGTACAGAATATACGTATACGCATCCAGTTATACTAATTTAGCAGCCAGGTGTTATCTGTGCCTGCTTTGTAACGCACTACTTCTCTTAAAGAGCTATAGAATAGGAGGACTAGATCAAGTGAGCTTTAAAAAGCCATGGTTTATCTGCTTCTGTTTCTGAGCAGCTGTACAAATTTATGGGCCATGCACAAACAGGTCAGTGATTATGACAGAAAATGTTTTGTGGCCAGAACTAAGGAAAAACTGGCAAAGGCAACACACCAGATTAAAAAATACAGTTAAACCTATTTTTGGAAGCCAAACAAACCAAAAAAAAAAAAAAGGCACAGACTGTTTTCTGTACAAAATAGATTTAAAAAAAAAAAAGATGTTATGATACCTCACTCCTGTGGCAAAAGGTTCTGCTGGATTCATGACATCATGCAGAAACTTTTCCATCCTTTATTGTGTGCTTAAAATCACCCTTGCAAGAAGTGTTCCTGATGAAAGGTCATCTCATTATCATTCCCACATTAAGCGATCTGATGTCAATTTTATGCCACATTGACCTTTGTTTCTATTTCTGGACCTGCAACATTGCACGTGTAGGCTAGTGAGACCTAAGTTGACATTTTATACTCGACTGCACCCAAGAGAGAACACGCCTAGGTATTAAATGGGTAGTTAATGCAGTACACCATGTTCTGCATAGTCATACCAGCTATTTTCCACCATTCTGCAGAACCACTGAGGCCACATCACCAGATGTTGATTATTAGTGAGAGTCTTAAACATTCTGACTGCCTTCAGAAAACTGTCAAAAGGCTCATTTATGCTCGCTTTATGTATGCAAATGGGTACGTCCGTTTCTAATGTTGTCAAGCATCACTACCTTCATACTTCCATGTGTCAAGTGGGTTGAAATGAGCATTTCTCAGTGAATCCACCAGAGGGCACCGCTCTGAATTAGCATAATGGCTGAATACAATGAAGAAGAGTAAAGTTTTTTGTGAAGAAGAAGAAAAAGAAAGTCATGACAGAGGACGTATTAAGAATGTGGATACTGTTGTTGATATTGAGGAGGGTAGCTGTCATAAATATGTCGTAGTAGTTTTAGTAGTTTTTCACTAACTCACACAGGCACTCTTTGAAAAGTTCCACTATTTCTGGAAAATATTCTCTTCAAATGTCAACACTGCCTTAACGGTTCCTGGTGGTACTACTCTGTATTCTCCATTTGGGTTCGCATCCACAAGCTCCCGGAAAATGGACAGAAATACACTCATAATGTATGCAGAGGATGGACAGAACACTCTGTCTGTATCTGTCTGCGTCTTTAACGTAGGACATAAATGGGCCTTAAAGAGGTGATATTTTGCATTTTAGCTTATCAGCCGATAGGCCGTAAGCTATTGTTGTCATGCGGCATCCGGCAGCGTTATCGTCGTCTGTCGTCGTCTATTGTCGTCATTGTCTGTTGTCCATTACAAAATTTCAATTGTCTTCTTCACCGAAACCACAATTCCGATTGACTTCAAACTTGGTATATAACTTCTTTATGATGATGTCAACAAAAGTTAGTGAAATTATGTGGATCCGGATCTGATTCTGGATTTGATGCGACTTTAAAACATTTCCCCAGTATAAGAGATAGGAAGTGGATCGATGCAATAACTCAGTAAATATAAGTGATATCAAGTGTAAATTTCTACAGTACAGCCCTGATGGGGAGATGACCAAAACATAATGGCCACATGCTGATCAGGATCTTCTTCTGGATCCGGGAACTTATGCAAAATTTAACAAGGGCTCTTATGGGGAAAAAAATTTCAATTGTCTTCTTCTCCCAAACTACAGTTCTGATTGACTTCAAACTTGGTATACAGCTTCTTTATGATGATGTCAACACCAGGTATTGCAGTTATTTTGATCTGGATCTGATTCTGGATTTGGTGCAACTTTGAAAAATGTTCCCATTATAACAGATAGGAAGTGGATTGATACAATAAATCAGTAAGTATCAATGATATCAAGTTGGAATTTGAATTTTTTACACCTCTGATTGGAATATGACCAAAACATGGGCTATTTCTGTAATATAATAAATACACATAACTGGGTGATAATAAATGCCATCTGGATACATTTCCCAAAGCTTTTAAATTGGGCGGTAAGCTACAGGGCCATTGGTCTTACTTTTTTAAATGGAATTATGCATTTTAAAACATTTCCCTGTGGTCTAAATAAACTTTAAATGCTATGCTTGGGTCTGAATTCTTCATTAATACAACTCCATAGGTCCATCTTCAACCCTATTTCTGAGTAATGACACAAGAAAGGCAATTTTGAGCGCTGGCCCTTTAAATTTAAAAGCAAATGAGCCACTTCACACCCCACCCCCCTGCTCTGTCCCGTTCAGCCACTTGTGTTCGTTGATACAACCAACAACTGAACATTTTTGGTAATCGGCTCATACTTTCAGTATGGACTACAACCGCTGCTGTTGACAAACAATTATGGCGTACTCGGAGAAATGTTCGTCGGAAGTCTTGTCCTTATATGTGCAAATGTCATGACGTAATTAGTTATAAAACGTAACTAGTCTAATTAAAAAGGAATTCAAACTGGTATTAGAAATCCACTCAATTTTTGCCTGACCAGGGGTGCCGCTACCAATTGTGGGTCCCATGAAAGGTAAACGTTGTAGACCCTTCATAAAATACATTATCTTGTCTGTCAAAGCGGGGGGGGGGGGGCAGGTGGAAGGTAGGGATGCGAGCTATACATACAGTCACTTACGCTAGCATGAAACAAAACTGAAACTTAACATACTTTCAACGTCCAGCTCCCAACTTCCTGTATCCACTGGACCCCCTCCACTGCTCTATGCCCCCCCCCCCCCCCCCTTTACTGGTGCCCCAGGCATGACTAGTTATATACATAACAAATTAAGAAGGAATTAAAATGGGTTGAAGAAATCCACTTGATTTTTGCTAAAATTAATATAAAGATAGCTTTGAAGCAACTGGAGGGTTCAAATTCAAACTTTTGAAACTATTAGGGTCCAAATACACAAATAACTGTACCAAAGACTAATAAAAGTGGGTTTAGCAAAATATGACCCTTTGAATTGTAAATTGCTCAACAGTGGTGTAATAATGATAGAGCACAAATACATAACTACCCCTAGCCGTAGTGGGATGTAATGAGGCTGACAAATAACTGACACCAACTGTAGGAAGGGCACTGTAGCCTTTAGCCTGTGTTTGAATTAATGCAACATTTTCCTCCATAAACCTAACAATGTGCTGAGAATGTAGCACCCTTTATATGAATGTGACCTTTTTAACGTGGATGCAACTCTAGTGGTAAAAGGAAAGGTGATTACTGAGGGCAGAGTCATTTTAAAGCTCAACATTATCTCTATTTGTCACATTTACGCTGCCTGGATGAAAAAAAGTCACCACCTGGATTTATCTCATCAAAGAGGTAAGAGCCTTCCATTAGGTTAATACTGCAATGACTAATATGTTACTGATAGCAACAGGTTGTTTAACCCTGTCTAACAACCATCAGTTTGATAGAGAGCATAAAAATTGGACAGAGTTTCAATGGAAAAATAGGACCAATGGCCCTGTAGCTTACTGGCCAAATTAAAAGCTTTGGGAAATGTACCCAGATGGCATTTATTATCACCCAGTTATGTGTATTTATTATATTACAAAAATAGCCCATGTTTTGGTCATATTCCAATCAGATCTGTAAAAAAATTCAAATTCCAACTTGATATCATTGATACTTACTGATTTATTGTATCAATCCACTTCCTATGTGTTGTAATGGGAAAATGTTTCAGGGCTGGACTGTAGAAATTTACACTGGATATCATTTATATTTACTGAGTTATTGCATCGATCCACTTCCTATCTCTTATAATGGGGAAATTTTTCAAAGTCGCACCAAATCCCGAATCAGGTCCGGATCCAAATAATTTCACTAACTTTTGTTGACATCATCATAAAGAAGCTGTATACCCAGTTTGAAGTCAATCGGAATTGTGGTTTTGGAGAAGAAGACGATTGAAATTTTTGTAACGGACGCCAGACGACGACGACGCCAGACGATGATGACAATAGCTTACGGCCTGTCGGCCGGTAAGCTAAAAGGTCATGAGGTCTGATAAGTCCAGACTGACCCTGTTTCAGAGTGATGGGCACATCAGGGTGAGGAGAGAGGTGGAGGAAGTGACTACACATCATGGATAGTACCAACAGTACAGTTACTTCAATTGGTCAGGTCTAAGTTCAGAAACACTATATGACCCGGAAAAAAAAGCATGCAATAAATGTGAAATTTTCTTCCCTACCAAATATTAAGAAAAGACTGCCTGCTGAGAAACACTGTCCCAATCCAATTCATTCCACTGGTCCTACATCCCATGTAGTGTGGGTTATCAGCTTTCTTTTGGGAGTTGCTGATATCAAGTGGCATGGTGGAAGAAAATTCTCATAGGGTTTTTTTAATTAAATGGTACTCTAAATGGTGTTTAGAAGGAGGATTAAAATGAACCCAATTTGGATAACTGTTTGTTAGTCCTAAGCATGTTATATTATGTTTTCTACCCCTAAAAAGTGTAAAAATAAATAAATAAATCATTATTATTATCATTAATAACAATAATAATAATAATAATAATAATAATAATAATAATAATAATAATAATTTACCAAGCATGGTTTCTGATGGGGAAATCACTCTGAGAAATCCCACATAAAAATTCCACACCAAAGGGCCTTCTTGGACTGGGGATGGTACCATGACCTTCTACCTGCAAGAGTGACTGAGTTAAATACTGAACGCACTGTACGGGCTCAAGTGGAAGTCTGTACAAAAATACTGGACTGCAAAGAATGATTAGCTTCAACTTCAGGTCACATTAATAACCCAACGCACTAAGCCTATACTGTTAACCAAATGTTGGGTCTAACCTGCACAACCTGTGACTCAGGTCTTGATCTGACAGTTGGGTTATTAAAACATCAAAGCTCTTTTCAGTCTAGTCATGACTACTGTGCACCACTGGAAAAGACACTGATAAATGTAAATGTCTTGACAAATAATCATGAAAACCAAACCTCGAACCACTTTTACTGTAATATTACAGCAAACGAATGTGTAACTGGAAGTCCATCATTGTTCATATAAATAAAAGTTTGTTGAGTATTCTGTAGTTATTTTCTCATCTCATGTACAAAACTGAAATAGTTTATCAGGAAATTTTCTGTGCTGTCTGTGCTGTCTGATCTGCATTGGCGGAGGTCTGCGTTCTTTGAGTGCTTTACTAGTTCAATCCTGTAACTCAGGGGTGTCAAAGTCATTTTAGTTCAGGGGCTACATACAACACAATCTCACCTCAAACAAACCCTTACAAACCAGTAAAATCAGTAAAGGAATAACATAATAACTTATAAATAATGACAACTCCTGTTTTATTGCAAAACAGTAAAATTAAACTATGAAAATGTTTACATTTACTAACTATTCTTTCACAAAAAATGTAAATTCCCAAGAGCAGCCTGAAATTTCTTAAGAAAAATAAGTGTAATTTTAACAATATTATGCCTCATCTTCTAATTACCTCCGCCAAGGAGGTTGTGTTTTTGCCAGGGTTTGTTTGTTTGTTTGTTTGTTTGTTTGTTTGTTTGTCTGTCTGTCTGTCCGTTAGTGTGCAACATAACTCAAAAAGTTATGGACAGATTTGGATGAAATTTTCAGGGTTTGTTGGAAATGGGATAAGGAAGAAATGATTAAATTTTGGTGGTGATCGGGGGTGGGGGGGCCTACGGGGGGCGCCACTGATCAGCCTTGGCGGAGGTCTGCGCTCTCCGAGTGCTTCTAGTTTACACATGTGTATTACAACTTTCAGATCACAGTGGATCTACAAAGACACAAAACATTTAGTAACGTTTGGAACTAATGCTGCTTTTACACCTGGTAGTCCGGTAGAGTGGTTCAATTGGGCCCAAAAGTTGTAACAATGTTGCAATTCTCAACTAGTTCGGTTCAAATTCACACCAGTGTTTTTGCAAATGGACCAACCACTATGGATGTTATATACCCCCCCCACTCATGTGGTGGCGCTGTTCTCAAAATACTGTGTTTTGGCTGATGTGGCTGAACACTGATTGGCGCAGCATGTGAAGCGGCAAAAATCCCGGAAGAAAACATTAGACTGATTTGTGCTGTGTGTATTCCCAAACAATGGACTGTGCTTTCCTGTTGATTTTTTGGCAATATATTACTATCATTGCTTTGTGCAGCAGGCACAAATACTGCTGTTGTTCCAGCATGAATGTCGCATTCGGCAAGAGAACATTATGCGGTTGTTTTTGTCGCGGAGGAGATGTGTTGCAAGACACTACTGCAGAAAACGGGCAACGCTCCTAAACCTGAACCAACTTGCATGTCGGAGATATTTTCAGAAATCTCTCCGGCAAGATCCTGTTTCACTTATTGTGTAGAATTAAGAGAACAGTGCTTCCCAGAATGCACCGCGTGGCTTGCTATGGATGCCTCCGTAGACCAAAAAGTCCGCTACATAACAGAGCTGGGCCGAATCGAGGGCAGCAGCATTCTCACCATCAGCGCACCACACTAGAGTCCACATGGAGCCGCACCGCGGTCTGAGCCAAAAAAAAAAAAAACTGGTCCGCTTTCACACCAGGCCAAATGAACCGTACTTGCAGGTGTTCTGGACTCTGGTCCGCTTTATGCAGACCAAATGCTATAGGTGTGAAAGCCCTCTAAAACATCCTCGACTAAGACACCCTTAATTTAATATCTTCTGTGTAAAAATTCATCCCATGGGCCGGATTAGAACCCTTGATGGACCGGTTCTGGCCCACGGGTCATATGTTTGTCACACCTGCTGTAACTGAATGTGTTATCCTGTTATATGCAGTGCAGTGGTAGACCAGCTGGCTGTGGTTGCTCTACCCACTGAGGAAAGGTACCTCATCCTGTCTGTAATTAACTGACAATGGGAGTGGCCCGCATCACTAGAGGGACAATCTGATTGGATCAATTGACACCTCTGGCTCGTTATAGGTGATAATGTCCTATTCTGAGTGGATAATGCAGAGGTAATCTGCCCCGTGGAGATCTCCATCGCTGTCCAACCCCCATCCAACCCAACTCTGTTAACAACAGATAATAAGATTACAGCGTGGCCCATGGCTGATAGAATTACAACTATATCAAGGAGGTGAATCATTTCAGGTTATAAGATGCCACTAGAAGCAACAGTGTAACAGTCATATGCTGACAGACCCACGCAACTTGAATGGAACATGTACCTGCTGTGGCAATGTTCAGACATTATTAGGTTTGTATTTATTCATTGAATGTAGAATTTCTTCTTAAACATTGACAAATTATTTTAAGGGAACAGCATATAAGACTATAATATCATTAAGTATAACAAAATAGGTCACTGGGAATCTTGTTTGATACCTTCAGTTTGATAAACAGCACATATGAATGTATAAAAATCAGCTTACTATTTAAAAAAATAATGAGGAAAACAATAGATTGCATTCCGCAAAAGTTGACTGGCTTTTACAAGAATGCAACGTAATATTTATACTCCACTCTATGATACACTTGAATGCTATTATACTACCAACTAGGGGTGTAACGGTACATAAAAATTTTGGTTCGGTACGTTTTTGGTACAGGGGTCTTTGTTGAGACCAGTGAAGGGGTGGGGAGTGAGGGGGGTGTGCTCCACAACTACCTGTTGGACACATGGCATTTCTACAAAATATTAATTCATTTGCGCATTAACAGGCACCCCATGTCATGTATTTTTGTATTTCTTAATGTTCAATGTTCGTTTATGGCAAATGCTGTAATTTACTGAGTGTTTGTGAACACCTCACTGGATTCCCTAAGGTGCTGTGAATGTGACCTCACAGTAACACCGCAGCAGAGGCACAGTGAAGGAGAAGAGGAGCAGGTTCACTTGATTTTGCCAAGATGAGTTAAAAAATAAAAACCTTTTCTATAAAGGAACCTATGGACTCTTAAGTGCCACAAAGCTGCAACAAACCGAAAACCAAAAATTAAACTTAACATGCTTCGAACGTCCGACCCGGCTTCTGTGCCTCTGTTATATTCTCTGTTGTCATGTTTTGGCTTTGCTGAATGTATACAGAGGAAACCCTGCACATGGGTTCTGCTTGTGGCTACCCTGCTTCCCGAGTGTTTGCGCTCTTCACATAGGATGCGTGTTTTCATCAGTACATCTCCATATTGTATCAAAGGCCCCGAACTGAAACGGTTCGGTACATACGAGTGCACCGTTACACCTGTAGGACTGTGTGATATGATGAGACACAACATGTAATGAGAGAAAAACGTATACTGTATCATATTATGTTCTATTGTTTATATTGTGCTGAGTTTTTTTTTGTTTTTTTTTTGTCATTTTGGAAGTTTGCATTTGCCACAGACGCAAAAGTGGAGGAGAATAAAGATGATACAGAATGGGTAGTTCTGTTGTACTGTAAGCATCTCCATATGTCTTTCATCAGTGCTGAATTTTCCTCTATAGAACAGCAACACCTAATGAGAAAGGATAATGGCACAAGAAAATTTCACCATGTATTAATGTTTTAATGATCATCTGAAAGGGACACAATACTGAAAATGGTCAACAAATTAAGGTGCAGCTGCATATTGCTGATATTTAGTGTTGCTGAAGTTAAATATTATTTTAATTTAGATAGTTGAATTCTTAAGTTTAATCACATATTAGTATTAGTCAGTATTAGTTAGGATTCTTTTGTGTCACTGGTTAGTGTTGAAGTTCTTTGGATAGGTCACATCTTGGTCACATATTGAACTGACAGGTTTATGATCACAAGACTTTACCTTAGGCACACTTTTAAATACACGTGCCCAAAGACGATCGTAAACAACCAGAGATTAAAAGGTAAATACTGAATAGTTTTACATAGAAGTATCATATCTGCTTAACTTTAGAGTCAGATGACACCAGTCCATGTTCTGTGACCCAACCCACCTAGCACAAGAGGGTCAGCCCATAGTTTGGAGATCAGTTTAGAAGAATGATTAAAGTGATCTGCATTGGAATGTCTTTGTCCATTTCCCCACTTGGGGTGTGGGTCCTCTGCTGAGTTATATTTTGTTTGTGATCAGATCAAGTCAATAATAAATTTTATAAAAATGAGACCTAAAAGAATCCAGACTTATTCTTGGAGCTTCCAACAAAAGAACACATTAACAAAAGTTTTCACAAGCTTCAGTGGTATAGATCTAGTTAAGTTCAAGTGAGCGAATGTCTGCTTCTAAATCTGAATGCTATAATCTTATTTGCCCACTGGAGCAGGAAGCAGAGAGACACTAAATTCCCCTCTGGTGATTGGATCTGGCATGTTCAGAAGAGTCTCACACGCACAAAAAGTGGATACACCTCGAACACGTCAAAAGTGTTATTAGACAACCATAACTTGAAGCATTTTTCTCATTTTACAACCGTGACTTCATAATTTAGAGTGATAGTTGGAAGGATGAAAAAAAAAAAAATAGAATAACAGTGCTATTATCTGCCTGAGAAGAATCTTTCTGCAGGCTGGCAAAAATCCCAGCCCACTGATGCTCCCAATAGTAAATCCAACTCTGGCTTAACCCAAGCGCTCAACTGGCACTTACAAATAACAAAGTCCTTATCTCGCTGAAATACAACTCAGTGAATCTTATTCAATGGTTAGAATTCCCAACTGTCGTTCTTCACACACACACATTCATCTATTGATCCAGAGGTCATTTTGCCTTGACCAGTCACATATGCTCATTTTATTGCTTCAGAGGATCACAGTCATGCTTATCATCCGAATGAAAAAGGTCTTCTACAATCTTGTTGGTAGAAGGGGGATGTCAAACCTGTATTTTAATTTTGTTATACCAACATATTAAAGCCATTATTTCTGTTTTATAGCAAAATGGAAATGGGTGCTTCTATGAAACTGGTCCCTAAAAATAGGACGTGGGAGCTAAAAATTCAAACCAGATGTAGACTAATGTTATGAAGCAAGTTTGGAAGTACTTTGGGACTTTTTAAAAAAATAAACACTCACTGAGATAAAAGAGAAACTACTTTTCAGATTAAACACATTTTTATATTATTTTATATTTAATACAAAAATCTGTATGTAACACGGTCAAAAGGACACGAAAATTACGCCTTACTATTTTTTTTAATATCTCTTTATTCTCTCACAGGTAGGGATGGGAAACGATAAGAATTTAACGATACCGATTCCATTATTGATTTTACTTATCGATCCAATTCCTTATCAATTCTCTTTTTGATTCCCTCACCCAATGAGGGTGAGGGAATAAAAGAGTACAAACAGGTGTGTTTGTAATAATAATAATGGATTGGATTTATATAGCGCTTTTCTAGACACCCAAAGCGCTTTACATTATTGATCCATTATTCATTCACTCTCACATTCTCCCTCTGGTGGTGGTAAACTACACCTGTAGCCACAGCTGTCCTGGGGCAGACTGACAGAAGCATGGCGGCCAATTCACGCCTACGGCCCCTCTGACCACCACCAAACATTCATATGCATTCATACGCCAGTGTGAGTGGCACTGGAGGCAAGGAGGGTGAAGTGTCTTGCCCAAGGACACAACGGACTGACTAGGGTAGAGCGGGATTCGAACCGCCAACCCTTCGGTTATTGGACGACCTGCTCTCCCACCTGAGCCATGGCCGCCCCTGTTTGCATTAACTGTCTTTTATATTTATATCTCTGCACAGAAAATATAACATATACAGTATGTACAAATAATAATAACAGATGACGCCAGGCCTGGTTCGGGGGGGGGGGGGGGGGGGGGGGGGGGGGGGCAGTGAAAGTGAAACTTAAGACGCTTTAACTAATTCCTCTATTGCCACATGTCCACTACATGGAACCAGTTCGACTCGGCTCAGCTCGGCTCCCGTTGTTGTGCACCTCATTTCCTTTCCCCTACCTTCAGAAACTTGTATCTGAGGGGGTACAATGTTTGTTGCCCGCACCGGAACCAGAACTGGACCTGGATGACAGCCTGGTGTTCACTCTGCCGCTAGATTCACAAGTGCCGCTAAGTAGCGAATCAAATACGTGACATTCCTGTAAATGAATCACATGCTGTGTGGACAAATGTTTGAGAATATTGGAGGGATTCTACCCTTTTGAAGAAATGGAAGCTTTGCAAGTGTTCCAGTGGACCTGGTGTCGTCTTTTTAGACCGTTTCTGCCTAAACGCCATGTTGGCTACATTCTGACCAAAACAATGCAGCGTACACGTGATGTCATTGTGCATGCGCAACGAAGGCGAAATCGATAAGCAGAATCGTTAAACAGGCAGGCAAATGATTCCAAGGAATCGAGCTACTGGGATCCGGTTCTCAAAATGAACCGGTTCTCGATTCCCATCCCTACTCACAGGTACATTTTGGGAATTGAACTAATTATGCAAGGCAGAGTATTTCACAAAAATGACAGCTGTTGCAAAATCATTCGCAATTTATATGAGTTTAACTGGGCAGGTTCTGCATGTAACCCAAGTGGACACGATGGGTTACATACAAAACCTGGAATGAGACAAAGATTCCTGAAAAACCTGCATGTCTGGAATAGAAAAACCACTAAGATCATCAAATCTAACACAGTGTCTTTATTTATAGTAGTATATAAGACCATTTCAAGCCATGTTTTCCAGATAAAATGCACTGACTCATGTCCTAATTTTGGTGATATTTTTGGCCCAAATATTTGATAAAAAATTCATTAATTCTGGGGTGGCTCAGACCAAGAGTATCATTTTTTTGCATTTATCTGAGGTCATCATTAGGTACATCCTGGGGGGAAATATGTCTAAATTTACCTTTTATTATTGGGTCTAAAAAAACTGGCAAAGTGCCAGGTACCAAAATGTACCCAGTTTCATAGAAGCACCCAAATAAAAATAATGATAGGTTTTTCTACCACATTGGCAAGAATATTACATAGCATAGTACATAGCAGAGGGGTGTTAGCATCTTTAGCATCTTAAGAGCTCATATATATCATATCATATCTATATCATCTAATAAATTCTAAGCTAACAACTGTTGGTTGCCTACATCCATCATAACAGCCTACATATGCTTTGTTTTTTGCATTTGGATCCTTCAAGTCCAAAAACCATCAAACACAAAGTTCACATAAGCACAACTCAACTTTACATATGGATCCTGTAGTACGACTGTTCTCTTCAGCTGAACTAACTTTGTCAAAGAAAATCATTTTGAGGGGAATTTCATGATTCCTTGAGGCTGACTGGTTGATCCCACCTCTGTGCAGATGTGCTACTGAGCTAGTAAGTCTCTCCAATTTAAAATTCATCATATTAAGCACTGTCATTGAACACTACATAATTTCCATTTTTTTCTTTTTCTTATCCATTCACTCTTGTTTGTCTACATTCAAAACTACCTGGCATGGCCAAAAATGTTACCACGACAATACACTTTCATATTAGTTGATATCAATAATTCTAACAATTCATTGCAATTTCACTATTTCTTTCAAGTTTAAAGGCTGATTTTTTGTCCTGTGTCAAAGTTTAAGAAACCAGATGGCTATTGGAATTATTTCCTAAAAGACAAAAACAATGTAAACAATGTTGTAACAATCAAAACAGCGAAAAACAATGTAAAAGATGCAACAAGATGAAAATGATGCAATAGGTGTAACAAGACAAAAACACACACATCGTTTGAGTCTGTAATGCCCTGTTTATTTTTAATTTTTTAAATTCAGTTTAATTGATTTAATTCTGTGAAAGCTAGCATGCACTAATTTGCAAATCTAAATTTCACAAATCTAGATGTTGAACATTCAAGACTATTGCGATGACAAACATATGATTGTTCAACATCATAATATACAGGAATAAAATTAGCAACAAGCATTTTGTGTCTTATTTGACAAAACACTAAAGGCAAAAGCTTCTATATGGTGATAATAATTATTATGGTACAAAAAATATATATATACTCTGATAATCACAGCTACTGATCTCTAAGGAAAGACTGAGAGAAACTATATTGGAGAAGTTATACCATAATGATTATCATTACTGATTTAATGCTCAGCCAGAAAGTGCAGAGATTGTTACAAAAAAGGAATATATTCATCAGTCTTTAATAAAATGATAATTTAAGATAACTAAAAAGTAATTATTTATTTGAGGTTTATGTATTAACAAAATTTTCAGAACTTATGCAATATTTAGAGTGGATGAATGTTTGATGACAGACAGTGAATGTAATGTAACTCTAATGGGAATGTTTCGACACTCCATTCTAAATTTGACTCTGAGCCTCGTGGGAAAACTTCACTCCACCATTTCCTGCCTTGTTTTGCTTGTTAGCACTCTCTCCGTCATGCTGCGTTATCCATGCATGTGTCTATTTGCACTGTTTGTCATAATACTGTGAAAAGCACTGATGGCTTCTGCATCTTACAGGGTTTGCCATTAGTACAAGGGGAAATAAATACAGATGGAATAAGACTGGCAGATACTTCCATTTGGATAAGATGTTCATGGACATGTTGGACTGTTTTTGTCAGCAGCAGTCCCGTTTTTGGACCCTCTAATAAGTTATCTGGTAGTACATCTTTAAACTGTTGCGCCTTTAATCAAATCTCTGGTCAAATAAAAACTTTGACATCTGCCGTGTAGGGCTTTGATTGACACGTCTGTATGACAGCTTTATCCCATTTGTAATCAGACTTCCAGAGTTTATTTTTGTTTAATAAAACAGAATATATTTTTTCCGTCACAGACAGCTCCAGTATAATTGGGGTTAACCAGTTCCACTAACAACAAATGACCTTGTTACACAGTGCCTGATGAAATTTACTGTTAAAGACCCTGTAAGTTAGCATTTGTAGCATTTTGACTCCTCCTACTGCTGTGGTTCAGCCCCTTTTGTCCAAAAATAGTCACTTCTGGTTCCATTCATCTCACACAGCCTCTAACCTATAATACTGCCCCTGAAACCATTAGTCAACCCAACACAATAACATAAAGTTAGGGCTAATGTTACTATCACTTATTGTTTATTTACTAATTAATTATCATTTTATTTGGTTTTACAGCATGTTAAGCAGCTCTGTCAAAGTCACAGCAGCAAGAAAATAAATATGGTAACACTAAAAGGGCTCATCGTTTGTTTAACATAAGCGTTATTTCCACGGACAAATCTGACCCATACTAGGGATCCACCGATACTGATACCAGTATCAGGTATCGGTCCGATACTGAGCGTGTGTACAAATACTCGTACTCATAAAAAATGCTCCGATACAAATACACTGATACCACTTGACGGCAGCGTGACGTTCACCTCAGTGCAGCAGGTACGCGGCCGAAGAGTAATGTCTGCAGAGTGGAGATTTTTCAAAATAAATGACAGTGACAAAAGTAACGGTGACTGTACGTAAAGACACAGACAGATACGGATAGAGCGTATTGTCTGTCCTCTGTGTAAATTCTGTACGTAATTCTGTCTGTTTTCCAGGAGCATGCAGATGTGTACCCAGAGCCATATAAAGATCATCATATTATCTTATAAGGGTCTGTGCGTACCCAGAGGGAGAAGCAGTACCATCGGGTACCGTGGAGGTACCGGAACTTTTCAAAGAGCAACTGTGTGAGTTAGTGAAAAACTACTGACATATTTAAGACAACTACCCTCATCAATATCAATATTAGTATCCACATTAGTATGACCTCCTCTGTCATCGCCATATTTGTTATTACTGACTTTCTTCTTCTTCTTCTCAAAAAACTTTACTCTACTTCGTGGTATTTGGCAAGTATGGTTAATTAAGAGCAGTGCCCTCTGGTGGACTGACTGAGAAACACTCATTCCAATGCATTAAATGTCAGTAGCAGCACTTTTGTTACAGTCAGACTAATGACAATGACAATAAAGCACATTTTCAAAAGTAACTAAGAACTGTAATGATATTATTAAGTACTCATATTGGTACTTGGTATCTGCAAGTAATCAAATGTAAGTACTTGTACTCGGTCTGGAAAAAAGTGGTATCAGTGCATCCCTAACCCATACTAATAAACTATTGATCCAACAGGTGCTCTGTGTGAGTCTGTCTGTTTAACGCAGTGACAGAATGTTACAGTGACAAACTATTTTCTCATGGGGTGAAAAATAACTGAAGAACTGATAACTTTATGGAGCAAAAAGACAACACTGTTAGAACATAAAAACAGTGCACACAGGCAGAGGTGGAAAGTAAATTTCCATGGTAACGGGAACATTCCATATCTGTTACAATGCCTTTCCAAAACCCTGAATACCTCAATACTGAAATTAAAGTTTAAAATATCATAATGGGAAAATGTTAAAATAATGCAGGGGTGTCAAACTCATTTCAGTTCAGGGGCCACATACAGCCTAATATGATCTAAAGTGGGCCGGACCGGTAAAATAATATATATAATAGGATAAGAACTTTTGAGTGAATGAAAATGTTTGAACCTACAAACTGTACTTAAACATAACAACCTGAAAATTCAAAGTGCAATGTTAACAATATTGCGCCTTAGTTTATAATTTATACGTGTGCATCGCAATGTGCAGATCACAGTTTATCTACAAATGAACAAAACATTAAATAACAGGGAGAATATTTTAGAAATTCCACATACTTCTAATAGGACATTTTAGGTCATTCACATTTTTTGTAAAAGGCGAGTCTGTAAATGTAAACATTTTTGTGAAATGTAACTTTTTTTTTTTTTTACACTAAAACAAAGAGAAAAATGAGCAGTTTTCATTATTTCTAGGTTATTAATGATAGTATTTTACTGGTCTGATCCACTTTAGGTTGAACTGACCTAAATGATTCTAACACCTTTGATTGTTAATATCTTGAGTGTAATTTTTGCATTTCACAAATTCATCCCATAGGACAGATTGAAGCCTTTGGCGGGCCGGATTTGGCCCCGGGCCGCATGTTTGACACCTGTGAAATAATAGGTTCTTAAAAGAATTGATGATAAGTATACACCCCCTTGGGGAAACAACTAGATTGACTGTATTAAAAAAATACCATTACGTCTTGCAGTTATAAACTGTATGACTGACGGCACCTGCTGCCTCTTTAGTTTCTTTAGTTTGCACTTTCCGGTTTTTCTCTGTCGCTCATATAAGCTTGAAAGGAGCCTCAAGGAGAGAGGCGGCGTCTCAAGCAAACTTGATGTGAGTCGGAGTGAAAGTGACACAGTGAGGTCAGCGCGCAGCCTGCGGCGTCACCTGTTCCCACCTGACACACAAATCGGTATAACCCCAGAAAACCAGCTGCTGAGTCAGCAGGGAGTGAGGGGAGGGAGCTTAAAGGAGTAGACTTGAGGTGACAGAACAAAGTGATGGAGCCAAATGAAGAGGAGGAAAGCTAATGTGAAGTGTGTTTGGTAGAAAGGACATGTGGCAAGGAGGGTGTATAAGAAGGAAATCAAGGAAGGTAGAACAGTGGAGGGTAGCTCGATGAAGGGTACCAAAGAGAGCGTCATGTCAAGTCAGTTGGACAGGAAAGGGCAAATACAAACTGTTACAAAGAAAGAGATGATTGTAGTTTTTCATCCTGCTTCTACTGCTGTATAAATCCAGTACTGGTGTTATTTCTATCACCTTCTACTGAATCAAGGCACAAAATTCTCTACAGTAACATAAAATAAAAATGATAGGACATGATGTAGTCCAGTATTCTGTGTATTGTGAGTGAAAAACACATTGTTCCCAAGAGCTTTTACCTTGTGTTATTGTCTATTACTTATGGGAAGGTGTTTGTTAAAAAAACACAAAAACAAAACAAAACAGAGAGAGAGAGAGAAAGTGGTGTGATGTAATTAAAAAACCTATTTGACACATTGGGTGATCTGTTTCTGATGTCTGATGCCAAAATTAAGCTCAAGGGTGTCTTTTGATGCCAAGATGAAACCCCCAGATAAACCTTACTTTTAATTGTCTTTCTATTGCCAAGATATTTTACATTGGTTCCAACTTTAACCCTTTAACTGGTGGAGTTCAATTTGGTAAACAGGCTTAAAGCAGACATGTCCTTGTATGAGCCTTTTCAGGACATAATGTTCTTTTGTAACTACTCAAACAAAGAAGCTTTCCAGAAATTAGAATATCATGTACAAGCAGGGTTATATGTTTTGTTGCAACAGTTATTGTTAGGTACTGCCTTTACATGCCCATAACCTTACATTTTTCACTCTTACTCTTAAAAAGTACCTAAAAAAACTCTGTGGAATGAAATTGAGCATTCCCCAAATATTCCTCTTTACATGCAGCTAGGAATGTAATGATATGAAAATTTCATATCACGGTTACTGTGACCAAAATTATTACGGTTATCATTATTATTGTGGTATTGCTGAAATGGTGCTCAAAATGTTCAGAAAGTACTAATACACACACTGAAATAATTTAACCAAGTTGTATTTTGAAAAAAAAAACAAAAATAAATAAATAAAAAATAATAGGCACGATGTACCTTCTGTTACCAGAGACATTTAAATATTAACCCTTAGTGGTCTGAGCCTATTTTGGCCATTTTTCAGTATTTCTGATTTTGCCTTTATATACTATATACAGAAATGTTTACTATACCCATGTTTGGTATCTTTTTTTTCAGCACAACTTCATCTATATCATCTGTCTATTATTTTTTTTCATGTTAACCTACTATAAAAACATAAAAGGCCAGAAAACACAAATATATATATATGTGTATATATATATATATATATATATATATGTGTATATATATATATATATATATATATATATATATATATATATATATATATATATATTAAATCTGATTTGAAGAATGTATATACTGTATATACATAACACAAAGATGCTTACTGAACCTTTTCAAAGACTTTAAAAGTGAATATTGGTTCCAAATATTTGGTATATAAAATCAAAATTGTAATAAATTAAAACTATGCTCAAATATTTGACATAAAAGCAAAGCTTTACATAGGGGTTTTTTTTTCCCGTAAAAGCACGGTAATCAAACACGGTTATCATGATAATTAGAATTTAAATGGTAATACTAACCGTCTGCAATTTTACCGTGGTTTATCGTTATACCGGTAATCGTTACATCCCTACATGCAGCTATGCCTAACAAGATTGAAAACATTTTTTATGAAGTTATCCACTGGTGACAGACATTCCACTATGTAAATTTGGCCTCCCTCTATTCATTCCTTCAAAACGCAACCTTCAAAAGGGACAACTTTTCAAGATTTGCTAAAACCCAAAAATCATTTTTGTTGATATCCTCTCCTTTGTGTAAAAGTAGGTGTGTTTTGATCTTTAGAGCATGCATATTAGATACTCACATACATGTATACATTTGCATTACAAATTTACTCTTTTCTCATTTATGGGTATTTGCTTGAGGCAAACCTTTGAGGTAAAAAGCTGCTGATAAAAGATTAGGTAAGAATCCAGTGTTTGCTTTGTTGGATGTTACATATTGATCTGTATCCAGCACCTATTCCACTGAGGTTTTGTGTGTGCACATGACTACCAATGGCCTAAATGATTTAACAATAGATTAAGGGTCATGTCAGCTCCTTGTTAGGGTGGGAGTTCACGCGATCTCCAGAGAATACACAATGTGTTTCAAGATCAATGACAATTGTGCATGCTCTAGCGAGAGTCTTGTGGATGTGCATGACATAGCTATTTTCTGGCAGTTTAGTAACAACCGCATTTCTGCTACATGTGCACAATATATTAAACCTCATTTAATCTCAAAGTGCTGTATTGTGTGGAGTATACGTTTGACTTGAGTCACAAAATAGACAGATACAACTTGACAACAGGGAATGTTTTGCAGAGGCGTACAGAAACATTTTGAGCTCTTATAGACATGCACTACCTACATATGATGTCACCTCATGGGAATATTCACTTCACTACCCCTTAGGAGGAATGGACTGGAATTGGAAATAAAAGAGTTGCAACAGGAAAGGACTCTGCAGAGGAAGCACTTTATTGTCCTTTAAATGTTTTTTAACACTGAAGCATAACCACCAGAAATGAGCAGGCCCTCTCTCTCAGAAATGGGCCTGTTTATTTGATGAGCGACAGAAAACTCATTGGAAATTAAATGACATTGTGCCCCAGGACTGATTTTATGTAAAAATACCCTAAAAGACTGTCACTATTGTAGAAGAAATCGAGCATTATTTGAACAAATACCAGTATTTTCTCTTGTTCCTGGAATAATGCTTTTTCTATTCACAATCATTACATGTAATTTTTGCTCATGCATGGACATGTTGGACGTAGTCATGCAGATAAAGAAAGAAATGTCTAATTATAATAAAAGACACATTCTTATGAGATGCAAGATGTTATTTAGACATAATGCATGACTAATCAAAGAAGCAGTGATGCAAAGATCCTACCTCATGTATGACTGTTCTCTTAACCACAGTAAACTGGCATTCAGTATATCCAACTTGCCACATACACCAAATAACTACGAATAAACCCTGGGAGACAAAAATATTGAATTATATAAAGTGGTGCTCCAAAGTGATTACACAGTTTCTGCACATTTCTAAATGATTTCACTAACTTTCAAAGCAGCTGAATTAGAGGCACTAGTCACTTTTCCATGGACTCTATGCACAGCCCCACCACTTCCTGAACCCCAGGTGGGTCCTTTATCTCCTGTATTTCATTATTGGACACATTGATTAATCCAGATGTGTCTAATTAATCAGTAGTAACAACAAGAAGTAGCAGGCACACCTGGATTAATCAGTGTGTCCAATAATGAAATACAGGAAATAAAGGACCCACCTAAAGTTCAAGAAGTAGTGGGGCTGTGAAATAGAGTCCATTGACCCTCAAATTGCGCAAATATAACTTGCACATAGAAATTGACCAAATGGAAAAACGACAATTTCGCCAAAACGCTCCTTTTTCTATTAGAAGTTTTTGTGCTGGCAAGAGGTGGTTCTTCAGGCGTAGCGCAAATGAAATCATGCGAAACTGCAATGTGAAGGCCTTTTTCCACAACTTGAGTCACGTGAATAAAAAGAAAAATGGAGGATGACGGACGCTACAACAAGCAAAGAAAAATAGTTTTAAAAGAAACATGGCACAGTATGTGTGGACACACCAGGAAACTGAATATTTTTTTAATTTAGTACAGGATAGAGGGGTAATATATAATAATAATGAATATATCTGTAAATCAACAAGATATTTATGTTCGTCGCCATGTTTATGGAATGACTTCTCACGTCATCTCGCGATAAAAAATAAATAAATCATTGCATTTGTGATTCAATGGAAAACCGACTTTACGCACTTCTGTTTTTTTGACATTTAGTCAATATTGGTAAAGTTTTGCGCTCATGTCCAATGGAAAAACCACTGCTGACATGTAATGTGGACATTCTCAAACAAAATTGGAATTTCACAAAACAAACCAAAACTATGTAATATATAATTGAGTTTTCTGACACCAAGCCTTATAGTGCAGTCAGCCCGAGAACCACTTCCAGAACAGCACGGACGAGTTTGGTTAAGATTTTATGTGTACTACTAGACTTATTGATAGTGCTTATTGATTTGGTTCTTAAACACTATTCCCTTTATAAGGTTAGGGTTAGGGTTACAGTTCAAACTGTGAACAGAAATATTGGTTTTATTTTCTTATTTGTCGCATAGGCCTATATAATTAATATATAATTAATATTCTTCAGAAAATAAACACCATTATTTTTGAACAAATCGTTATCATTGACTGATTTTGTTTAGATGGTAATGTGAAACAAATATCATAAATAATTATTACACTCTTTAAAAAAACGTACTGGCTCTACTTAAAAAATTGAGATAACAATTTGCATCTTTTTAAGTAATGCCAATGAGACTTTAAGTATATCCAACAAGCCTCGAATTGTCAGACTAACACAATTATGCTAGTACTAACTGCAAAAGAAAACAGTCTTCCATTCATCATTTGTAAGTATAAAACTGATCTTGACAGTTGTGGTAGAGATTCTGCAGCCTCCAGATCTCCATATCCTCCTGCACTGAATCTATGAATGACAGATCAAATGACATTGTAATCATTTCAGATCATATTTATGAACACAATCTATCAAATCATCAGCTGGTTATTTTACAGGTTCGTTTTAATCATTAACTTGTGTTCATATCTAGGCTCCAGGCTGCTACATAACATAAAGGCAGGCAGATAAACTATGAGATAAACCACCAACATCCAACTGGGGCCCATTACGGTTTGGCAGCCATCTCAACAGAACAGCCTTGATCCTACTGGACACTGAGCTCACAAGCATGGCATATGTCTTGGCTAGATGTTCGTCCATTCTTCTGCAAAGGGCTCTGCCTAAGTTGCCCCTCACATACTGCACTGGGGTTCAGAGCAGGAGACATGCTAGGTCACCACTTCAGAAAGGCAGCATGGCCTGACCACAATCAAGGTGCACAAGTATATTTGCATCAGTCATTAATTAGTATTGCAAAAAGATACCCCCAAAACCATTCCCAAAATGCTTCTTTGGCCATCTTATTACTGGATCTTGCAATCCTCCAAATTTGAAGAAAATCAGATAAAAACTGATAAAATGGCGACCCAATGAGCGTGAAAACGTGCACAATTTTATTGTTTTAAGAGAGCAAAATTATTGTACATAATGTTTTGTAACACAATAAATAATTACTACTCAACTCCTGTGTCTTTTTTACTACAAAATACACACATCGCATTGCTTTTCATTTATTGATCATTTTTGTTGAACAGCTGTTTGATTATCAATTCTTATTTTCAGTTTTAAGACAATCAACCATTTTGTTCTGAAAACCCTTCTTTTACAGCCCTTTAATTGTAATAATAGAATGGGAACCTGTTATTTAAGTATTATTATGACTAAATATGCACAACTAGACAGATTTTGGTGTGCTCCCTGGCTGCAGAAAATTTAGTAACAACGTGGCAAACAGATGTTTACGTCTAACCGCATGTTTTCAATAGTGCGTTGTTCACCAAAATTCATGTAGTGTCCGTACACCAATATACTTCCATCAATATTGCGTATATGCCTTATAGATATATTGTTATGACTTGTTCACAAATGTTTATTTACTCCTGTACCAGGAAGACTTAGTTACAGATCTAACAGAGATGCGACCATGTGGTAAGCCAGATTTCCATCCCAATCTTGTAGAGTCCACACACCAAGTAGTGTCCGTACACCATATCAGATATATGGGTCTAATTTTATTGTTTCTGTCAATATATGGAATTTTTCAGCACACATGCTTTAGACACGACATCTATGCAATAAACAATGCATGATTATCCTGAGTGCTGAAACATTTGTATATCTTTATAGGCATTAAATATGGAGGCTATTAGGCTGTAGTGTCTGTACACCCAATAATTTCTGATTTGACAGGGGCAAGCCTACGAAATTTTTAGTAGACACCATAATACAAAAATGTTTTGGACTTTAAAAGAGAAATATCAGACAAATAAAATGGCCTGTCTGATTTTTTGATAGAGCATTACTATTTTTATCTATATGTGCACCCTTTCTGGTACCCTTGATTGTGATCAGGCCAAGCAGTCTTCTTGAAGTGATGCTGGAGGTCAGTGTCTTTCTGAAATACAGCTGTTTGACTACGCTTTCTCAGGGAGGGGTCCATCCACCATCAGTTCACATGATTGCGTCAATGAATTTGAGTCCTCTATCAGCAGCAGCATCAAGCTTAAACCATGATGAACCACCGCCGACACACATTTCTTCTAGAGCTGCACAATATATCGTTTGAGCATCGTCATCGCAATGTATGTGTGCACAATAGTCACATCGCAGGTCCTGCAATGTAGGAGGCAAATGAACTCAACATGTTCTCATCTAATTTCAACACACTGCACACTGTGATCCGCCAATCACAATCATTCTTAATCAGTTTGCTGAAGCAGACCACGCCCCTGCACATGGAGTGAATTGCTGGTAACAACATTGAAAAATGAGGAACAAACAAGAGAAAATCACCAAAAACTAAGACTTGGTGCCAAAAGAAAAGCGACATCAGTTATCTGGAATTATTTTGGCTACAAGAAGGATGATATTAAAACACATGTTCTGTGTCGACAGTGCCTTCCACCTGTTGCCACAACAAGAGGAAACACAACTAATCTTTTTGACCATTTACGTCGCCACCACACAGCTATTATATCCTCCCGAGTATTTTTTCATATCGAAATATATATCGCAGGATTAAGAAAAATCGCAGTGTCAGTTTTTTCCAATATTGTGCAGCCCTAATTTCTTCTTACTGTTAATCAGTTGACATCACAGATACTGTATCCCATCAGACTCAAATAAGTTGATCTTTTCTTTCATGACAGTATGCCAGTATGTCTACCAGCGTATGGTCAACTTGCGTGGACCGGATGAGGTATACTATATGTGGCCCCACTCCTACTATGAGCAGACAAAATCTGTCATAAGACAGCCCAAAAACACATTGCAGAGAAGGTGCAGAGGTTCATTTCCTCCAAGACCACCTGAATTACAATATTCTCAAAGGTATTAAGTTTTTGCTCAAAGACATCTAATCTAGAGCAGGAATGTATGAAACTGCACCTGCTCTACATCTGCTCCTTTAACAGAGAAAGCTGGTTGAGGATTTGCATTTACAGCATTTAAAAATAAGCTTTACCTTTATCAATCTGCATTTAATATTGCTATAATGAAGCCACCAAGCTGTAATGTCTCCCTCATAATGAAAAACACTGCAAAAACATACTGTGGCATTTTCACACTATAACAGGTCAACTCCTGCATCTGCCTGGACATCTCGTCTAGGTTTGTATGCTAATTTACAGTCTGACAAATTACAATCCATTTGCATTGACTTGAAATGTAAACATTGCAGGTTTTCCCATAAAAACAATGTAAATGCATGGTTCAAATCCTGACTGACGCACTGTGTGGAGCTGTGTATGTCAGCCATGCTGTTACACAAACTCAGCAGGCGATGACTGTGTTCTTAAGAGATGTGTAGTGAGTATTCCTGGGGGAATAAGAACACTAATATGAATGATTGAAAGACATAGGAAAGAGGACAGGAGTTAAGAGCAGAAGGGTTAGTAGAGTGGTGAAGAAACAGAAGTGGGGATAAAAAGAGAGATGAGGAGCAGAGGAGAGAGCTCAGAGGTACCAAGAGTGGGAAAAAGGGTAGAAAAAGAGGGATGTAATCCATGATCCAGATGGAGAGAGGCTTGCTGTTGGGAGCAGCAGGGGATTGGGGCTCTCTGTTAATGTGACGGGCATGCTGGGTAAAAATAGCCAGGGGAAGCAGGGCAGGAGTCCTCTATGATGAATAATACACAAAGGAGGAGGGAGGAGGAGTGGGGTGTGAAGAGGAGGGGGCACTAGTGTGCTCTGATAATAATAAAATTAATTACAAGATTTTTGCTTTCTCATAACCCATCGAGTCTCTCTAATGACAATGACAAATGATATGAAGTCTTATTTCTTTAAGACTTATTTATATTAAATGTGTCAATATTTGAGGGTAAGTCAAAACATGCAATAACTCATGTGAGACCCCAGAACAGAGAGTGTAACTGTACAAAGCCATTTGGGTCTTAGTGAAGTGAGAGGAGAAATGTGGGGCTTTTATCCCGGCTACATCTACAGAGACATAGGGATATGCAGTTAGCTCTTTCTCCCTATCAAATATTCACACATGGGAGGAAATTCATTGTATAACACAGATCCCTGTGGATCAGTCTATGACACTTCGTAGAGCACAAAAATACAGGTACATTTTGTTCTACAAATTCAACAGGCAGCACACTTTAAATCTAATTTTCTGTCAATAAACAGCTGCAGTACCCCAATGTGGAAGTCATAATCCAGGATGTGCCACACAAGAATATCTAAATTCTATTAAGACGATGCCATTGTTTGATTGATATGCTTTGTCATGACCACCAAAAAGTTGTTTGGTTTTTTTTTGTTTGGTTTTTTTTTTTTTTGCAGGGGGGTGGGGGGTGGGGTTACATTTTGAATTTGTTCAGGACTCTTTACACTTCCTAAAACGATGCTTGGGTGAAATGAAAGGAATGTGCAATGGTAGAAATGTGTCCACACAGTTTATGTGGCAAACATAGACTGTGCATAAGAAATGGGTGGAGCCACCATTTCATCACTAATTGTATTTTTACCTGCTGTGTCCATATTTGGACAAAACTGGGGGAGCAGGAGGGTTACGAGGTATGCAGTAAAACTAAATATTTGTGTAACAAAATGTGAATAAGTCAAGCTGAAAAACACATCTATGAATGAACGCATGACATGGTAGACATCAAAACCTTTTGTTAGTACGGCTAAAATTTACTTAGGGGGTCAAATGAGTGGCCATTTTGTCAAAAAAAAAAAAAGTTGTAAGAAATGCATAGAACTGTGCTGAAATAATGCTAATACATTAGTGCACAGACTACTGATATTATTTGACAGTGAAAGCTATATTTTCAGAAATATTGGATTTTGAATAGTACGTGTATGTGAAAACTTTTGCTGGTGGACAGACGTGACATTACCCATGATGATCTGGTCAGCACCAGTACTTTATTAGTAATAAACTTATATACTTACTATTGCTAATTATCCTCTTATTCATAAATGTTAGTATCGTGGATCTAAAACAATAACAGCTGACACAAAAACACAAAATGTGGCAGTGGACGGATGTGACATGGTTGTTACAGATCCCATCATACCGATGCTCGGCAGCCATGTCACCGTTTCCAGAAATGATCCCTGTGCAAAAACTAGTATCATAATTATTAATTGTATAGTTTATCATCATACTTAAAGAGTAAATAACAATATAGAATTGTTATTTCTTTATAAAAATGCTTATTATTAGAAAACTGTTGATTTAAAAAGTGACGTGTGACATTCTTCATGTATGTATTGGCGTAACATAAGCAGGATGGATCAGCACCATACTCCATATTGCAACCTGTAAAAATAAAACATGTGATATGTAGTACATATTCTTGCAAGAAAAACTGGGGAATCTAAAAGAATAGAATATTTGTTTTTCAGGTAAATTCAGTTGAAATATAACTTGGCCATTTGTGACATGAAAATATAGCATTAATTATGATGAAATTGGACATTTTTGATCTGAAAACATAGTTCATATGACCATCAACATGTTGCAACAGAACTGAAATCCTGTAAATTTACATAACTTGCATTTACCAACACAAAGTTCCTTTGGGGATTCACTCCTTATGCACAAAGACATAAATAAGACCTCTAAGCAAATTTTAGCCGAGTACAAAAACCTTACTAGTGTTTAAATAACTTACTAAAATACTACCAGTTCACTTACAAGGGTTCTAAATCAAACAAGGGAAACCAGTAAGACTGCTGGGACAAAAAAAATTTACCTAATATTTCAAAATAGAAGTTCTACGAAAGTCTGTGGGAGCATCCTCTCTGGATACAGCATCCTATTAACTTCATCAAACATAATTTCAAGATCTGTGTTGCAAATTAACATGATGTGGACAGCTGGACCATTCTGAATGTTAAAACCAGTAAAACTTGAAAAATGATGGTGTCATTTGTATTGAAGCTGGAGTTACCTGCTATTTCCACAATGAGGTTAATTCTGAGGTTCTGTAACCACAAGAATGAAGCCGTTTTGTTTCTGTGGCAAAATATAAGAAGTCTGACACTGAAACTGAAAGTACAACATTCAGGGTCGGAGCTTCTCTTAGAAATTGCTGTATCTGTCTCAACAAAGACACCATCGTTACTAAACTCCTGATCAACAGATATCGATGGAGCAGGCTCATCCTCTGTTTTACGTGTTACCTGGGTGACAAATACAACTCAGTTTAAGTGACTGCCTGCAAAGGAGCACCAGACAACACCAGGGTTTTCTGAAAATTGCACAGAATTTCATATACAAGTGTTGGAGTGGTGGCACAAAAAGACAGTGCACTCTGAAAAAAGATGCTCACATGCTGTCAGATGTGAAGCACGTTGTCTCTATTTGTATAGAAATTCCTAATAAAAGAAAGTAACCAAGGAAAGGGTAGAATGGTTTTAAACCACTGCTTAATTGGATTTACATAACATAAATAACAATACATACTGTACATTCGCACTATACAATACATATACAATACTGTATTGTAAAATATACTGTAGGTGTGATATACAATGAGAGCTTTTAGCCCTGTTGCCCACTGCTACCTCCAACCTCTCCTTAATAAATGAACGTGTCTAGAATGGCAGTTTCACCTCTCAGACTGGCCACGCTCCACTAATTCACTGTGCAGTCAAACACATTACTCAAGGAAAATGGAAACATAATCCATTCAAGTCAAACTCACAATGATAGTGTTTCAGCCAGAGTTCCTCGTTGAATACTAGCAGCAGCGCATTGTTTGAGCCTTACTCGTGGAAAATTGATTGCCACAAGCATTATGTTACTGAATGAGTTTGTTTACCCTGTTCAGTTAACAAAAATGATGGGGGAGATGTTGCAGCCACTCACTTCTAAACTAATCACCCTGTCTCTTGATAACACAACAAAACAACGATGTATCTGTCTCGGTGAAAAGGTGGACAAATCACAGTGTTTGTTCTTTGACTGAAAATCTGGCAGATTTGCTGTCAGTTTAGCTCTAAAGGGTGAAGAGATTCTGCTATAATTATGAGACTGTACATATCTATCATAGCAGTGTGCATTCATCTTAATCCCTTAAATAAAACCACAGTCTCATAAGTGGAAGCTGAACGTATGTTGTTTTCAACCAGGATTTTTGAGAAAAAAAAAAAAAAAAAATGTCTTGACTGAGATTATAAACCATTTGAAGATAGACAGAATCCTCTTATGGTTATACTGATTTTAGGTTGGCTTTGAAGGTGGAGTAAGACTTTCTAATCCAATAGACTTTTTGTCAAATTCAGCAAAATCTTCCAGTGGTCTGCAAGCTGTCTGCTCTGTGTGCTATGGAAAAAAAAAAAAAAAGAAAATGGTTCTATAAGTGGGGAAAAACTAAGCAGCTGGGACCTGCCCACACAATATTAATATAGCCAGTCAGCAACAGGGGACATGTGCTTGTGCAAAGACAGTTTACATGACGTGCAACGACAGTGAACAACCATGATTCTGGAAGGCGACGCTTCTGCAGGAGCAGAGAAGGGAGCTGAGCACTGTTTGGCTTTGACTTAGAACATCAACAGCTGTACTCAGGAATGGCTTATACAAACCATATACTGCATGTTTGGATTAAAATATCTAGGCCTATCTGGTTTCATTGACCTTCCATTAACTGTTACAGTCCATTTCATTATGTTCCCTGTTCTTGGCCACTCAAGCAGAGAAGCCTAGACTTCCCTCTCCCTGGCCACTTCCTCCGGTTCCACCAAGGGAACACAAGGTGAGAGCTATAATCCCTAAAGCATATCCTGGGTCTGCCCCGGGATCTCCTCTCAGTTGGACATGTGCAAAATCCTCATCCAGGAACCCATCCTGACGAGTTGCCCAAACTACCTCAGCTGGCTCCTGTCAATGTGGAGGAGTAGCAAGTACAACTCAACCAGCCAACAAAAAGCCAATTCTTCCACTTATATCTTATTGATATGATCTTATTCTTTCAGCCACCTACAGTCACAGGTCACAAGGTGAAGGCTGCAATGTAGATCGACCAGTAAACTGAGAGCTTCACCTTTCAGCTCACCTCCCTCTTCATCACAACAGATCAGTACAGCGTCCACTTCACTGCCAATACTGCACCTATCCATCTGTCAGTCTCCCACTCCGTGGTTCCCTCCCTCATGGCCAAGATCTGTATCTGTAATACACTTGGATTACAGTTGCTTGCTAATGTTTTGACTGAGACATCTTGTGTTAGAAAATTTATGTGGTGCTTTTAAACTACTTAAAGTAATTGGTAGAGGTGTAACATTTGTGAAACTGATGTTACATCCACACTAACACATTTTTGTCATCGGTGCTAGTGTTTTGGCAAAGTTTTGACATGACCAAGGGGCTGATGACACAGCTAGACATGGGAATGATTGCAAATTTCACAGGTCACTTAACATCAAAGTAATAAGTAGTATTATAAAATGCAGAATTCAGCTGCACAAAAGCTGTTAACAGAGAGATCGAGGACAGAATTGCCTTTAATTTAGCCTAGTGTCCATGTTGAATTAACAGCTGGTGGTCATAGGAAAGATATAGTTTTCCTCTAGTATGACAAAAATTCAAGATAGATACCAAGTAGGATTGGCTGGTGTACAAAAAATTTCAAACCAGTTGGAAATGAAGTTTAACACCAGACTAAACAATTATGCTGGATTTTATTTATATTTAAGAAATGAGACTACAAAGCCCATGTTTTGGTAGTGTTGCAACTCCAGTCCATTTGGTGATGGTAATACAACTCTAAGATGGTTTATCAGTGACAAATAAACATGAAAGAAGAAGAAGCATTAGTGAAGCAGAGAGATCCTCAGTGCTGTCAAGATATGCCTGGCTATGCAAGACTAAAGCAGGACCATAATCAGGTTAGTCATGACTTTTTCTTCTTGGTGTGTTAACATTTTGTGTTGGCTACATTATTCAGCTCATTTCTTTAATCAGCCTCAGATCTGTCACACTGCCATATCAGTGTACTTCTTGTCTCCTGTGTCTCCTCTCATGTCATCCTAAAAAACATGTGAACCTTCAAGCAGACAAACATAAAATGCACTATTCCTCCCTCCCTCTGCTGAAATCGGAACCCCCCCTTTGTGTTCCGGGTTCAGCTCAGTAGTAAATCACTAAATGTTTGTCAAACATTAACGGCTTCTTAGGTTACTTTATACCCAAACACGATACTGTGTTCATGATATGGTGGATTTAACAACACAAAGTTGTGAACACAGGTTGCTGGTACTGGATACAATAGCCCCATCCCAATTCTCATTTTTACCCCTCCCCCTTATCCGTACTCCTTGGCCCTTACACTTGGCACTACCCCTTAAAACGGAGTTGCAAGGGGTAGAGGTTGAAATTTTCCTCTATGAAACGAGACAACCCTTCGAGACCTGTTATGTCATCAGCAGTCATCGATGCCACTATAAACAGATGCGCCGACTTCATTTGCGAAAGAATTCACCATGCCATCAGCAGCTGGAACCATCTGTGTTGCACGGGCTTTGGGCATCTTTTTGCGGATATCAACTATAATACATTTAATACTATTTCAATGTCTATAATACATTGAAACGACATTAAATGGACGACAAAATGATTAAGTTATTTCCAAAGAATATACTTACGTGTGTTTCTTTCATCACACTGCTGCACTTTTTTTACTGTATTTACCTCCATCTTGCCAATGATTCGAACAAAATCATGGGAAATTTCTCATACCCAGGGCTCTGTTTGTAGTGTGGTCATGAAAAATCTCCATTTTGAGGGCCAAACAGCACTCCCTCTTAGCCCTTCCCCTCCGACTCATTGAGAATCGGGACACCCCTACCCCTTCACGTGATCATGCAAAATGGAGGGGTAGGGGCAAGGGTGAGGGCCAAGGGGTGAATTGGAATTGGGCTGTTGTCTTTTTATGGCATGTGTCAAATTCAAACTGTTTGAGCGAATCAACCCCTACACCAGACTGGAACAATGAACTGAAAATTGAGCCGACTCTGCTTCTTAGTAACTGTGAGACATAGTAACATGATAGATCCAATCAGGCAGCAAAAAAATATAACATGTCTAAACTTAGAGCAAGCTACATATTTTATACATATTTTATATAGAATTGTCAACACACAACAAAAAAGCACATCATCATCTCCATTATCATCATCTGTTTCTCGAATAACTCTTCTTTATTTCATATTCCCGATCCTTTCCTAGCACATTCTGTGACTACAGACTTCAAAGTGGGATGTGTGTCTACTGTATACTGTACAGTATGTGTGCACAAGCACTTTAGTACAGTACACCCATGTGAGAGTGCATAAAAAAGGAGAAGGGGAAGTACGTGGTGAAAGATGTTTTAGCGGTGGAGATCCACAACCAGAGGCTAAAAATGGACCGGAGGCTATGAGTGCTTCCCATCCTATTTCCCCACTGGATGTAAAACCATCATTCAAATATTTAAATGACAATGCTGGTGTGACACTAAACCCTTTTAGCAGATATATCAACTCAAGTAGAAGAAATGAAAGGAAAAAGTTTACACCACTGAATGAAAGAGGGGGACACGGAGATGGAGGGATGTCTGCTTTCAATTTCAAAAAGCTATTTATTTGAAGCTCTGTTAAGTGGAGCATGTCCTGTACAGAACAACATCATTACACAAATATAGGAGGCTTGTTTATCAAATCACAAAGCCTACAAGAGGACGCTAACAGCTCTGGAGATGCTTTTTTGTAGGCAGAGTGCACAGTAGGAAGTGAGTGGTATTAAAATACTAAAAATGGGTGTTTATTTTGTTTGTGACTTGACTAAATTTACATTATGTACCTCAACTCTAAATTCTAAATTATTTGCATAGGAGGAAATGTCTGTCTTAGGGTTAGGGTTAGTATAGTAAAGGCTAGTATATCAACCCATAAAGAAATAGAACTATTTTTGTGGTGACTTCCACATTTAACTTTTCTAATATGAATTATCACAATTCATCAAAATGTCATATTATACATCATAATACACATTTTTTCCACAGAAAATCGGGCTTTCTCCTATATTTAATGTAGATGTTTATTAAAGCTTGGAGTAAATTCAAAGGTTATTATATCGAAACAGGGAAAACTGAAGAAAAGGTGACTTTATCAGCAAAATAAAGCCTATCATTAACTGAACATAAAAACAAGCATCTATAACCACTGTTATTTGTCAAACAACATGGGTTTTATTGATGAATCAATGTTGCAGATAACAGTGTTTCCACATTCACTGCGGAGCCTCTGAACGTCCAAATGGGTCATATCTGACGTCAATGAAAAGCTGAGACATTAAATTTGTATGAATTATTTAATTGTATTGATAGAGTTAGTGGTTCAAATGTTATTTCTCATTTTACATCAGTAGATGCTTTTGGTTGCTGGTGAATGTTTAGAATATAAAGGTTAAAAGATAAGTACAAGTCAGTGTTATCCTATAAAATGGAGCAGCTAGCGTATGAGTTTCATTAGATTTTTTATAATGTAAAGGGACAATGACATAAAAAAAAAAAAAAAAAAACCTCTAATAGTTGGAGACAAAGCTTGCCAGTGTGACTGTAGGCTGTTTTGTTATTTTTGGCCATGAAAACAATGTGGGATATCACTAACCTGAAAAAGTAGAATTACGTGTGAAGAGAAGGTTTCACATAGGACTTTGTTAACCTTAACCTAAATTTGGAGTAGCGTATTTGTAAGAAAATATCAAGTAAGTAAAGCATTGTGTTGCAAAATAAGCCTCCAATAATCATAACAGACCTTTGGAGAGAACTTTTTCTTTCATTGTAAGCAACCATTTTTAAAGTCTGTATGTTGGTGCTTTTCCCCCATAAAACGCGATTATTCACCTGTTTAGTGTCTCTTTCAGTCACCCCAAAGGCTCACACTGAGTTCCCTTTTCTTCTTTTCTGTAACAAATCAATGTACGTGCTTTATCTGATCAGGTCTAAGAATGCCCTCCGTGGCATATTCCATCAGGCTAAATGCTAAACAAACTTACTGTATTGGTGCTTTTTGATTTCACTGATAAAAGGATGTGACCGCTAACCTTTCGTCTTTAAAAACACTAGAAAAAAGCTTATCTCAAAGCCAGTAAAAGGTGCTTTTTAAGTCTAGTGCTACCCATGCAGTGTTTATACCAGCCAATACAACATTGTACGTGGCACGACAAACATCTGTGAGGATGAAGAGAATTGTCTGGTAATCTGGCACTCTGGCGAGATTTTAAACGCCACTGGCTCGGACGCCGCTGTGTCCCAAACAAGGGATTTCAACCACACTGTGGGGCAGGAACGGAGTAGCTGATTGTAGCACCATATTAGCTGACCCCAGATGTGTACTGAACATCAAATCCTCTGCAGTAATTCCACTCACTGCTCCAAATACCATTTGAGGGCTGCTGGTTGCTATGGCAACATCACTCCTGTCCAATATAGAAAGCGGTAGGTCTGCCAGTCTTGTTTTCTCTGTTTCTCTCTTCCTTTTCTCACTATCTCTTTCTTCTTACTCGCTGTTTCATCTTTGTGTTGCATGTGTAAATACCACAGCATGCATTTTCTGCAATGTTTGCTCTGTGTGTGTGTGTGTGTGGTGGTGGACTCCTGCTGACAGCCCATATTTATGGACTGATCTGTAATGTAGCGAAAGTCGAGGTTGAGGGATTTCTCAGATGCCAATGAGTCTTGCTGGCTCTGATGTTTGATGTGATCTGACAAAATGAAACATTAGCATTTGACTCTCAGTCCCAATTTGCCATCTAGATTTGGGAATAATCGGATATCTATTGACAGCCCTAACACGTCACAGTATGATCCGCTTTTAGTCTGAGGGGCAATGGGAGTTCAGCAGCAACTTATATTTATTGGTATACAAATGGTTAGTCATGATTGGACCAGTGGTAAATAAGCTTTATTGCACATGTGTTGACTTTCACTGGGGTCTCTGCCACGGAGGTTACGTCATCAGTCCCATTCATCTGTCCGACTAGCTCTCAGTAGGATTACAAAAAACTTCTGCGCCAATTTTCATGAAACAGAAGGGTAGGACATAGGACAAGGACAAACCCTATAAGTTAAAACAAATATTAACAAAAAGGGGGTGGCTCGAATTGCCTTTGGATGACATTGAATAGCCTTAGACCAGTAGTGAATGGTAACAGTACCAAACAAAACAAGCTGACCACCAACTGGCACCAAATGACAAATTACAACAAGTGAATTACGCATTATGTGATCTTTGTTGCCATGGTAACAGTGAGCTACATTGACCTGAGGCACCAACAGACAAAGACGAGGCAAACAGAGGTGGTTTGTGGTACAAAAAGAAGAATGGACAGTTGGCCTTGGTGGGGGTCTGTGTACTTCAGCTGTCCTTCTAGTTTAGTATGTAGATGGTACACTGATAATATATGTATTATCATTGTTGATTTCACAACTGATTTTCTTTAGTTTCACATTTAGTATTTCTACTTCACTTCGGAAAAAAAAAAAAAAAAAAAAAACATTCTCCTCATGGTTTTTCCAAAATGCTTCATACCTGTGCTGGTCCCTTCTCTAATCAATCCACTGTACTTGATTGCTCTGTCAAGTCCCACATTCACCAGACTGCCCTTTTCCGCTTGGCTGCTCGGAGCCTCATGTGCCAGGCTGTGGTGCCCGCTGCCACAGCTCTGCCCTCTTCCACTCCACTGCCCCTCCTCCGCCTTATGCTGCCTTCAACAGACATGCTTCTCTCACCTTGTCTGCCTGACAGTGAGGCCCCCAGCAGGCTACAGACACTGATAAAACTCGATCTCAGAAAACTGTTTGGCAAAGCATTTGATGAAGATAAGCGGCAGTACTTATGCTCCCTTGATTTGAAGGTCTTAAGTACACTCAACGGTCTGCAATAGGTCAAACATCATACATTATACATGAACTACAAACAATTCTTGATTGTACTTTATCTTCAGACAAAGCAGCTAGTGTTGTTCCTGATAATAAATTTGGACTGTGAAGGCTCTGTAAATTTCTGTTAAGTGTGTACAGCTGCACAGTGAATGCCGACTGCAACTAATGCATTTTTTTTCCCCCGATTAACAGCAACATTTTTTTGATCAGTCGATTAATCCAAAGGCATTTTTCAGTCAATGTAGCAATTATTTTCTGATTTGCTGATTAGACCTTGTAAATAAAATGAATATTTTAATTTATCAGCATGAAAAGTTTCAAGAATTAATGCTTCAGTGTAGTGCAGTGCAGTTTCTTAGTATCACTGGGCAAAACTTCCATAAATACCCTTCAGCATTTCACTTCAAGTGGTCTGAGATGCAACAGGATTTCTGTCTTATCTTATCTTATCTTATCTTTTCTTAGGAGTGTGCAATATAACGATATTAGATCGTGAAGGATTAGAACGCATCGACGATCCGACAAAGCTGAGAGATCGTGGAATAGTCAGAACCATAGAGTACTCAACGGCTCTGGATGTAGCTATATGCTGACGCACAGACGCATCACATTGGTTCATGTCCACGTCACACAGACAGACAGACAGACAGACAGACAGACAGACAGACAGACAGACAGACAGACAGACAGACAGACAGACAGACAGACAGACAGATAGATTAGATAGATAGATAGATAGATAGATAGATAGATAGATAGATAGATAGATAGATAGATAGATAGATAGATAGATAGATAGATAGATAGATAGATAGATAGATAGATAGATAGATAGATAGATTTACTTCATTGATCCCCAAGGGGAAATTCAGATGGACACATGGATTTCACGTTGTGTAGCGGAGTCATGGCTGACAGCGAAATGGACAAGTTGCTTCCTAAAAAGAACTCCCCTTCCATTGTATGGAATTGGTTTGGCTTTTCCCCTAACAACAAAGCGCAAACAACAGTAATTTGCAAAATTTGCACAGATACGGTTCACATGTCGGATGGCACCACTACAAACCTGTTCAATCACTTGGCAATGTGATATCATGACTTGCTTAAATATACACACCACTTTTAATTGGCATGTTATCTGTATACACTATAAGCTTTCCGCATGTATGTTGACGTTGTTATTGGTCCCCTGTCCAACCTGAATCGATGCGTGCCCAAACAGTATGAGAGCCAAACTGCTAAAAGACCAGTCACACCACAGCCAGAGGCAACAAGTAGCATTAAACAAAAGCAAACAATTTTAACGCAACCATTTAGGAAAGGCACTCTATCAGAGGAGTAGCTAACAGTGGAAAGAGGTAACGGTAGCAGTGACATTTTACCTGGCAAAAGATATGCAAATTAGTCTCAAAGATCAATGTAAAGAATGGTGATAAAATCAAAATTGTGATGTTATTTTTAAAAAATTGTTCTATGATATTTTTGCCATATCACCCTCTCCTATCTTATCTTATCTTATCTTATCTTATCTTATCTTATCTTATCTTATCTTATCTTATCTTATCTTATCTTATCCTCTTTGCTGTGTTTCCAGTCTGAAAAAATGCCAGCCCATGACAGGAGGATCTGGCCTGCTTTGTTTTCAGTCATTGTGGCAGGTCTAAATGCATGATCAACAGCTGTAATTATTTTGGAACACTCTTATTCTCAGTGTGCTCTGGAGCAGGAGTGTAAGAAAACAGATGGACTGGCACATTTCACGCAACCGTTGTTTCTCTGTAATCACCAGGGTGCACCCATCAACCTAGCCCTTACTCACTGGTCTGATTCACATTAGTCGAGGTATCACATTCTCTCAGATTAAAGATTGAAAGTTTGAGTGGAAATCATGATTATGACCATATTTTGAATTTGCCCTTGGGGAATAATAAAGTCAATCAATCAATCAATCAATCAATCTATCTATCTATCAATCTATCTATCTATCTATCTATCTATCTATCTATCTATCTATCTATCTATCTATCTATCTATCTATCTATCTATCTATCTATCTATCTATCTATCTATCTATCTATCTATCTATCTATCTATCTATCTATCTAGCTTGACCTGTGGAGCTTCTGACCTCTAGGATACCTAGAATAGAATAGACTTCATTTGCCATTTGCACAGATACATAGCAGTATAGGCGCATTGGAATTCTTGTGCGTTTCCCCGAGTCAGAAAAGGGAGCTTGAACAAAAAGTAAAGATGTGACAAAAGAACAGGCAGATACAAAACACAAAACATAGCTAAAACCTACAAGAAAAAAGTTATTGCACTTACAGCTCAAGATGCACATTTGTAACATTTTGTAACAGTAGAGTATTATATAAAAAGGGGAGAAGAGTAATGATAATAAGAGTCCTGAGAAGTAAACAAGTTATTGCACATTTCAATTAAAAAAGTACTGTGACATATAGCAGGTTATTGCACATTAAATTTAAAGTACTAGGAAGTATAGCAGTATATTGCACATTCAATTAAAACACTGGGAGGTAGAGCAGGTTATTGCACATTCAGTTAAGAGCATGGTATATACAAAGTTATATCTTCATGAATATGTCTCCATGCTGGTTGTATCTTGCATGCACACAAAGATTAGGCTAATTAACATTATTCAACCACATTTCATGAGTGCGTTCACACAGGCCCACTGACTGACAGCAGCTGGCAGTGATATATGAACAAACATGATAGAGAAGCCCCGAAATGTTTTCACATATCTGCTTCACAAGTATTTTACTGGATGAAGGAAATGCATTTAGTACGAATACTAGATATGAAGGGTACACAGTGCATGCTTAATGTGGTGTTGTACAAAAAACACCACAGGGCATCTTCAATGAGCAGCTTGCTAAATTTAGACAGTTTTGTAACATATTTGACCAAAAACAAAATACTTATCAAGTGTACACTTTCATTTACTAACATCATTTGGCACATCATTTGCATGTATGCAGGGTGTCCATAAAGTCTCTTTACAATATAACTAATTTATTACAGAAGCAAATAGGCCTAATAGACAAATCTGTGGAAATTATTACAAAATGACAAGTAGTAATGAATAAAGTAATGAAGGTTTTTTTTGTCTCAGTTAATACACCTCTATATGGGCACCATTAGTTACACGCAGGATATCAAGATGGTACTGGATTGGTTTCCATGTTGGCTGTAGCATTGCATTATCGATGGTTTAAATGGCATCAGTGATCTTTGGCTTCAGGTCTTTGATGTCCCGTATCTTTGTTTGATACATGATATCTTTAACATAACCCCACTGAAAGAAATCCAGGGGAGTGACATCTGGTGAAGAAGGTGTCCAGGGAATTGGGCCAGTCCTTCCAATCCACCGGTCTGGAAATGTTTGATTTAGGAACCCACCAACATGCTGTTGCCAATGTGGTGGTGAGCAATCTACCTGGAAAATGATAGTTGGTTGAAGGTCATCCAGTAGTGGTGCCACGTTTTCCGTCAAAAGGTCAAGGTAAACATTTCTCTTGTTGTCATCTTGATCTCTTGTTGAAGAAAAATGGACCAATGATTCGATTGAACATGATCCCACAATGTGATTAAAAACTTTGAGTACATAGAACAAATCTGATTAACATATTTCATCAATTGCTTTTGTGTTTTTTTGTTGTTTTTTTTTTTATTGTAAAGAGACTTTGTGGACACGCTGTATGTTACTGGCAGGCATACGTAGACCCATGGCTTATACAAATGAAATGAATCATCTTTCCTTTCTTGAGTGTCTCTTTAATGATTTCAGAATAATGTTGTTGTTACAGTATCTATAATAACTGTCTAAACACAATCACTTGAAAAATGAGCCTGGCTTAAATTTCTTATTCTGTGTGGATTGTACGTTGCATTGACTTAACATGAGCCCCAGGTCATACCTAAACACAACAACACTGGACAGATGTTTCAAAGCTCTTAGATCACTTAGGCCACTGGGAATATCTGGCCAAGAAAACACAGCCATGTCTTAATCTGCTTTCACAGCTAAGCATATTTAGCCAACAGGATTACAAGCATGACCATCACAGCATGCACGTGTCAGTGGAGAATATCAAATCAATGTTTGGCTAACACATAAGCCTCTTATAGCTGCACAAGGGAAAAGAACATACAAAATTATTTTGAGGTGTGAGTACTGCTGTTTGAGTCTGACGCATATGCATTCAACTTCACTTTCAGAGATTTTAACAGCTTACTACTTAGCATGCCTAATTAGTCTTTCAATAATTAACTCGTGTTTGCTCAGGGATGATAAACAGAGCCTATGGAGACATGGACGGAAGGCATGAAGTGTAATTTATCAAAATCCGGATGTCGCACAAAATATATGTTAAGAACCACAGTTCAAGTTTGAACTAAAATATCAATGAATTACTGAATATCAGCCAAGAGCCTTCATCACCAAGATTACGAAAATATAGGCTAACAGAGGTATTTTCTGAAAAACAAAAGCTTAATAGTGGGTCTGTATAATTTCTCAAATTAATTTGATTTATCAAGTTTTTTTTCCTTCCTGAATGTTGCTGAAAAATGCTTGCCTGGAGGAAAATTCAAAATACCTGTGTTTTTATCGGTAAATTCTTATTGTGAATGTTTCTCCAGGAATTACTTAGTGATAATTAAAGTATTAAAATGACTTGTTTTTTTTTTTTTGTTTGCTGCTGGTGAGCAACTTACAAATAAAAACAGCAATCAATTATCTATATCATAATACTGGAAGGTTGCAGAGCATCTGTGTGTATGTGTGTCGGCACAATTCTGACAAATTGAGATGTTTTTAACCAGGCCAATTTGGCACCTGCAGTTGAGAAATAGTCGCATCTCCAAATTAAATATCTCGGCAAGTTGATTGGACCAATATTTTCAAAGATATTAGACATTTTGGAATAAAATTGCCTTACAATCATGGAAGCACAGTACCATTCTGCATGATGGGAAATGAAGGGGCAGTGCCACACTACATGACGGGAAATTAAGTTAAAGACAGGAATACCGCATTTCCAATTCTGTCAAATTGAGATGCTTTTACCTGGCCAATTTGGTACCTAGAGTTGAGGAATAGTCCCATCTCCACATTAAATATCTCAGCAAGTCGATAGGACCAATATTTTCGGAGATATTAGTTATTTTGGAACACAATTGCCTTGCAATCACAGAAGCGCAGTACCACACAACATGATGGGAAATTAAGTTAAAAACAGGAACGCCATATTTACTAGCTACAGTCCTATCGGTGCCAGTTCTGGGGGATGGGGGGGCAAGAGGGGGCAATGCCCCCTTAAACAAACATCCTGCCCCCTCAAATGAAAGTTTGCACATTTTCACAAGGTAGGGAAAAGGCAAATGAGCATCACAACAGCAAAAGATGTAGAGGAATTCATATCTCCTGTTAAGTTTCACTTTCACTTTCCAAAGGAGGAGGATGCATATGGTCCCATAATCTGCGAGTACTCATTGTGAGGTATGTGCGGTACAGACCCGCAGGGGCGCCGCTACCAACTGTGGGCCCCATGATAGGTAAACATTGTGGACCCTTTTATAAAATTCAGTATCTTGTTGATCTTTTGGAGCAGAGGGGATCTATACATGTCATTTACACTAGTGTGAAAACAAAACTGAAACTTAACGTACTTTAACGTCTGACTCCTGACTTCTACGTCTCTCTTATACAGCGGATCTCATACAAAATTTTCATAACTTCTAGCCTGTATCCACTGGACCCCCTTCACTGCTCTATGGGCCCCCCACAAATGCTGGGCCCCATGCATTTGTCATGTTTACCCCCCCTTATCGGCGCTCCAGGGACCCCCCATCCCCCATCTTACAAACTATACACCCCCCACCCATTCGTACACTACGCAGCTCACCATTTCACTCTGCAGGCACACCTGCATATAAATATATTAAGTGTCGTTCACATTTTAAAGAATTACTTACCAAACCATTTTTATGTCAGTACTTATAAAATATAGACGAACATCTTTTACCAAAACTCTGGTCTCCCCAGCATAAAAACTAACACATCTACAACCCACAGTTCCCCATGGGTCACATACTAGTCCATTTATATTCTGCACAGCCAGGACTACAGTCAGAGGGATCCTACACATAAGATTAGAGAAGCACCGTGAGTGATGTAGCCTTCTGCGTTACCGTATCACTGAGCCAAATACCACAGTGGTCAAATGTACTACTCTTTAATTCTGCCACATTACACTGGCTGTAAAAGAGAAGTCACTGAATGAACTCCACTGTATAGCCATCAAGTCATCAAACAGTGATATCCTTTTCAGGAGATTGAATCTAGTCTTTTTCTCCTTTTTTTTTCTGACTGTATTAAATGTCAAAATACCACCATTTATCTGATTCTTCTTTTACATGCTTCACTCAACCCAGTCCCACTTGGAGAGAAGAAACCTTCTTCTGTAAATAAATAAATAAATAAACATCTACTTTAAGTGGTTTTCTTGATTACATGGCATCCCAGGCATATCCATTAATAGAACACTGTGACGTTGATGCTGATTTCCTTCTCTTCCCTACATGGGAGAGACAAACTGAGAGGAAGAGGAGGCTTTTTTTCTCTGTTCAAAGTCTCTCAGAGGAACCAGAAAACGAAATGTTTGACCATGATGAGGACTGTTGAGATTAAACAGTCTGACCCACAGTTGAGGGTCGTGTACAAGATTAGGGCTGATGAGAAAGTGTTTTCGTGTTGAGCTCTCTGACATGTCAGGGTGAAACCATCAATGGTGGAACAGCATGAGTGGCGGCACCCCTAGTATTGATAGTTGCAGTTTCGACCGGCCTTAATACGAGGTATAAGAGGGAGAACAAGTGTCCCTTCTTTTTCAGCACGTCTGGAAAAGTGACAAATACACTCACCTCCGCATCTGACTCAATAGAATGCAGTTTGGGGATTCAATTGGTCTCTTTCAATTCAATTAGACGTGTACACAAACAGCCCAGACAATTGCGCTTGGTCATTCGAAGCCTAACACTGAAGGACAAGCCTCCACACACTTCAACGCCTCGTCACTACGTTCCCACTTAGAGGAGAAAAAAAACCTGGTAATTTTCCTCTGATAAACACCTACACAAACGGTGAAAAAGCACACTAAAAGAAACACAGCAAGATATAGAGAAGAAGGTAATAAAAAGGAAAAAGACATAAGTGAAGCAAGACCGTTAATGCTAAAATAATGACTTCTTAAGATGTTTATACAGCAAATGAGACAAGCGATTAATATAGATGATTGGCCACAAATGTAATATGCAATACTTGTAACTTCACAGAGGACGTATTTGGTACATTCTGCTCTAATATGCATCAGTGCATACTCTCCTGCCTACGCTCTCTGCCATTAGACCCAGTTAATAAAAGAGAAAAGCATTGTTTTGGACAATTTCTGACTTATAAGCCTTCAAAAACCATTAGGATGCAATCGGAGATTTTCAGGCAGCTATGCGACACTGCCTATCTATTACAGCTTCCGTTACGGGAGACAAAATCAATTTCAATTAAAGCCAAAGCTGGCCAAGACAGGCCTCCATTTCTGAAGTAAGATTCGGAGGAAGATAAGCGGGTGACAGCTGCTGACAAGCACACAGCACATATTAATTTGACCCACAAGGTAGGACCACATGACATATTTGAACCTGCACAGGGCAGTAAAGGCTTTAACAATTCATTGATCACAGTTTACATAATCCATTACCTCCTGGATGACCTTTGGTATTCTGTCTTGAATTCATTTATTAAATTACATATGCCTCAGACCAGGACATACACCGACTCCAGAAAAAGCCTTGGGTCATTTTGTTAAGTAAAAATTTGATTAATTTTGCAATATTTGGACTACATGCTTGTGTCCTACACTATATGATATTTGAATATTTGCTTAATTTAAGTTATTACATAAATTGTAAGGTTACTATAAGCCCTGAGGGGAAGTGATTTCTGTTGTTGTTTTTTTTTGTGAATTGTGCTGCTGGCTACAATATTGAATTTAAAAAAGGGCCTTTATATATTTATCATTGCATTTTTCTGGATAATTTATACAGGAGTAAAGATTGGCATATACTTATTAGGACAGTATTAGTAAGGTATAAATGTACATTTATAGAGAACCAAACAACCAGATTTATATGACTTTAACAAAAAAATATTTATGGCATAAAAAAAAAAAATTCCCTCTGAGTGTGTTGTATGATTTTAAGATGCAACTACCAAGTACTTTCACAATCTGTTGATTGTTTTCTAGATTGATAAATTGATTATTTAATGGATCTCCTCAAATGTTTGTTGTTTGGTCCAGAACCCAAAAATATTCCATTTATTGTCACAGAGAAGGAAAGAAACTAGAAAATATCCTAATTTTTAAAGCTAAAAATCAGAGACCGAATAGGTGACAACCATTTGTATAATCTGTCGTTTTGCAGCTCTACACTCTTGTGTTGCGTTGTCACTGCATGAGCTCCTCATCCCAGGTTTTTTATATTTTATTATATTTATATTATACTCACATATCTAATACAAACAATCTTCATCCCCAAAAACAATGCACTCAGACCTCTGCTGTACGGTGCACTCTTTTAATTTGATCACTCATTTATGTGCTGTACTTCACTATCCAATACAAATATGCAATAAAACAGACAAAAAAAATATATTAAGAAAGCAGTAGCACCATGTGCACACTCATAATAATAGGACCAACAGTCAACCTGATGTGAAAAATGCTAGCATTAGCAGCTATTGCAGAGGTAAACAATACAAGTCAGCATCATTTAAGTGAAAAATGATCTCCATGGGGACTTGCTAAAAAGATGCCCAGTGTATATCTGTCACTGTTTATGTTCTGGGTTATTTCTTATTCAGTGTTTAGAAATTAACACAGTGAAGTTTCTACTGAAATTAATCAGATTTTTTGATTAATAATGATAAGACGGTATTAAGCTTGGTGCTCAGATTTACTGTTTGAATCTCAGCCTAAATTTAACTGCAGTCTAATTCAATGGTAACAAGTCAAGCTTGAATCAGAGTTGATGTGTTTTTGTTATAAAACTGCCAAAACATCCTTCATAATTTTTAATTCAGGTCAAATGTGCCTGTTTTCAAATGCACACACAATGAACATTACAGAGCTCTTCAGTGAGACTGTAAAACTGTGAAATGGCATGACGGCTTCATTCACTAGCTTCGGATTATTGTCAGACAAGACTAAGTCATACATTATTTTTTGGATTTGTTCCATGACAGGAAGTCTAAATAATTTACAAGAGAAAACAGGACAACACTACTTTTTTTATAGAAATCGAAGCAACAACTCTTGGTTATTACTCTGTTACAATTTGTGAGTCTTTCAGTCAGTGTGGGCAACATGACGCATATGTCATCTAACTTAAGTTGATATCCGTGCAAACTGTGACAAGCCATTATACGGTCTTCAGGGAAGATAAACCCTGACCTTTCATGATTGTGGGTGGCCATGTTGTCATGTTCCTCATGTCAAGTGCACAGGAATCCCCGCTACCTCCTCCTACTCACACACATTCACACGTGAGCACATGCAGACTTACTTACTATGCAGTTGCACAGCCATGCACACATGCGCACACACACAGATATAACGTACTATTGTTCACTGATGCAAATGCACACAGAGACAACCACCTCCCAATCATGCAATCCCCTTCATTAATAAACTATGCCTCTGCCTGGAGAGGAGTTCAAGCATGAAAGACAAAAGCATTACGTAACACATACATGGAATTCTAAATCATAGGCTCGGCTTTGGGTTTTCACAAGTGGGGGTGTTAGCCTTAAATAGCTGGGATTATAATGAGGGATGCTTCACAGTGGGTTTGCCTCAGCCAGTCCTGAGCCAGGGGAGGGAGGACGATGTGCTGCTGACTGCTTTAAGAAAGGGAAAAAGGAAACTCGCCTCTTCTTAACTGGTAAGGCTGGACAAAGGGCTATATGACAATGTAACCATTTTGAATGAAGCACTGTGTTGCTACAAAGAAACCCAATCTCACAGAAAAATAACATATAAATGACACTTACTTCTAACCATAAATTGTTTTTGTTTTTTTGCCATAACATTGTTTTTTTGATTCATCATTATAATTAAACGTTGTTAAATAACATAATTTACAGTGTCAGATGATTTTGACACCAGCACTAGGCCTATAACTTTTTATGGTTAGGTTTAGGCGCTGATAGTCCATGATTAGGATTAAACAAATATACCAGTAGTTCAGTTAACAAAAAAAAAATCCTCTTATCTATAAATAACAAATCACACATCCTTGCAATAAAGGTACTCCGTATGTTTGTAATTAACAATGGAATAATAATGTGAGCCACATTACATTTACTGCAAAACGTAATTGGATTTGGAATTTAGTTGGAATTTTGTTTACGATTCAGGGAAGTAATGTTTTACAACGTGTTCCAGAGTTGCGTATAACTTTGTCTCAGTTTGTGTTTACACTGCTCCGCCCCCAACACCACGCCCATGTAAACAGGTGGAAGACACATTCCTCCATGCGCTCACTGAAAATCTTGAATACTTCAGAGTTTTTGTGCGTGTTATCGAGCAATTCCAATTTATGCTCCTCTTCCCAAATGCAAATGAGGCATTCTATCGCTTCCTCCATCCAAACTGCTCCTCGACTCATTTTCTCCACTTGCTTATCTGGAAGCTGACAAAAGGTATGAAGTTCATTAAGCCCATTAGCCTACTGTCTGTTTACGTCTGGCAGTGGCATTTTTTCGACAGAGCCGCTCTGCTTTATGGTAATGTTTGTGACATCACAGCGTATCATAATCAGAGTGGTAGAGAAAACTGTACTTGTCTATTTTTATCACTGTTTCATGTTCATACTGTAAACAAACTGCTACCAAGCTGAGACCACCTCTTCCAAGTGGTCTCAGCTTGGTTGTTTTGTTCTGGAATGAAGCACAATTACTCCTTTCACATATGCCCAATCAAACCGAGCCAAAGACTTGTTTCTGGAACAACGGCTCCAATCGATCCAGGTGTGAATCCACCCTTAGCTAGTTAACCAACCAGGTAGGACATGTTATAAACTACTGGAATCAATAAAAATTTGCTCTGACAGCAACTGTCAGCCCTTATCAGGCTTCTCTAATGAAAATACACTCTGAGGCAAAATAATAGCTCAAAAGATAAAAATCAATGAAATCGGTTTGCTTAGGCAAGATTTTTTTAATGATAGTTTGATGTTCAGTCACACATTTATTGATTAATTACATTGGTTTTATTTATCTGGTTTCTAATGATGTGAAAGATTCATTTCAGACATTTATCATGCATTTTCAGCTGTTTTTAAGGGACGGCAGGGATGATATCCATGAATCCTCAATTAAATAACAATGGGCTTTTATCTTCTCAGCAGTATTGTTAATATATCGAGCTCTAAAAATCTGATATCCACTGTCAGCTACTAATATGGATGCAATTTCTATGAGATGGGGTTGGCCAGAGATGAAGCAAAAAAATGACATTATTCTTTCTATATTTTAGATGCGTCCATGGTGTGCCTCTATGAGAAGGTGTGTCGGCTCATTAGTCGGTCTCCATTACCCTTAAAGCGCTATATCTAAGGATTAGTTTGACAGACTGGTCAAAAGGTCAAGGTGGATGTGACCTCATGTCTGTCCATTCATATAAATGTATCTCAGGAACACCTTCAGGGATTTTTTTTTTTTTTAACTGGCACAAATGTTCACTTGGACTCACAGATGGACAGATTACATTTTGGTGGTCACAGGTCAAAATTCAAGGTCTGATTAAAGGTAAGAATTAGAAGAATTCTCACAAAAAAAATTATGAAAAATGGTCAAATTCTACATTTTTCTAATTCATAATATCAAAAGCAACAATGAACTGATTCTATTTACAAGAACTGCTTGTGAAGACTATCCATTACATTCAAGTTTTATTTTCACTCCTTCCTGTTCTAAATTCCAAATAATTATAGTAATCTAACTGTATTTTTTTTTCTTCTGGGTTAGAGATTTTCCTCTTTCTGTAGTGACCCATTTGGAGTCAGTTTTTCTTAGAATGTGGACCTACAATTACTTGATTAGTTCTAGCTGCTTATCACAAAGATGTTAAACGCTGGCCCAAATACAGCTTGATTATGGGGTCTGCCATTAAACTAAACGGCCTGGAATCAGATGATGGAGTTGCTCCAATCCAGCTTTGAAAGTCAGTGTAGAGCCAGGCCCAGTTATCAGTGCTTCAACCTAAGTTAGTTCAGTTTTTTCTGACGTTGTTGTTAAATATGTCTGAATATGGTATGTGGAAGTGATATGAAATAAATCTCAACTCTCTCCATTTAATACCATCATACATGAGTATATTTTTTGTAAGATTTAAAAGAACAGAGACAGGATTTGAATGCTTTTACTTTCACTTAAATATAAACTTTGATTTATGTTCAAATTATATGATACCAGATATGATCAATCTTACAAGAAAAATATATATGAAACAAAATATCATGCAATCCATTTTGCGTGTCTTAGGCTATGCATTTTGGACCTGGTAAATGCATTCAAATTATGTGACAAGAACAGAGCAGGTAATGATTTTTTCAATGCTATATATGTATTTTCAGCAAATATGTAAACATAATTGCATTATGCATTATACAGGACTTTGAAAGACAAGGTATCATTACACTGGCACTGCAATCTGGCTGTTAATTTGTTGGTAGATCCAGCTGAGAATACGTAATGCCTGAGAAGAATCCCTCAGCAAATATATGTTTAATGAGCGCTGTCAGATCCAGCATGACAGAGGACTACACCGTATTGATGCTCTGAAACAATGCGAATCACCTCCTACAGTGCATCGCCTGGTCTATTCAGGTGTGATAGATGACACAAACAGCAAATCTTACAAAGTCTTTGTCCTTCAAAGATCTGTGAAGTGTCTTTTTCCTCAGAAATCAGAGAGCAATCCATCATGAAAATTGAAGAGGTGGTTGCCTTGCAACCGCTTGAGAAGCACGGGGCTTCTAAAGGCTGTAGTGTGTATGCATATGGAAATCTGCGAGTGTTCCTAGCAAGAATGAGGGCAAAGGATTATGTTTATGCTTTTTCCTTCGAATCTTGTGTGGCTTTTTGATATGGTAATGGGTGAGGTTACTGTTCAGCTCATTTTCAAGGCTTTGTCTCGAGCTCTTGATAAGCCTTGAGAGACTACGGAAGTAAAAGAGATGGGGAAATTGAGGCTAAAATAAAGAAATAGAATGAGTATAATGTGTGTGATTGCTCGTGTGTGTGTGTGTGTGTGTGTGTGTGTGTGTGTGTGTGTGTGTGTGTGCAAGAGAGAGAGAGAGAGCAAGAAAGAGGGAGAGAGAGTAAGAGGGATAAGAGAGAGAGACCTCGTTTGCCAAGGCTGTTGTGTCTCCAATGTGGTGGTGGAGCCACTGCAATGCACCAAAACCAAGGGGAGAGAGGGTGTTTAAGAGTGAGGGGGTGGGCACAGAGAGAAAAAAAAGACAGAAAGAGGAGAGGAGAGGAGAAAAAAAGTGAGTCAAAAATACAGAGGGGGGTAATGGCATTGGCAAAAAGAGATATTAGAGAATGAGAACAAGAAGGATCGCACAGGGAAGAATGAACACAAGCAAAACTGGGATGTGACAGTGTGAGGAGCAACAGCCATCCATCTAGTTTTAGCTCACGCCACTGACAATTGGGTAGGGAGGTGGGGGAGAAAGGGGAGAGGTAGGAGCATAGATGGCAATGGCGAAAATCCAAAATGTCAGTATTTCACTGTTCTTTTCACCTTGTTATTCACAGGGACAATCCTGATCCCTGCTGCTACACCTAACACACATCTGCACACTCTCTGCACAAACAAAATGCAAAGTCTACCGTCCTCTCCACACACCATTAACAATGCCAGCCACCCAAAAACCCATTCACACACTGGTGATTTTTGCCATCCATTCAGTGAGCCAGACAGGCAAAGACGCCCTGAGCTGAATGAGTGTAACACAGGTGGAGAGAGAAAGAGAGAAAGGAAGAGACATGTGTTGGTTAGAAAACAGAGGGACTCCGAACACAGTTGAAAAAGCATTATGTGTGAAAATCACACTTAAAAATGATGGAGAGCAGACATTAACGACAAATCAGGTGGACATATGATAAAGATAGATGATACACACGGCAGAGCTGTAATGTCGACAGTTTACCTGGCCGACAACAAGCACATGGTGAGGAAAACAAATGACTGCGGAGAGGGAGGATCATAATGTGGCTCCTTCAAACACTCATCGTTACAGCAGCTCCATAAGCACTCAGGTTTTTGGCAGACAGATAAAGGGAAGGTCACAGAGACATGAAAAGGGAAGGTGAGAAGGAGTGCAAATGCCAGAGTGGGAAATTAAGAAAGAGGATTAATCGGTTGGCATGACTCAATCCGGTCTTAGAGCAACTGCAAGGCTGATACCTAAAATGGCCAGCGGCCACGTGTCTAAATAAACTTACCACAGACGTACAAAAGAGGACATAAGGAAGGAAGAATGGATCATAGTGTCAAATGTGAGTAAGTCCAACACAAAATATTTCATAAAACACCTTTCAGCTGACATTCGAACCACATTAATACAATCAATTACTAAGATTACTAGTAAATAAATAAAATGCTCTTTTCTCAGTACAGGAGTACTACCTAGTACCTAGTTGAACACTGTTGTGAGAAGGGCATCACGAGACCACAGTGTGGTGACTATCAACAGAAAGAGACTGCACCAGAGCTAATTTACTTTAAACCATTTTAAACCTTAAAGCCATTGTACTATTTTTGTTAAGACTTACAAAAAAATGTATAAACTAGAAAAGCACTCGGAGAGCGCAGACCTCCACCAAGGCAGATCCCCCCCCCCCCCCCCCCCCCCCCCCCACAACACCACCAAAATTTAATCATTGTGTCCTTGTGCCAGTATCAACATTTCCTGAAAATTTCATGATAATCCCTCTGTAACTTTTTGAGTTATCTTGCTAACAAACAAGAAAACAAGCAGACAGACAGACAAACCCCAATGAAAACATAAACTCCGCAGAGGTAATAATAATAATAATAAAGGGATCTCTCACCATTTATTATTTTCCTCTAAATTGTTTTTCCCTCCGTTTAATTCACTGATCATGAAGACGTTCATAAAAACTCAGAGGAAATTCAAAGCTTATTCTATTAAAACTATTAAAAGTGCCTTCTTCAGCCAAATATATCATTAACTGAACATATAAACAGCATCTCCAACCACTGTCATTTGTCAAACCACATGGGTTTTAGTGGTGAATCAGCGTGGCAGATGATAACGGTGTTTCCATGTTCACTATGGAGATTCCAAGCATCCAAATGGGTCATATTTGATGCTGCTGAAAAGCTGAGAAACAACATTTTACCTGAATTATTTAAGTATATTGATGGGTTAGTGGTGTAACCCATGAAGACCCAGATATCCACCGTCAACCAAAAGCATCTAAGGATCTAAACTGTTGATCCATTAATCCTATCAATACATGTCAATAATTGGTGTAAAATACAGTTATTCATCTTTTCATGATCATCAGATATGACCCATTTGGATATTAAGAGGATCCGTAGTTACCGTGGAAACACCGTCATCTTCTACAACATTGATTCACCAGTAAAACCCATGGAGTTGGATCAATGACAGTGGATGGACACACAGGGTTTATGTTCAGTTATTGATATATTTTACTGAAAAAGTAACTTTTTCTTCAGTTTTTTTCTGCTTTCATATATTAACCTTTGAATTTACTCTGAGCTTTTATGAACATCTACACAATTAGTCAATTAAACATAAGAAAATAGAGGATTTTCATTGGGAAAAATGTAAAATGCAAAGGATAATATTAGAATAAATGGTGATAAACCATTTCAGAAAGGTTACATCGTGAGAAGAATTTATTTGAGAACTAATGCAAAAGTCACACTGGGTTCTTATGGGTTAATTAGTGGTTTAATAAACATTTTAAATCACTAAATACTTTCAGTCGATGATGACTGTTCAGGTCTTGAAGGGCTAAATGTCTGATGTCATTGTATACAAAAATATTGATATTGATAATTGTAAAAAAGTGAATATCAGATCTGATCCCTAGTCTTCCAAGCTTTTAAAAAAAATCTGATTCATTTACACATTGTCATTACAGTATGTAGGCTAAATGTAAACTCATTTTAAAGACTGAAATGACAGGATTCAACATCCTGCATGAGTACAAAACATTATTGAGGAGCATGGTCTACATGATTACAGTACAAACTGAGTTCACAACAATAATTTTGTAAACACACCCAAACATATAGTTTCTTTGATACTGAGGTATGATATTTAAAGTGGTGTAGTCCAGGGTATACAGCAGTATACGGAGTATACCAACTTTTTTGTCAGTCAGCATTGAGTATACCCACTTCTAAATCCCCCTGATGCACACCATTCAGTAGTATCTACAGCCAAATTGCCCGTTTTCCCCTAGGATGGTGAAGCCATGACCCGTCCTACTCTGCTTCTAATTGGCTAGTATTTGGTACATTCACTGATTAGATTGGTTAACTTTAGGCATGAGGACTGATGAGCCAATCAGAGGCAGAGTAGGGCGGGTCATGCCGAGGAAAATATTGCTAACTTAGCGCCAGAGCCAGGGCTCTGCTTAGCGCTGGCCACCTCTGAAACCTGATTGGATACTTCAGGTGCCAGTGCCACCCCAGTTGATTGACAGGTCACTGCAGGTCATGTTGAAAGATGTGCGATTATTGGAAATGCAAACAAGAAAGGCAGAATAAATGTCTTTCAAATGAGTGACACATATTGAGAGAACATACTTTGATGGAATACATAATTCTGAGGTAAGTTTTAAGGTGGTTTCCAAATGAGTTACTGGCCTAAACTACTGTCGTCAATAGTTCAACTATGCGAGTAGGCTAACGTTATCAAAGGCTAACGTTATCCTATGTTTCCCTCATGTTGAATATATTTACATTCATGCAGCTGTTTGTGTGACCAGTAATACCTACAAACTGCTCCTGATCAAGTCATGATAATTTTATAATAGTGAGCAAATACTGCTGATGGATTTTTGGGTAAACTAAATAGAGTAGTAGTAGAGTCACTAGAGTACTAGAGTAGTAGAGTGTCACTGTTTCTAAAACGGGATTTTTCTGGACTACTTTAAAAAAAAAAAGGGGGGGGGGGGGGGCAAAAATTGAGAGTACACCCACTTCTCCAGGGGCCACTACACCACTGGATATTTATGCGGCCGAGAGGCTGGAAACCATGTTAGAAAATAGGTGGTGTCGTGGTAACATGTATTAAATTATCTCTGTACTGTCATTCCTGCTTGCTACTATAAACATGCTGATGTTACATGTGGATATGCCATGCTGTGGTATTTTAAGCTATAGCTCACATACATGTTTGCTTAGGTAAGTTATTTAGAACGGCAGCTAGATGTGATACTGTCATCTTTACTCTGCTAGTAGCTTGGTGCAACTTGAATCTAAAAGAAAACATTATTTTTATCCTAAAGCGTAGTCCATGTCACATCAAATTAACATCTGCTTAAGTTGTTAAAGTTTACAGAGTACTTGAAGGCAGCATGAGAAACTACAGGCCAAGTAAATTTAGAAGCCCTTCATGTGAAAATAAAAGCCAGTGCTTGCAAGATGTCATGCATGATGTAGTGTGTTTTAAGCAACTGATTCCTAACAAAACAGCTGAAGAAAAACTGTTCAAAAGCTCAAAACACTTGATCCATAAATTCAAACGCCCACTAACATTTTATCTGAAAAGAGATAGAGATATATATTGGTATCTTTATGACTATTAAAGGTACAATACATTGAAGCTTAAATTTACCTCCACAAGCAGGGTGGTTATTATCAAAGCCAATCTTGTGACTGATGTTGGAAAGTTAAACAAAAGTGCTATTGTTCATTTTATGACTTGGGATGTTTACCTCCGCCAAGGAGGTTATGTTTTTGCCAGGGTTTGTTTGTCTGTCTGTCTGTCTGTTTGTTTGTCTGTCCGTTAGTGTGCAACATAACTCAAAAAGTTATGGACAGATTTTGATGAAATTTTCAGGGTTTGTTGGAAATGGGATAAGGAAGAAATGATTAAATTTTGGTGGTGATCGGGGGTGGGGGGGGCCACTGATCAGCCTTGGCGGAGGTCTGCGCTCTCCGAGTGCTTCTAGTTTTCTTGAATAAAATGAAAATCTATATCTGTGACAGAGACTTAAATCATAAATGCCCCAAATTAAAATGTTGTAGTTGTCCTGTCATTTAAACTCCCAAACACTCAGTGCACAGGATGACAAATATATTATGTTCAAACCCCATTTCTGGACATTTGTTAAAATGCATTAAAAACTCAAATTTGTGAAGTCTTAATTAGCTTGAACCTTTACTTAACTGACAAAAGTCTGAAGAAAAGATTTACAGTAACATCACAGTGTGTAAAGGCCAAGGGTGGAAACCACTGTTGAATGTGAGTGACTTTGGACAACCTAAACCAGTGTTTTTCAACCTTAGGGTCAGGACCTCATGGGGTGTCGCCTGGAATTCAAATGGGGGTCACCTGAAATTTCTAGGAATTGATAACAATGTCCAAAAAAAAATTTAATAAAAAATATGTGGTGAGTTGAGAGAGACAATCACAATCCATAAAAGACATGACAAACTCGGAAGCTGAAACTGAAGCACTGTGGTTCTGTTTATCTTTCAAATGTTCATTGTGGTCGGTTTAAGATGCTGTAGATCTTTCTTAATTCAGAGTTCGAGTTATTGTTTTTTCAGTATTAATTGTCAGCCTTGTAAATACAAGCTGGACTGACTGTACATATCCTGACCAAGGAAAATAAAATTCTCACTTTGTGCAGTAATCTACACCTGGCTTTTCTGCCTCTGTCCATGATAATTATATAGACTAAATGTCGTCTAAAATTAACCTTTATTTGCAACATAGTATCGCAAACTATTACATGATCAAAAACAAATTAATTTTAGCCAAAAAAAGTGTCTCTGTTTTGAATGTCTGGGGTCACCAGAAATTTGTGATGTTAAAATGGGGTCACGAGCCAAAAAAGTTTGGGAACTACTGACCTAAACTGTGAGCATCCATCATGTTATCGTGATGAACAGAATCACATATGCTACAGTGGACTTTGTACAACAACTGTCACTAAAGACACACCACTGTAAACTGAAACTGTATTGCATAAGGAACTGAATTCCCACCAAATTCTCTGGACCTGAGCTCAATTCAGATGGACTGAAAGATGGTGGAAATGTGAAGTACCATTAATATGAAAGCATAGAAATGTTTGCTGCCATCAACCCGACGTCTTCTCCCTTAAAGGGGTCATATTTTGCTAAACCCATTTTTATTAGTCTTTGGTACATTTATTTGTGTATTTGGACCCTAGCAGTTAAAATAGTTTGAATTTGAACCCTCCACGTGCTGCAAAGCTATCTTAATATTCATTCTGGCGAAAATCGAGTGGATTTCTACAACCAGTTTCAATTCCTTTTTAATTGGACTAGTTACGTTTTATAACTAGTTACGTCACAACATTTATATGTATAAGGTCAAGACTTCCGACAAACATTTCTCCAAGTACGACATAATTTTTTGTCAGCAGCAGCGGTTGTAGTAAAAATAGAAAATATGTCCAAACTTCGAACCGATTACCTAAACTGCTCAGTTGTTGGTTGTATCAATGAACACAAGTGGCTGAACAGGACAGAAAGCATAGTCAACAACCTGGAGGGGGTGGGGTGTGAAGTGGCTCAGTGACAGTAAGGAAAGGTGATGTAACATCGTGGTAAACATGCCTCTGTGTGTAAAATCTAAATTTGTTTTACAAAATAGGGTTACATGGTCACAACTGAACACTTTTTTTGCGTTTTTGTCAAATCACATACAGTATTTTAGTTCTTATTGTGTTTTTAAAAATGTACATGAGGATATAAACTAGCCACCTTTAATTAACCTACATAAGTCTGTTTTCTACTGAACCTTAAGACGAAAATGTATTTTATGCAACGGATTCCAATACAACCATTGTTGGTACATGAACTCATTTGTTCATGAATACATAATGAACGCCATGAAAATATATGGGCATTGTTTTGCATGTTATAATGTGTATTTTATTGCCATTCCAGGAGGAATAATTTGAATAAAATGAATGCATGAATAAATAAAAGCCTAGTGTATCAAATATAAAGTAACCGTGTCTTGTTTGAGTAGATAACCAAAATCAAACTCGTAGCATAAAGTAATCAAACAAATGAGAAAGAAATAAGAGCAACTGGAGGCAGTATTAAGATTATTGTAAAACCACAACCATACAGCACACAATATACCAGCCTCCTCAAAACTGACATTATTATTTATAACTGGATCTAAATACAAAAGGATGAATGTGAACTTATAACTTCGTATTTATGGTGCAGCGAACATTATGAAATTATACTGTTGAGTGGATTAAAGTTCCGCAGCGCTGCATCGCAAATGGTGATGGTACAATCTCATCACAACTCAAAGCACAATCAAAGCAAATCAAGTCAAATAATGTACACATTCAGCTACTTAACCTTACTTGGTAGCTGCTTGTTTCAACCCGAAGTAGCCAAAGTTAAAATGTTTAAGAGGTGAGACAGGTCTGTAGTCCAAGGCACATTATACTGATATGTACAAAAACTGCAAACAAACTGTAATCCCTTAGTAGATTTTGAAAACACAATACAATTGTGGTATGTTGATAGAGATGACTTTTAAAACATTTTAATTGCCATGGTATACTTAATACTGTATGAATCAGTATGTATCAGAAGACACTGAGAAGTACTGAGACATCCTGCATGACCCAGGCCTGGTCTGCAGTCACCTTCCTGACATTGTACCGTGGCAGTGGCATGCATGGTAATTGTGATGGAGAGTTTGTACTGGCAACCGAGCGCAACGAGCTGACAGAACCTCTTGGACTGTGGAGAGAACTGGGCTGTGGAAGAACTCCAATAAGGCCAAGACCCATTCCTCTCCCTCCAATCTGCTAAAAAACTATGGCAACTGGCCCGGCAGCCACCCAGCAACCTGAAAACATTTTTATTTAGAACTATTCAAATTCACTCAGTTATTCATTTTCATCTTTTTGTCAAATTCACCTTTTTGAGACCTAAACTGTGCCCCCGCCCCAGTCCAAGCCCTAAATTCTTTCCAATCCAGAGCGGAAGCAAACACTATGCAGCAGTCCTGTGGGACAGGAAGGCCTGGTATAATTCCTGAATACCAGCCCAGCCCCATGGGGATCCATGACCTGCATCTCTGGCCCGCTGCTCTCTGCCTCATCGCCTCAGTGGATCGAGCGTGCACCGCTCTCCAAATCAGCCCAAAATAACACACACACACCACAACACAGCAGAATGTGTAACATTGCATTCTAGTGGCAGTGATTTATTCTGGCAAGCTATGTCTAATAAATTACAATACTGACCTATTAAAAATAATCTTAGCCTCAGTCATTGCTCTACTTTGTTATCTTAGGAAATGCAGTTGCTATAGTATGTATTTGAAGAGAAGTAATATAGCAAACTTTGCTACCCACCAGCCCCCCTCCCAATGACTAATACTGTATATGTGAGTAGAAGAGTCCTCTGAGACTAAGCTGCCCACAGATCCTGATGGTAATACAGGGAGAGGGTGGATCCCACAGGACTAATAAATAAATTCAGAATGATGAAACTAGATGCAACACAGTGATATACTGACTGCGACACATGCAACGCAAAAATCTAATTATCACAAAACAGACAAGTCATTACAAGGAAAAGGAAGAGACAGACTATATTCAGACTGGAATTGTCAGCTCAAAATCTATATTTAGCGATTTCCTTAGTTCATAATTTTGGCTTTTTTTGTTAAAAAATAAATGTGTCTCTTGGTGAGATAAAAAGAAGTCTTTAAAGACCTTGGAAAGTCTTATACAGAAACGAACCATACATGGTGAAATCTTTAATGTTTCTTTAACAAATAAATCCTAAAAAAAAAAAAAAGAAATACAGCCTACACACATTTGTAGTATTTAAGCTACACAATATTAGAAAGAGAATGCAACATTCCTTTTGTTTCTGGGATAAATTTTGTGATATGAATAAAATCAGGAATTTTCATCAGAGGATGTATCATCTCATCATGATTAGGGTGAATGTGGGTGCATCTGTGCAGACAAGAAAAACAAGACAAAGCTGAACAATAACTTTTTTTCATGGAGTCTTTGAGAATAAACCATAATTTGTTGAACGGTGTGGAATAGTTAGTGACATCTCATGTGGTGTACCTTCATCTTGACATACAGACACCACTACAAACATAACAGCCTTCATTAAAACATATATTTGTTTTACCTGTTCTGGGCTTTTCAGGTAAGGGGAAAACACTTCTGGTCCACATTCGACTATAGCAGATGATGGTATTGTATAATAATCATAATTAATGTTATGAAACTGAAAAAAATGAGAGAAGGAAATAATGTCTCTACATAATGGCAGTGCAACATAGTGGATGTCAGAAAGCATCTAACGAAAACATGAATGTATATTCTACTTCTGTAACTACCCTAAATCCCTGTAAATCTTACACACTGGACCATTACGGTTGTACAGTTCGTATGGATGCACCAAACATAGGCAGGTTAAAAGCTGTGATGACACTTTTTCTGATTTTGGAGGAAATAAGGCTTAATACAGTCACTGACTCCTGTTTTTGTTCATCATGCTTTCTGTAGCAGTAATTCCATACAACTGATGTGTCTCTTTTTATTTGTCACCAAATCTGTCTTGTCTGGTTCTTTCTGCAGCTGTTCACTCATTTTCAGGTTATAGCGAGGGCAGGGTCTGCTTCACTTGTTTGATAAACTGATTATGAATGATGGTGACTGGTGGTTAAATCACAGTAAAATCTGCCCTGTCTGACAGATTTCTCATAGACTGGTAGACAAATGCAAACCATGTGAGTTTCCCTCTGTATCAGAAGTGAATGACATCTTTAAAAATATTTCTCGCTGAATGTCTTATGATATGTGTATTGTACATGCATGCTACCGTGATGACAACACTAGTGCAGCCCTAATTTAAGCTATTGTTTCTTTGTCACAAAACACATGTAAATATTGTATTTCTGTATAAGAAGTTCATAAAGATCTTATGAAAGAAACTAGTATGAAGTGCTGAATTTGAGATGTTAGACTCAGTGCAGTAAAAAAAAAACACAAAACACGATAGAAATCTTGAGTATAAATGTTGGATATCTGTCTGCAGCAGAAAGAGCCGCAGTTATCAAAGTTAGTGGATCTGAGAACCTGTGATGGATGTGTCATCGTCTGAGCTGCGTGGTAGAGGAGAACATTCCACCTCTCCCTGCTGATGCCCCCCCCCCATCCCCCTTTCCCCACATTCATCCCGTGTTAGTGTCACTGAGGTCTGCCCTGCAGCCTGCCTGCATGTGAGGAGGATTTTGTCACTTTCTATAAATTGGTCACAATCCCCCACCACTCAAACACACATACACAAATACACACACACACACAAACACATACACATACACACACACACCTCCCCCTACAACCTCTCTTCACCACGTTTAGAGACACAGTTACATAACCGCACGAGGATTTCTGGGCTGAAGGAGGTTTAGTTCCCCGGTTTTGCTTTTATCTCTCCCCTTTCTTTTCTCTCTCATTCTGCCCCCCCATCCTCTCTCTCTCTCTCTCTCTCTCTCTCTCTCTCTCTCTCTCTCTCTCTCTCTGTCACACACACTTTTTGTCTTCACTTTCCACATGCTTACAACACAATTTCCATTGCACGCACAACACAGACAGTTGTGTAATTCAATGGGTTTCTGATCCCTCTCTTATATCTGTTTTTTTCTGCCACATGATTCTGAATGAAGGGGGAGTAGGAGAGTCTGTCTGTCTGTAAAAGAAAGACCACAACTGCCCCCTGTTGTCTCAACAAAGAAATACACACATCTTTATCACTGCAGAGCAGCTGATTTCTCACATTTAACATTAAAGTCACATGTTTACTGTAAAATTAACAACATACAAAAGAAAAACTGAAACGTGATATGATCGTAAATGTGGAGATTCCATAGAGTTTTCAAGTTCCTTTTTCTTTTCCAGTGTCCACAGAATATAAGCAGTGTTTGTCCACAATTTAGACAGTACATAGAATGCCCTCTGGTGTCCGCTTACATTCACCGCACCACTCTTAAAAGCCACACAACATCACATGCCTGAAGAAGCCTCTGCACGTCTGATTTAACTCCAAATGCTCAGCTGAAAAATAACGGCACTAGCCATGCATATGCTGCTAATGCAATATGAACGCAGTGAGTCGTATTGATCTCAACTCTATTGATGACTCTCCCTTTGACAGAAAAAGGGATAGAGGGGTGAATGATGGAGGAGTAGCTATGGCATTTAATGACTAGCAAGATCACAAATCAATAGTTCTTCGGAAAGGGAAAATACAGCTATTAATGGCATTAGAGTGAGAGGAGGATGGAAGATAAGGAAAGGTAAGTAGAAGGTTAAGCTGTCTCCAGTTTCATAATACAACTAAGGATATAGCATTCACAGTACACTTATCTTTAAAAAAAAAAAAAAAAGAAAGAAAAAAAAAAGTGTAATCTAACTCTGTTGTCTAAATTGGACATACCATACAACAATGACTTGGATTATACCACTGTTGATTATATTTTTCTGAGACGTTAAAATGTCCAGTATGTGACATTTAGGGGGATGTGCAGAATTGCAGAAATTGAATATAAAATTGCAGAAATTGAATATAATATTGATAATTTTGTGAATATTTGGGCAAAAGAAAAATGCACTAATTGTTAAACTCTGTACCAATACCAACAGCAATATTTAACATAACAATAACAATATGGTTAATAGCAGATACCAAGAAATTGCATTCATTGAACAGAAAAAGTATCTGAACTGTTTTAAAGTTTTCACATCTTCAAATCAGCACAATAACAGCGATGTTAAAACATTCCTACTCTGCCAATATTTGTTTTAAATGGGCTGTTTATCTGTTATTGGACTATTTTACAGGGAGCACTGCATTATGAGTTTGTAGCATTAATGTCTCTGTGCTAATGAATTTATTTCAGTCCGTTTATAGTTACAGATCGATAAACATAGATAGATCGTTTCATGTCTTCAGTCTGCTTTATCTTACAGAGTTTATGTAACATGTTTTACTGCTGATGTAGAAATAAGGATTTCAGACAGCAATTTCTTATTCTCTTTTTTTCCATTTTTTTAGCAGCAGATGGTACACAGTGTTAAAGTGCAGTATTGAAGTATGTGAGTTGGTATGCTCAGAAAGGACAAACCAAACACTCACTTTAACAAAGGACATTCATATTTAGCAGCCATCGCTAAATATGGGGAGGACTTATTTGGTTGTTGTGGGTTCACCATAGCTCAGTAAATTTGCTGACATAAATAACTTTAGAAACAGAAACCTTTTACAGTGCTCTAGGGATTGCTTGTCTAATAGTTCTATAGGTTAATAGGGCATCCAATCTTAACTAGGCTACATGCTAATATTTATAGTGGTGACAATCTGTTTTCATTGTGACTCTTTTAAACACTCTTTAGGTCTACCACTTGTAGGTGAGTTTGTAATAATATGGTATCAACAGTCTATTATTATTACCCCGTCCCCCCGAAGGGAAGGCAAGGGGTATTGTCATGGGTTTGGTTTGTTTCTTTCTTTGTTTATTAAAACTCTAGCAGCAAAACTATTGGTTGAATTCCTACCAAATTGGGTTTATAGATTGCCAGTGACCCACAATAGATGTGATTACATTTTGGGAAAAGTAGGTCAAAGTAAAATTTTTAAAATCTTTTTTCTCCTCCCATTTATTTATAATGGGCGAAATTTCAAATGTCTATAAAAATATCAATTTTGTTTCAATTTACTTAATATACTTTATATATACTATATATAGATGCAATTGATATGCTGACATCAGCACAAGCATAGACGTGATGACATCAGCTGGATCGATGCCAAAATAAGCTACAATATGTGCGAGGGGCGGGGTTTGTTGTGCCTGGCACCACTTGTTGGAAACTTGTTTTGGTAGTAAATGCACAGATAAGGCAGGCAGTGGTGCAGTGGATAGCCTCACAGCAAGAAGGTCCTGGGTTCCATTCCAACCAGGGACCTTTCTGTGTGGAGTTTGCATGTTCCCCCAGTATTTGCGTGGGTTCTCTCCAGGTACTCCGGCTTCCTCCCACCATTCAAAGACATGCACTGATAGGTTAAAGTGGTCAACCTAAAATTGCCCATAGGTGTGAATGTGAGAGCGATTGGTTGTTCATCTCTATATAACGGTCCTGCGATGAACTGGTGACTTGTCCAGGGTGTAGCCTACCGTGGGCAGCTGGGAAAGGCTCCAGCACCCCCTGCGACCCTAGTGAGGATAAAGTGGGTTCAGAAGATGAATGAATGAATGCACAGATAAGGACTTCAGGCTACTTCCAATTTATTTGTGGCCTAGACCTTGAAATGTAACCTCATCGCTACTCTTCGATGGGGGATGAGTGTGGTAGGAGATGTTTGATGACATACCCAGGCCAGAGAAAAATACAGAGCTACACAGGAATGCAAGGAACCTGAAACTGAGCCATATGACAGTCTGAAAGAGTTAGTTCAAGGTTTTAGTGCTGCTGTGACACCTAACAAAAGCCCAGCCCAAAAATCAATAAGTGTATTTATTATATTGCTCATATCGATCTCACTGCTTTTGTTTTTAGTATATTCAGCCCTTCTCTACAGGAAGCTGAAGCAAAATCCACAATTTTACCTTGCAGAACCAAGGTTTCAATCTGTTAATGTATGTTATTGTGTTACTTAAATGTTTTAACACTTGATTCTTGATCCAAATACCTAACAGTTCAGTATGGCAAAGTTATTTGTTAAAGGAGTCTGGAACAAACATGATGAAAAAGACCAGCACAAACAAGATGACCCAACACTAACCTGCACATATAATACTCTATTTCAACCAGGATGGATGGGTAATTGCTTTCTCCTTCAATGTTAAAACGTGTTTAAGGACAAACACCTACACAGATATTTTAGACTGATCTACATTACCTACAAAGTAAAGGCACAAGTATTCATGTTTTCTTAAAGACTAGTTGGAGAAAAAGTCGCAAATATATGCTCTGCTATTATCATGTGCTTAATAGCTTGTACTGGTGTCTTTTTTTTTGTGGACTGCATTTACCTAAAAGGAAACAGAACATTCTAACACAGATTACATCAGCCGGGTCAGCCTCTCTGCTCTTGGAACAAAAACGCAAAGGACAAAGTCATGCTACAATATTTGTATTTTTACCTCTAAGCTCTTTGACTACAATAGCAACGGTCGATGCAAGAAAAACGAATAAGCCACAAGGACATGCTACCTTTGTCGAGAGCACAACTGTAAATCCTGTTTGTGCATTCGCAGTTTGCACTAAAACCACAAAGTCAAGACAAGGAGTAGCTATTGCATCAATAATGGATGACATTTTAAAGAGGCCATCCCAATTCACCCCAGAAAATTCACTATAAGTCTTATCTACATACTGTGAACAAGTCAATGGATTCCAGCTGCAGAAAGTCTCCTCCTAAATATTAATGATGTTTATAATAATATTACAAATATTATTACAAGCATGTTCCAGTTGACCTGTTGGACCTCCAGAGCAGAACAGCCCAGCAAGCAGTAGCACAAGTTTATCTCTGGGCCAGTTATAAATATGGGGACAGTCACTGAAGGGTTTCCAGGTGACAGAAGTGTGAATCTTTACTGGCTTCACAAGTCAAATCAATTAACGTTATCCTGCCAACGAATCTTAATGGTTGCATCCACAATTTTCTACAATACAACACGTTTACTTTTCCATCTTCAAACAGGTAAATCTGACAACAATGTGTAATATAAACAGACACTTTTTCCCATAGTAGTATCTTTGTAAGCTACCTTGGTCTGAAACCGTAAGTAGAGCTGGAATCAATAAAATAGTTTGTTTTCAATTTGCAGTTCTGCGAAAGGCCATGTCAATTCCTTCCTGAAACAAACATAAAATAAAAAACATTTTGTTACACAGAGTTTCCCATTAATGATATAACCTACACTGTGGCACACCACCATAGTCTATTTTGCTTTGCCGTGGTCTTACAATGAGCCAAGAATATGGTGGTTAACAGAGTCTCACTTAACCATGTAACCAAAGACATAAATTAACCCTTAGGTCCTCCTCAGGCATTTTTGTACATTTTTCTTTTTCATTTGGTGTCATTTTGACTATGCTGCAGCTTTTGGCCTGAAATTTGGCAAGAATGTTTCTTAATAGTTATATTTTTTTTAATCTACTGTCTTTTACTCTAATATGTGTTTTATACTCCCATAATGCATTCTGTACCCTCTGGTTACCTTTGTGGCAAAAATGTCCATGCACAAGAGAGCTTTTTGCTTTTGTGTCATAAATCTCTTAAAAAACTTCAAAACTACGAAATATTCAACAATTTTCAGGATTTTAATCCTTTAAATACCAGTTTAATTATCTGAATTCTGAATGACTGAAAAACCACAAAAATTAAATATTTTCCATATAATAAATATTAGGGGAATGGAACCTTGGTTGTGATTAGAGCCTTGGATATGTCAAAGATTAGCAACAAAACTGATTTGATTGCATTAGTATCTTTTTCTTTACTGTCAAATACTTTCTCTGGTTACCCTCATGGACAAAAATGCTGCTTTGACTTCTATTATGTCCTCATTTTTTAGTCTCACTGCCATTACACTATATAACTATACATTCTCTAATATATTCCATATATACTATCATAAATTAACCTAAAATTCAATGCAAGAGGGCAACAAAGCAACATAACCTTACAACTGATTGTCCAGTCTGAGACTGAAAAATCCATAATGAGCATTAGCATGGAAGAATTTTTATGCACGCTGCAGACCCTCGATTATTGATTTACTGCATTGATGCAGTCCACATCGCAATGCATCTTAAACTAGGGACTGTTGCCACACCTCTAGATGACATGCAAGCTTTGAAACCTCATACAAAAAATACTCTACCATTTCTCAAACCATCTGCAACTTATTCCACTGAGCTAAGCTGATCTTAAGAAGATGTATCCCTTTACACCATTCCAAGGTCAAAGGCAGAGATGGCACTTGGCTGCCAGATGAGGCACTTTTCCATCTTACTGCAACTGCAGCCCATCATCATCAGCCACACTGGCTGGCTAAGGCCGCTGAGCTCACACCTCTCTCTGGATCAATAGAAACAGGATCACAGGTCAAACACTATGGAGAACATTTACAGTCAGCAGAGGACCAAAATGGGCTTTGTTAGGGAGCTGGATTTTACCTAGCTGGAAAATGCCAAAAATGGCATAATTATTTTACAGATTCAGACCTGTATACAAAAGTAATGATAATCTTAACACCTCCTTTCCTTTCCTTCTGTAAGGACACAGAAATACTCCCGGTTTAACTTTTACGTAACAATGCTTCACAATGTCTTCATGGGTTCTATGGTTGTCATTTTGAGACTGAATTGCCAATCATTTAATCAATACTGTTTCAGCAAAAGCAATTTAGATAAATGAATGTGACCTCTCTTTGAATTGCATTGATAGAAACATTCATAGGGAGTTTTTATATGTCTTCTTGGACCAACCATTAGTAAAACACAACAGATAAACATCGACCGCCATTGGTGAAATGTCATGTTATTATATGAAAGCCGATGTCAATCAACCAGGCCAATCAACAAGGCATCTGTCAATTCCTGTTATATATGGGATGAAAAATATTTGGCTACTTAATTTAAATTGTTGACATAAATAAAACTAAAATACAACATTCTCACTTGTAATAGGATGTGTAAAAGAGTTTGATGTTAGTTTGACAAACACGTCCAGAAGGCCAGTAAGATTTTTCTGGATTCGAAACAAAAACCCTAAATAAACACCAATGATAGAAACCACCACAAACCAGTACAAATACTCAATTTATTGCAATACTGCACATAAGGCAAGTTCTGAGGCCCTTTACTTGAGAATTTTGCCGAAGTGCTACTGTTCAGTTTTATTGCTCAATATTTCACTGGAAAAATAATTACATTTAGCCTACCAAAGAACTTGAGCTACATTTGAGTGGAACAATGATAAATAATTAATTAATTTAAAGACATTGATCACTGTGCAAAAAATAAACAACAAACTAGTTTTTGTATTTTATTTTATAAACCTAGAAGTGCAGATGGAGAGTACGAAAAGTCATAATTAAATCTGGACGATTAATCAAATCACAATCACATTGTCAACCTATTTAATCAGGATAGGCTGTAATTTTAAGGTCAAGTGTGTGTTATGCATTCTGTTCTATTATAAACCTTTCAAGCAACACTGAATAAAAAAATATGCAAAGAGCAAATAGCATACCATGCTAGAAAGAGACTGGTTTCATAATGGTACTTGCTCAATCTGAAGTGTTTTCACTTGTGTTATACGACCATTTGTCAGAATTCTGGTGAAAATGCACTGTGTCACCATGGCAACCAGCAAAGTGGATGTAGAGACGAAAGTCTCCACAAGGCTGCAGCTCAACAAGACACACAGCATATATTAGGGGAAGTCCTTCAGTAAAGCGCTCCCCGTCTCTTAAGGGGAACACAAGGAGATGATGTTTTCGTTCCTACCGACTCAGAACTGTCTTTTACTGCAGAGGCATGACTGATTGATGAACACTGAGGCATTTTGCTCAGGAAAGTGGAGGCTGGGGAGTGCTGATGAGGCACTTTTATAACATACCTACACCAGGAGGAGATGGTTTAAACCTCTGAGGCTTTTTAAAGACAAGAAAAGAGAGGCTGGGCAAGTAATTAAGAGCTGTTATTTCTCACTTCACAGACTGTTTTAAACCTTAAGTGGAAACCCATCAGTCTTATGAAACTGGGCTACAGGATGAAAACATCAAGACAAGGGCATAAATTTGAAGGCTATCTCTAAAGTGGAAGTAAAAGAAGTATCTATAGGCTAGCAATAACCATAAGGACTGAAGGTATGGTGTAACTGCTGCAACCTAAAGGATAACACTTAATAATTCAAAACTGGAGCTGAACTAAAACTTATTGCTCCTACTATATTAAAATAGCATTTGACCAACCTCAGGCTCTGACTCCAGAAGTTCACTACAAAGCAGGGAAATTAAGGAACAGCTAATCTACAGTGGCAATAAAATGAATTTAATTTGCAGAGCCAGGGCAATTAATCTGAAATGGCATTAAAGTAGCAGCCATTGAATTACAACTGATTCATTTGCAGATGAATCCATATTTGCACTTGACTGGTCCTGAATTACTGCACTTTTTAAACATTAATTATTGATAATAGTAAGAGCCTCCACTCCTGGCCCAATGGGATTTCAGCATTGTTCTGATGTAATGTGCTCATTCAGACATTGACTGACAGGACCTTGATGATTTCATCGAGTAATTTGGTGATAGAATTGAACCAAAACGGCCCTGGTTCCCAGGAGGAAGACTCACTGGAGCAAAGTGCCATTGAATATAACTAAATTGTAGAGCTGAAAATACAATGCATTGACTGAGTGACTTTTGTTAGTCTTAATGAAAGCTGTTCCTCCTGCAGATGAGAACAGGACTTTAAATTAGATTTGCATGAACCTTAAGAAAGTCAAATATTTACGAGACACACAGATATATTTTGCAGGATATCCCGTCGTAAAATCTGTCATTTATCAGCCAGGTCTGACAACTGAAATGTAAGCTATCTGACTTTGACTTCACCTTTACACACTGGGGAAGCAGAGGTTTCTCTGATCACATGTTGCTGTTTAATATGGAATGACAAAGAATGTGTAGAGGATGAACTATGAACAGTTTACATGCATTATAAAAAACATGCATAAATTAAAAAAAAATAGGCCAATAACTGGTAGCTATCTTAGATGGGGAGGAGATAAACACAATGAGGGTATTGTCTGATAACTATGGGGTGTTTTTATGCCCTTCAGAGGAAAAAAAGCTAATGGCAAGTACAGAATTTAAAAAAAGAAAGAAAAAAGCATCCATGTCTATGTGTAACAGTGGGAGCAACACGAATTTCCCAGGGGGAGGAAAAGCAAAATAACAACCTAACCTATTTTGTTTGTCAACACACACATGAACATGCAATTTAACTCCTCATGTTTTGCATCATGCACCTGCAAGTCATATTTATGAAAGATGTTGTAGAAAGACTTGCTTTTTTTGCAATGCCTGTCAAAGACCGGACCGTGGCCCATGTGTCCATTAGACATTCCGGTCACACACATCTGTCCATAAACAATGTGCTTGCAGACTGCTAGCTTATAGCCTGTAGCTAACACACACTGAACAGGCTGAACACAACCGGCTCGAGCGCGTACCTTTCAGAACCACCACCACCTCGGTACCGGCTGGGTCCTCTCCGTCCGCACCGCTGGTACTGGGGGGCTCGTCTCCTTCGAACAGCTGGTTCACCTCCCCCTGGATGTCAGAGGGGCGCCGGTCGCCGTCGCTCTTGGAGACGGTGAACCTCTGGCTCATGGTTGTCGCCGGTAAGACAAGCGACGGGTCTTGTGTCAATGTGCGGAGACACGGACAACGACAGCGACAAAAAAAAAACAAACAAACCAAACACAGCCCTGTCTGTGTCTGTGTCCAGTCGTTATAATACCCCACCCTCACTGTTTAGCAAGTTTACCTCCGACTACCCTGCCCGTGGGTGAACGGCCGGTCTTTGAGGGGAAATTAAATGTGTAATGCCGAGTGGACCATCACATCAACCGGTGTCTGGCGGCTGCTGCACCTGGGTCCTAAAGCCGAATGGAGAACAGGGTGTCTGCTCCAACCACAACACTAAAGCATACAGAGGATAAAGACATGCAATATCCACGCACTGTTGGAGTTATCTCTGCTCTTATTCATCTATTGTTTCGTGTTAATCGGTGAAACAACGACATCAGCAGCGTAGTTTCCTGAGCTGGCGTTGCTAGGCAACCACGGTAAAGTTTAAGATCACCTGTCAGTCACACAGCTGCCGTGGATGCGGCACAGATGAAGACATTAGCACCATTAATAAAACTACCTGCACTGGTCTACTCTTTTCTTTCTTTCTTTCTTTCTTTCTTTCTTTCTTTCTTTCTTTTTTTTCTTTTTTTTTTTCTTTTGAAATGAAATGCCTCAGAGATTAACCCATAAATACCCAGTGCTACTTTTGTGGTAACTACAAAAATACATTTTTTTTCTCTCTTTTTAACAGTTCTTAAGTGTTTTGTCACAATTTTTATAGTATTATCCTCTGTATTTTGTGTCTTTTTAATGTGAAAATCAGGTATTTTACTATATTTAACCCTTTCATGCATAGTGGTCACTCCAGTGGACAGCTGTTCAAAGCTGTTCTGTTATACATATATTCATGGGTTTTGTTGGTTTTTTTGTTGTTTAAGTTCCAACACAGTGGATGCTTATACACCATCACATACACTGTAATTCATACCATTATGTAACTTTGCTGTTCTTGATAAACCTGATCTGCACGAACATGTTTGAGTGTAAAGTTGCTTAATAGTCTTATTATACTGTAATTAACAGGGTTTTTTTAAACAAAAAGTTTGGGTTTTTTTGCATATTATCTCCATGAAGTGAGTAGCGACTAGTACTGGAATATGTTAAAATGTGAGAAAAAACATCAGATTAGCAGCATTAACAATGTTTTTATTTTATAGTTTTCACACAATATATCAGTAAATACATGTTTCTTTGCTTCAAAAATTAAATGCATGGTGTCCAGCTGAGTGAACATTTTTGTAACTCCATGAAAATAGGTTCATAAGGAAAATTTCAATAGCATTGTTTTTTTTGTTTGTTTTTTTTTTTGTATGCTTAAAGACTAATTAAAAACCCTCAGGAAAAAAAAATCTTGATTAAGGTTCTCATAATTTATGCATGAAAGGGTTAATTTACTGATAATTTTAATTTATTTATTTATTACCTCCACCAGGAGGTATTGTGATCACTTTGCTTTGTGTGTTTGTTTGTTTGCGTGTTTGTTTGTTTGTTAGCAACTTTACGGGAAAACTATTACAACCATCTTTACCAAATTTTACCCACAGATAGGCCTAGGCCAGGGGTCAGCAACCCTGGTCCTCGAGAGCCACTATCCTGCATGTTTCAGATGTATCCCTCTTCCAACTCACCTGATTCAAATGATAAGCCTATCATCAAGTGCTGCAGAAACCTGATAACGACCGTCAGGTGTGCTAGAAGAGGGAAACATCTAAAACACACAGGATAGTGGCTCTCGAGGGCCAGGGTTGCTGACCCCTGGCCTAAGCCCTGGGATGAACCCATTAAATTTTGGGCCAAGTAGGCCAAAGTTCAAGGTCACAGCAAGGTCACAAAATCTCAAATTTTCCTATCTCATCACTGAGCAATTTTCGAAAATTCATAAAAAATTCAAAACGACTCTGATTAGCCTCCAATTTGATACACCCATAGCTTATAACAATATCTTGTATCTGGCACAAAATTGTCCACATCCACTGTGGAATGTGGACTCTGTGGACATTTCAATTTAACATTGAAAATCCCATTTACGACACATTTTTCATTATAACTCAACAAATATTGATTGGAATTTAATATAATTTGACATACACATTGCTAGTGCCAAGCTTCAACTTTTTGAAGTGTATGGAACAACCTTGAAACTGTTTAATTAAAAAAGAAATAGCCAATCCTTACATGGACACTGTTCGGGGTGCATGTAAAACTACAGACTACAAACTACAGATAACCAGCATTTTGACTTAATTTTTCATTCTTCACTGCTTTTATTCTGGAATCCTTTTACTTGTAGGATAGTGTCATAACAGCATGTACAGAAAACTAGTTAAAGATATCTGAAATAAATTCAAACAACTTGTTGGACCAGTTTGCAGGTTGCATTTAATCGGCTATTTTTATGACCAATGCTTATTATTACAAAGACCATTTGAAACTGAATTGAATTGAACTAAATTGAAAAGAAAAAAAAAAAAACACCTTATTGTAAACTCAATTATGACTGGGAATATGTGTTTACCTTTACATGCAACCAGATTACTTATGAAACCACAATTTCACAATGATTACATTTGCATACATACTTAATATTCCACTGTTATTCAAAATTTGTCAGTACCTGAATATCCAAATGGAACATTTTCTAATTCAGGTGTGGGGTATCCTGATAATATTTTGCTTTCATAAGGATTCTTTGGACATGTATACAGTGAATTCAGAAAATGAATCTAATTTGTGTACTTTACTGCTAGCTAAGTAAAGCCAAAGATCCTCTCCTGCTTGTAAACATAATCTTTGTTCTATAACTTTTTACAGTTGCATCATACCTGTTCCCTCACATAAATATGGATCTTTGAAAACATTTGGTCTACAGGTGAAATGCTTCCAGAATGAAAGAAGTTAAAATGCTAATTAATATGAAGGAGGATTAGCAAAATGGAAGATTTTTTTTTTTTTTTTTTTTTAAATAGACCAACTTCGGGAATAGAGTTTTAATATTTCAGTAATAAAGATGGAGAAAAGTAGTGTCAGAATTTAAACAGAAGTCCAAAAAAAAAAAAAAAAAAAAAATACAACAAGCAATTTCACACATCTGAACGCTGTCTGTCTTTCAGAATTTATTCTCCAAACACTGACATTATTGTCATTATCTTTAAGTGTAACTATGATCCTCTTTTGTAAAATAATGTTAAAATACATCAATAATCTTTACTGTCACAAGAATTAGCTGTAATCTGTTTTAATGGGGGTTGAGCCCATTCACATTAAAACACTTAATATTTCTGAAATCTATAATATATATAACGTACCTCATCATAAGCTTTTTTTTTTTGCAGTGACTGAATTTTTGTCAAAACCTGCTTGTACGATATCCTCTATTATACTGGTTAGATTAAAGAATTAAAAAGTAAAATAATAAACTAACAAGTGGTGCCAGGCACAACAAACCCCACCCCTCACACATATTGTAGCTTATTTTGGCATCAATCAAGGCTGATGTCATTATGTCTATGCGTGTGCTGATGTCACCATATCAATTGCCTCTATATTTGTGCCAAGTTTGAAGTAAATTGAAACAAAATTGATGTATTAGAGGCATGTGAAATTTCACCCATTATAAGTAAATAGGAGAAGAAAAAAGAGTTTAAAAATTCCTAAAAAATTTAAACTTTGAACTACTTTTCCCAAAATGTAATGACATCTATTCTGGGTCACAGGCAATCTATAAACCAAATTTTGTATGAATTTACCCAATAGTTTTGCTGCTACGGACATTTGAAATTGCATCCATTATAAACAAATTGGGAGAAAAAAGATTTTAAAAATTCATAAAAAATTTGACCTTAAACCTAATGTTCCCAAAGTGTAATGAGATCTATTCTGAGTCACTGGTAATCTATAAACCAAATTTGGTATGAATTCAACCAATAGTTTTGTTGCTAGAGTGTGAACAAACAAGCAAACAAACACACAAACTGAACAAAAACACAATACCCCTTGCCTCCCCTTTAGGGGGCAGGGTAATTAAGAAGATGGTGGGGATATTTAGAAAAGTACATTCATGGTGAAAATATGGATGTTATCTGAGAACAAAGCTATGCCTCCCTTTGTAAAGGGAAAAAAATTGTGCTTTTGTGGTTTAATGTATACATTTATGAGAAAAAAAAGCTCAAAGTGTATGAGAACAAATATCCTAAGATTATAATGTCTCAAATTTATTAAATAACTGGTTATACAAACATTTTACAGATATGTTTTATGTTTCACTCTTGATGTAAACAGTATCTAACTTTTATTTATTCAGCCGTTATTTTAACTAAACCTTCTAATATTTAATAACAGGATCAAACTGATTCTCAATTTTGTTATTTTTTCTTTGTGCTACGTCATCATTTTCCAACAGCTCCCATCTGTGAACCAACCATGTAGATTTAGAGCAGAATAATTATTTTATAATAGAACCTGAGAGTAGACGCAGAGTTGGCAAAAGTACTCACATTCTATACTTAAGTAGAAGTACAGCTACTTGTGTGAAAAAATACTCTTGTAAAAGTAGAAGTATTGATTCAACTCCTTTACTTAAGTAAAAGTAAAATAGTACAACTTCTGAATTGTAAAAAAAAGTACAAATGAAGAAAGTAAAACTGCATATTTTTTAGTTTCATTGTTTTTTTTGTTTTTTTTTATTTCTAATTTTTATTTTATTAGGCATAATGTATTAAAATAAACTCTGGATTCACAAATGATGATTTTAAAGTTTTAGAGAAAAAAAATTCAAAAACTTGTGTTTATTACTATGAAATTTCTCTAATAAATTAAAAAAAGATGGATTATAAATTATTTTTTAGACTCTGTGCAGTCAAAATTTGTAATATCTTTCTTATCTGCAATTTCAATGGAGCTGGTTAATTTGGAAGAGATGTTATTTGTACGATGGGTCCAAAAGAAAGAGAATAAGTTCAATTACAGAATAAATGAATAAGTGTTTGTGAGTCTTGTTTACAGAATGTACTTGTATCTAAATATTATCAACAGTATAAGTTGGTGGAATATATGTTATTGGCTAAAATTTACTTAGGGGGTCAAATGAGTGGCCATTTTTGTCAAAGAAAAAGTTGTAAGAAATGTATAGAACTGTGTTGAAATAATACTAATACATTTGTGCACAGACTACTGGTATTATTTGGAAGCTATATTTTCAGAAATATTGGATTTTGAATAGCACGTGCATGTGAAAACCAGCTCTGAACATAAACAGACGGGTTTGTTTATGGTGGATGGCACGTAGAAATTGTTCACTGTATTGCAAGAGATTCAGATGAGTAATAACAGGAAGACTTACAGATTCGTGATACTTAGGTTATGACTGAGGTTCTACAGATTTGATGAAAAACTGGTGAACGAAAGTCTCCCGCACCTTTAAATTTGTTTACACCTGGTGGTGGTGGGGGCATTGAAATTAATAAATTCAGTATAGAACAGAATATAGCATAGAATATAAAATAATAACACAGAATAGAAGAAAATAAATTAGAATAGAATTCTTAAAATAGCATTAGAAAGAGCATAAATAACTGGTGGATGGATGTGACAGTGGATGGACGTGACATTACCCATGATGATCTGGTCAGTACCAGTACTTTATTAGTAATAAACTTATATACTTACTATTGCTAATTATTCTCTTATTCATAAATGTTACTATTGTGGATCTAAAACAATAACAGCTGACACAAAAACACAAAATGTGGCAGTGGACGGATGTGACATGGTTGTTACAGATCCCATCATACTGATGCTCGGCAGCCATGTCACCGTTTCCACAAATGATCCCTGTGCAAAAACTAGGATCATAATGATTTATTGTATAGTTTATCATCATACTAAAGAGTAAATAACAATATAGAATTGTTATTTCTTTATAAAAATGCTTATTATTAGAAAACTGTTGATTTAAAAAGTGACGTGTGACATTCTTAATGTATGTATTGGTGTAACATAAACAGGATGGATCAGCACCATACTCCATATTGCAACCTGTAAAAATAAAACATGTGATATGTAGTATATAATCTTATAAGAAAAACTGGGGAATCTAAAAGAATAGAATATTTGTTTTTCAGGTAAATTCAGTTCAAATATAACTTGGCCATTTGTGACATGAAAATATAGCATTAATTGTGATGAAATTGGACATTTTTGACCTGAAAACATAGTTCATATGACCATCAACATGTTGCAACAGAACTGAAATCCTGTCAATTTGCATAACTTGCATTTACCAACACAAAGTTCCTTTGGGGATTCACTTATATTGATTTCTTATGCACAAAGACATAAATAAGACCTCTAAGCAAATTTTAGCCTTTATGTAAAATATTAATCTGCATTTTCTTCAAGTAAGGGCGCCTCGACTCCACCCACACCCTCCTGACGTCATTATGGGCGTGGAAAAGACACTTGGACATACTCAGGAAGCAAGACACGTACTGAAAACGCGGAAGAGAAAGACGAGATTTTATCATCGTTATATAATTATTTTACTGATAAAAGTGTGTAGAAAACGCGCATCTATCAAATCCCAGGTATGAAAAGATCAGCGGTGAGATTTGAGTTTAGTTTTAGACGTTTACACGAGTGCATGAATAGTTTTGAGTTTCATTTTCACCGTCATGAACCGACTAGGTTTAGATAGTTTTTAGTCTTATTGTGGGTTATTCAGGGGCTTTTTGAGGAAAACATTGACTTAAAGCAGCTGAGAACGTGGGCTAGATGAATAAGGGACATACATATGACCTTAAATAAGCATTGTTTTTTATATTAAAGTCATTTTTCGGTTTATTGTTTTCTTGTTCGCCATTAGAGGAAAAACCGAAACGCCCCGTTCCCACAGTTCTGTCATGTTTTTTTTCCCGTTCTCGTTTAGTTTTCCTACTTTGAAGTTTCTGTTCCTCTTGTTTTTAGTTTTAATATGTACTATTGTAACTTCTTCCTATAAGTTTTTAAACCTTATTTCAAACCGTGGTGATTTTTTTTCAGTAGTTCCTCCCATGTCTTGTTTCATAGTTTTACTCCATTATGCATCATGTTTTGTATGAATGCTGCCTTCACGTGCTATCGGGAACATGTGACTTTCCACTACCATGTGCGTTGTGTTCAAGTGTTTTTGTTGTAGAGCAGGGGTGTCAAACTCATTTTAGTTCAGGGGGCTCATTCAGCTTAATATGATTTAAAGTGGGCCGGACCAGTAAAATAATAAATAATAGCATAAGAACTGATAAATAATGTCAACTCCGAAGTTTTGTCTATGTTTTTGAGTGAAAAAAGTCAAATTCTGTCATGAAAATGTTTACATCTACAAACTGTACTTGAACACAACATGAACAAATAAGAGCCAACTGAAAATTCTAAAGAAAAATAAATGCAATTTTAACAATATTACGCCTTAGTTTATCATTTATACATGTGAATCACAACTAACAGATCACAGTGGATCTACAAATACACAAAACGTTTAGTAACAGGCAGAATATTGTTAAAATTCTACATACTTCTATTTAGACATTTCAGGTTGTTCGTATTTGTTCAGGTTTTTCACATTTTTTGTAAAAGGCTAGTCTGTAAATGTCTACATTTTTGTGTAATTTAACTTTTTTTTTTTTTTTTTTTTTTTTTTTTTTTTTTTTTACACTAAAACCAAAAAAAAAAAGTTTGTGGTTTTCATTATTTATAGTTTATTCTGATAGTATTTTACTGGTCTGACCCACTTTAGATTGAATCGACCGAAAATTATTTGAACATCCTTGATGGTTAATATCTTCAGTGTAATTTTTGCATTTCACAAATTCATCCCACAGGCCAGATTGGACCCTTTGGCGGACTGGTTTTTGCCCCCGGGCCGCATATTTGTCACCAGTGTCGTAGAGAAATGAAATTGTAAATTGTGTATACCAGTGGTTCCCAGCCTATTTTGGCCCGTGACCCCATTTTAACATCACACATTTCTGACGACCCCAGACTTTCAAAACAGAGACAGTTTTTTTTTTGCTAAAATTAATTTGTTTTTGATCATGTAATAGTTTGCTATACTATGTTACAAATAAACATTAACTTTAGATGACATTTAGGCTATATAATGTCTATTATTATGGATGGAGGCAGAAAAGCCAGGTGGAGATTACTGCACAAAGTGAGAATTTTATTTTCCGTGGTCAGGATATGTACAGTCAGTCCAGCTTGTATTTACGAGGCTGCAAAATAATACTGAAAAACCAATAACTCAAACTATGAATTATGGAAGAGCTGCAGCATCTGAAACTGGCCACAATGAACATTTGAAAGATAAACAGTACCACAGGGCTTCAGTTTTAGCTTTAGAGTTTGTCATGTCTTTTATGGATTGTGATTGTCTCTCTCAACTCACCGTATATTTTTTGTTTGTAAGTTGTTTTGTTTTGTTTTTTATCAATTACTAGAAATTTCAGGTGACCCCCATTTGAATTTCAGGTGACCCCAAGGTTGAAAAACACTGGTGTATACCATAAATTAGCACAATCATCAGCTAACAGCAGCAGAACGTTAATGAAAGCAGTGTTTATCATTCGCAAATAGTCCCCCCATTGCTCTCTGCCATGTTGAAAAGTTCAAAAATTATATTCATCTTGGCAACTGATGTATCAAAAAAAACTCCCAGTTGCCCAGTGAACTTTTAAAAACTAGTAAAATAATAATAAATGCAAAATATACTAAAAGTGATAAAAACTGATACACAACTATTATGAATAGTTCAACAATTTGACTGAATTTAGCATCTTTTTCTGTAGCACATTTTTACACTTACTGTTAACCCCATTTTCAAAGAACCAATATCTCAAAACTAATGGTAATACGAGGCTGAACTATTGCATATTGCTGACGTTGTTTATTGAAAGTATGAGGTATTGGAGATGGTTAGTTGGGAATATTCTGTGAATCTGATGATTTGAGGTGGAAAAAACTAACCAATGACAGGATGTAGCCACTTGGAAATCAATAATAAATTCAGATATCAGGTGATATTTTAGTAAATCTGATGTGGCTCAAGAGATGGAACCTTTGTTAAAGGGGAGTGAGAGCAGACAGTGATAAGGGATGAACCCACAAGGACATATAATAAAACATAACAGTGTATATGTTTTATGCCTAGGATTTACAATACTCTGAGATTGTCTGAGACAGTAACTGGAGTCCCAGTGCGTCGTTGGGTCTGTGTTCTGGATTTAAACATCAAGTAGAGGTGAGTTACATACATTGCAGTATTACCCACAATTGTGGGCACTGTCACTGAATCCTGCAGCTGTAGTTACAGGATATGCTACATTTTACCATCATCTTCCCACACTTGTTGCATGTTCTGTATGTGGTTTCACCCACTGGGATGAAACTACGTCCACCAGTGACTTTACTGGCTCTCTTCACCCACCAGGTCTGTCCACTTCAGACTCAACCCTGAAGGAGTTTGAGGACAGCAAAGAGGACCAAGACCCTCTCATGAATCCTGAAGGTCCAGCGAAGCAGCAGCTTGTCTGCGCTGAGGCTCAGGCTGGACCGTCCAGCTGGGAGGTACACCTATAGAAATGTCAACCATCTGGACAAACCACTGTCAAGTTATGAACCAGGACATGGACAGAACTAATACTGGCCCTTTGTCAATTCTAGGAGTTCACACCTGATGTGTCAGAGTCTAGATCCGCTTCATACAGGTAACAAAATCTAATAAAGCAGAATAGAGACATACATTTGAAGGGGGTTTATTTATTTTGTATAGAAGTATATTATGTCTGGCTGTACATAAACCTAATGAAGGTCCAGTACTGTGAGTGGGTGGGGTGGGTTGTTGGATTGGAACTTGATACAACAGTTTCATGTTGAAGTTGCATGTTTAATGTTATACGTTTGAAAATTGAAAATAAAAAAGACCTTGATCACAAAAAAAAAAAAAAACCCAGAACACAGAAATGAATGGCAAAACATACAACAGTACGGCTTCATTTAGTAGGAAACCTGTGAAATTAAGAGTAAAAACACAGTCTGCTTCAGGTAACGGACTCAACAATTCCCCTTACATTTTAACCCAAGAGATCCACATACACTGACATGTGACAGGAAATATGTTTACTTGCTATTTATATGTAGACCACCTGATTTCAACTAACAATGAAACAAACAAAGCAGAACCTTCACTGTACCTCAGAATCAGTGAGTGGGATTGGACTCAGAGTGGGGGTGAAGTTACCTGGTCCAAACTTTCTGCATTAATGCTATTTGTCTGTTGTGCAGGTTCAGGTGTCCTCATTCAGGTTCATTCCATTGTACTCTGACTGGACTGGTGTTTGTTGTGGATCAGAAGGCGGAGCTGCAATACAACATTAACCAATGGAATGAAGACCTGGTGGGGTCAGCTGGTAGGTCGCCTGCAGGTCCGCTGTTCCGCATCGAGTGTCCTGAGAATGCAATTTGCAAACTCCACCTCCCACACTGTGAGACAAAGCACGGTAAGAAAGTTACCACATGTTCAGTTTTATTGAATCAACAAGTAGACTGTGGTCCTGTTTAATTTTTAAGTAGTGTTAATATTGGCAGCTAACTGAAGTTCTTGTCAGATTTTTGATGCTGTGATTTCATCATGTTGGATCTTGGTTCTAAAGGAGTCTCTGTTTTTAAAGGTCAGCGCCCTGGAAACCTGTCCGTTGCCCAAATTGCCGACGATGGAATGAGCTTCATTGGTCCGTTGGAGATCACAGACACTCATGTGGTCATCAACGTCCTACACTTGTCTGCCTTTGGCCTCGTCTCCCCATTTCAACAATGGTTTACCAGCAAATCAGCGAGAGGCCAAGTTCTGCTGTTCATCGCACCACCAAACCTAAAAACAAAACAGCAAAAACTAAACGTGTTACTGCTGCCGTGCAACATTCCTGTGGACGAGGTAAAAATTGATTAAAATTTATCATTAGGCTTAATCCGCTAAGACCTAAGCACAGTTTACAAAGGGTCTCTGAAAACCTGAGGCGTTTCTGTAGATCTAGAAAACGTTCACTATGGCCTGAAATGTAAAATCACACACATGGTCTTTAAGGTAAATAAGTTGAAACATGTCCTCCATCCACTACTCCACTGTCAACAAACCAGCTGGCTCTAGTCACAACCAGGACTCTTCCATATGATTTGATTTACTCTGTATGGACCATAGTATGGGGCCACACCTCTAACCCATTGAATTCAGGTGTGCCACTTAGTCCAGTTTCCACAGGTTTGTTAAATCAAACACCTAGTTGTACAACAGGTCGTTCTAAAGAACACCCCAAATTCCTGTCTGGTACAGTAATAGGATGCTGCTGTTGCAAATCAGCTGTAAGGGATGTTCTTGCAAAGTGGAAGCAGCTTAGCCATGAAGCGACAGACCATGAAAAGTGTAGCTGGGCTGGCAAGTGCTGAGGTGGATAACTTCCTCTAGTATTAACATCAGCATAACGTTTATGGGTTTCCAAGGCCAAGCAGCTAAATGCAAGCCTTGCACCACCACACATAATGCAAAGGGTTGACTGACCTCAACCCACCGAACACCTTTGCATGAACTACAGTGGAGATTACGATCTAGGCGGTGTTGTTTTTAGAATATGAATCACACTAGCCTTGAGGATTAAGCCATCTTTAAATCAGCCTGATGTTAATATAAATGTGGTGATGTCTTTAAAGGTCCAGAGAAAACAGTGGAATGCTAAACGGTACATCAAAGCCCCTACTGATTGTGAACTCATCCAAAGCCAAAGTTACAGAGTGGCCTGTCCTAATGCCTGCATAATACAGCCTGAGGTAAGCAGAGGAAACTAACCTGGTCATGTACTTAACTGATTGATTAAACTACGGTTGTTCCTTTACACACTGTAATAATGCTCAACTACTACTGGTTTTTAGAAAGCAACTTTTACGCTGAGCTTCGGACCAAATTATCACCCAACGTTTGAGATCCGCCTTCCAATGAGCATGCAGCGGGTGACTTTAACACTCAAAGACCAAAAAAACAAAGAGATCTGGAAGAATGAAGTGCATCTGACTGGTAAGACGTGGTCCTATTCAGATTTATTACTGGTTTAATGGTCAGTTGGATGGAACTCCTATCACTTCGAGGTTCATAGTTCAGATTCTGTAAATCACTGGGCTTCAAGGGTCATTACATCGTCAGAAAGAGGACAAATGGAGCCACATCTGTGATAAATATATTGAAACTGGATGGAAACAAACTCAGAGGAACAGTAGAACAGTAGGTCGAACAGGAAAGTTGAAGATTTCCCACAGCTTCTGTTTACAGTAAGGTTGGTCATTATGATCTAAATAGGGAAAATGCAAAACTTAAGTTGTGATTTCATAAATGCTGAACTAGATGTAGAGTTGCTTATTGGACCAAACACAGCCTTATATGGGGTGAATAATTGAAAGTGTTAACCATGTTTCTACATTGAACTGTGACAAATAACGTAGCTCTACTGAAGATGTAGTTTATCTTCCCTTTGGAAATTTATGGACAGGTTTTGCATTTCTTTTCATCATTGTCACATGTTTTGATGTAGGATTTGTGATTTTTACCCCTCAGCCGAGGGGTATTGTAATCATTTTGTCATCTATCCGTCCATCCGTCCATCTGTCTCTGTCCATTCAACAACATAATCGCATGATTTGAAGAACGCATTGACATATCTGCACCAAATTTATACTGTGGATGCATCTTGGCATGGAGCAGAAGCCTAATGTTAAGAGGTGACCTTGACCTACTTTTTCAAGGTCAAATGGCCTTGTGCAATTATAATATGAGTACTTTCAAATATAAACATGTACGAGGGCCGTTCAATAAGTTCATGGCCTCACCCAGAACAGAACAACACAGACTGATAATTTATATTTTATTTTTCAACATAATCTCCATTTACACCAATGCACTTGGTCCATCAATGTTCAAGCATCACTATCCCATCACGAAAGAATGTAACATCCTGTATTATAACAACCAGTATTTCTGGGTGAGGCCATGAACTTATTGAACAGCCCTCGTATGTAATCAGTTTTACACAAAGACTGTGTAATCTAAATTTTGGGGCAGTAACTTTCAACAGAATCTTAAACAGAACACTATATTTGGCCGAGGGGTAGTAAAAGTGCGCAGCATGTTATGTTTCTACAGCTGTGAAACCAGTTACAGGCTGAAGTTCATTCGTATCTTCCTGTGCTTGTCCTTCAGATCCTGCTGTGAGTGAAGACAGTCAACCAAGGTCTCAGCAGAATGTCTCTTTAGAGGACGAGTCGTTTTCAGATTTGGACTGAGTTCAGCATCCGTGTGTCGGAGCCAGTTCTGAATGAGCTGCTGGAAGAACTTTTACAACAGAGGTTTATAAAGGCCGCCAAAAGTGAAGAGGCTAAAACAAAAGGCCGAACTGACGGGGCTAGATATGTGATCAACCTGGTCCGACACAAAGGACCAGGAGCCTGTTCATGTCTGATAGAAAACTTCTGTGAGCTGGACCCTCACCTTTCAAAACTTGAACCTGAGCCAGCCTTGACCCCCTTTGTTCAGGACATCACAGCATTTTCCTCTGTCGTCCTGCTTTGTCCATATGTCCCACAGTTAGAATAGAGACTTGTGTTTATATGATCGTACACTGCTGTGTTGCATCACATGTACAGTGTGTACTTGGCTGTAGTGTTATACTGAAACCTTTGCTCAAGAACATTCAGTAATGTATGTGTAGGTTCTATATTGCCTAGGTCATCATTCTTCTCAGTTGTTCTTCTCAGTTCAACTGGACTGGTTTAGCTCTTTTGAAAACATTTTGTCTCTCACCCAAGAGACTTCAGACTTCTTCTTCAAGAGACTGAAGAAGTCTCGAGGAGGAGAGACGAAATATTTTCAAAAGAGCTAAACCAGTCCAGTTGAACCAAGAAGAACTACCAAGAAAAATATTCAGTAATGTTGCACCAGAACTGACTTCTGAGGATATACCTATAAGGTACCAAACCCCAGACAACAATACAAATAAATGAAAGAAATGTTACAGATTTCTCTACCGGTTTTCTTTGTTAATCATAACAGCAGATATATAATAAATTTAGCAGTGTGTGAATATGTTTGAGAAGAGATGATGTGGACTTCTCTTCACCAGCTTCTGACAGGCCAGCAGTGCAACCTGACATGTTGAGATGAGACTCGCGGCCTGATCACAATCAAGGGTACCAGAAAGGGTGCACATATAGATAAAAAATAATAATGCTCTATCAAAAAATAAGACAGGCCATTTTATTTGTCTGATATTTCTCTTTTAAAGTCCAAAATATTTTTGTATTATGGTGTCTACTAAAATTTTTGCAGGCTTGTACCCCTGTCAAATCAGAAATTATTCAGTGTACGGACACTACAGCCTAATAGCCTCTATATTTAATGCCTACAAAGATATACAAATGTTTCAGCACTCAGGATAATAATGCGTTGTTTATTGCATAGATGTCGTGTCCGAAGCATGCATGCTGAAAAATTCCATATATTGACAGAAACAATAAAATTAGACCCACATATTTTGATTTGGTGTACGGACACTACTTGTTGTACAGACTCTACAAGATTGGAATGGAAATCTGGCTTACCACATGGTCGCATCTCTGTTAGATCTTTAAATCTTCCTGGTACAGGAGTAAATAAACATTTGTGAACAAGTTATAACAATGTATCTGTAAGGCATATACACCATATTACTGATGGAAGTATATTGGTGTACGGACACTACATGAATTTTGGTGAACAACGCACCATTGAAAACATGCGATTCAACGTAAACATCCGTTTTGACACATTGTTACTAAATTTTCTGCAGCCAGGGAGCAGACCAAAATCTGTCTAGTTGTGCATATTTAGTCATAATAATGCTTAAATAACAGGTTCCCATTCTATTATTACAATTAAAGGGCTGTAAAAGAAGGGTTTTCATAACAAAATGGTTGATTGTCTTAAAACTGAAAATAAGAATTGATAATCAAACAGCAGTTCAACAAAAATGATCAATAAATGAAAAGCAATGCGTTGTGTGTACTTTGTAATAAAAAAGACAGTAGTAATTATTTATTGTGTTACAAAACATTTTGTACAATAATTTTGCTCTCTTATAACAAAATTGTGCACATTTTCATGCTCACTGGGTTGCCATTTTATCAGTTGTTATCCGATTTTCTTCAAATACGGAGAATTGCAAGATCTAGTCATAAGGTGGCCAAAGAAACATTTTGGGAATGGTTTTGGGGGTATCTTTTTGCAATACTGATTAATAACTGATGCAAATATACTTGTACACCTTGATTGTGAGAAGGCCGTCAGCACGAAAACAACAGCACAAAAATGTCTCATCATAGTTTGAGTTAATGCCTCTGTGTCTGTCTTGTGTTTTATATTCATATCACAGACCAGTTAGGTTAGTGCTTCTCCTCTCCACCCCTGCTTACTATGGGACACACAGAATAAAGTTAATGTTAACCCCAACTGTCAGCATTTCTAGTAAATGTTAATGAAACCTTAATGTTTACTCTGCAAACAAACCGGTGTTCAAGCACAGTTCCTTAACACTAGAAAAAATAATCAGGGGTCTGTAAAAGGCTTTGATAGCTGCAAAGAAAATCAAACGAGATTTGTATTCACATCTTTAGAGGTGAGAAAACCATGCAATATGAGAGCCTGCATCCGGATGCTCACTTTGATATTATGTCATGGAAAGTCTTTATTTTTCACCCTTTGCACTACTTTGCTATTGCTGCTCTTGTGCAATGACAGTAAATAATGCTAACATCAAATGGAATGAGATCATGTATGTGCACAGATTCTAAACACTCAATACACGAAAAATGGAGTGAGCATGAAGTGATGATCTGGTGTTTATTAAAAAAAGTCGATCTAATGTACACTAACAAGATATAACCAAATATTTCAACATAGCTATGTTCTGTAGATATTTATCACTACACTGGCAGTTTACTCATTATTAGTTTTCACAAGTTTTTATAACATAGAACTTCAGTTTGCAAGATGAAAACAATTTGACCAGTTATGTGGCAATACATTGCTCTTATGACAGGAGCTATTGACAAGGTACAACACAGGTGTGAACATATTTTATGCAAAATAAAACAAGTTTTACGAACAGTTTTTACTTGATGGTGATGTCATACGCAGTCATTACTTTGTGTGTCTTCATGACATTTTACTGACATTTCTTGCTAAATTTCCAAATCTGAACAAAACCTGCAAACAGCAACATATCTCAACATAACCTGTGTTTTTGTGATGTAACAACAAGGCCTTCAATGCCATCAATGGAGGTAACCAAGAAAAAAATCTAAACATTTTCATTTGTGGTTTAATAATATTGCTGAATGAAAAAACACAGCAAGCTTTTACAAGTAACAATTGTCAGGGGAGGGGTGTACGAAAGTGAACCCTGGAAAACCAATGTATTAGCCTTTGCTTCAACTATATGTTATACTCTTCAGCTGTGTGTGTGCTATACTCAGATTAACTAGTGGAAATAAGGTCAGTTTACACTGAATTTAATTAAAATATCCTGTAACTTCATCTGCAAGATTCAGTGACAAAGTGTCCACAATTGTGGGTAATTCTACAATATATGTCTATATCTAACTCACCTCTGCCTGATGTTTAATATCTATCTATCTATGTGTGTGTGTTTGTGTGTCTCTCTCTCTTTGTATGTATCACCATTTTTCCTTACAAAACAGTTAAAGAAAATGTTCATTAAATGTACATGAAAAATATACTTTGGCGGTGTATGTGTGCATTTCTGTGACCTGTGTTTAAAAGCACAAATTCAAGGTCAGAAGCACAATACCACATTCGTGCTGCAAGGCCTGATCTGCATTCATACAGGAACTCTGTGCACAACCACCTGCCTGCATAGCTGCTTTGGACATAAATACATAGTGTGTTATATATTAGCATTGTTTTTTTCACAAGGAAGTGGTTTGGTGGTTTATGCTGTTTTGGAACCAGTGTTAGAGACTTTAAAAAGAGTGCAACATCTGTGGTTTTGTAAACTTTTTAAAACTGCAGAGAATCCTCAAAGCCTAGCACATTGATTCAGACTGACATCCAGCAGTTCAGACAGCACCATCTATCTCCAAGATTACCGTGGCTCTATAGGAAACATAATGGATGTAGGTGAAGTGATGTACATGTTGGTGGAGGTGCTCATTGCCATTAGCTGCTGTGTGGGTAACATGCTGGTGATTTTGTCACTGTGGATCAGTAAGAGTATCCAACAGCCCACCTACTGCCTTATTGTCTCTCTGGCTGTGGCTGACTTCTTGGTTGGATGCGTGGCCATACCACTGGCTGTGGTCGTGGACGGACAAGTGGACACATCATTCAGCGCTTGTCTCTTCATCAGCTGTGTGGTCATCCTGCTCACTCTGGTCTCAGTTTTGACTCTCACAGCTATTGCAGTGGACCGATTCCTGCGGGTGTATATCCCACTCAGGTAAATTTTGTCTTATGCAGTTTCAATCCTAATCTTTTGATTCTTGTGTATTTTTTCTTAACTCATGTACCTCCAATCTTCCACTGCAGAAAGCATGATTAACCTCAGTAGCTTCATGATTTCATAAATAAATGATGATGCTCTTTTCTGTAGGTACAAAAGGACTGTAACTCAAAGGCTTTCCTGGTTTGTGGTAGCAGCATGTTGGCTCATAGCGTTACCACTCAGTTTTACACCCATGTTTGGATGGTACAACCATGAAAACTTACCTAAGGGAGACAACTCCACCATTGTCTGCAAGTTCATAACTGTGATCCCCATGTCCTACCTGGTCTACTTCAGTTTCTTCCTCTGTAACTTCACACCTCTGTCAGTGATGGCTGCTTTGTACTGCTTCATCTTTTGTACCATTCGAGGAAACCTACGAGAGAAACCCGGCAACAGCACCCAAAAACAGTCTCAGAAGTACCTGAGGAAGGAAAAGCAACTGGCAGCATCTCTGTTTCTGGTCTTGGTCCTGTTTGCTCTGTCCTGGCTCCCCCTCCACATGATGAACTGCATTGTGTACTTTGGTTGGTCGAGTTATGTACCACACTCAGCTTTCTATGTTGGCATCCTGCTTTCACATGCGAACTCGGCTGTAAACCCAGTTGTATATGCGTTCAAAATAGACAAAATCAGAAGAGCCTACTTGGATCTTTGGAGACAGTATATGTCACAAGAACAAAAAGAATTGCAGAGCAGCCAGACAACAGACAACAATCTACTCAGCAATACCAACAGTGTACCGAAAAATGACTGAGGGTACATCTGCGTGCTCTTAAGTGTTCTGCATTCATGACTGTGCAGGAAGATTTGTTGTTTTTACCAGGCTCATCACTCAGTTTTTATCAGATAGAGAGATTCCATGCTGTTTTAATGAGTCATTAGCTGATTAGATTTAGTGGTTTTGTTGTAAGATGCATTTTATTTTTATACATTGCTTTAGCCATTTCTTAGGTCATAAATACAATGACAATGTGCCTGCTTTTTGTGCAATAAACATACACTTTGCATTTACTTTCTGTCAGTCATTAGAACATTTGTGTACAATATTCTTGTCACTGTCTATTTGAACTGAGCTGGTATATGCACTGTATGTAGTGGATGCACAATAAAATCAGTGTTCTCAATAAAATGTCCAATAAATATACTTCCCCAAATGTAATAATGGTGTAGTTTGAAGTTTTTGCTATAGCTATTTGTGAGTGTCTTGTGAGGATAAGGAGAAAAAACAGATATAATAAATAAAACAATAAATAAAATATTAAAAATTTGCCTTTACTCATAATGGGCCATTTTTAAATGGTTTGTAACATAGAAATGGCTAAAGATATCAATATAGTTACTATTGAGACTGATAGGAAGTCATATATGGACTTTCATTTAATTAGCTGAGTTACCCTATAATGAAAGTACCACCCACTGCTATTGGGAGGTTGATCTCCTGCATCAACACCACAGGACTCATTCAACTTCTTATTGATTCTTGATAGAACACGTCGGTGAACCACAGGGCCACTGGTCCTTTTTTTTTTTTTTTATAGCTTTTTCTAGAGCAGTAGCTGCTGCTTCTATGTGCAGGTGGATGTGGAGTCAGGGATGTAAACAGCTTCACTGAAACAGATTCCATCCCATAGTTTCACTTACTTCAGTCACTCTGGAGTGATACAGGTAACATGCAAACTGATATGACTGTTCAGATTGAAGTCACACTTTAGAATCTACAAGGAGGGCAAGATGTTCAATTTCAAGGTAAACTAAGAAGGTTTAGAAATTATATATTACATGCAGAAGTGAATGTAACATCCAACTGATCACCTAAACATGTCTTATTTACAAATGTTTGTTGTTAGTATGATCGTAAGTATTTGTTGCTTTAATGGAACTCCTTTCCAGTTGAGTAAATCATGTCGTTATTAATCCAAAAGAGTTCCATACTTAGTATTACAGACATTACCAGGCTACAAAGGATCCATTTTGGAGATGCTTGATATTGCTGCTCTGCTTCAGCAGCTGAGTCATGCATCACTGAACATGGTCCAAAATGATTTTCTAGACATTATTATGCATTTTACCAAGGCAGACACACTTATTTTTAAAATAAATCCAAAGTGGGCAATGTTCAGTCATGTTTTACCTACTGTCCATGTGTGTATTGGAGGAGATAGGAGACCAGAACATGTCCTTTGGGCTCAGCTTCACACCAGAAAGCCACTGTTGAGCCTAAATGACTGCTGATGCACCATCATAGCATAATTTATAGACCCATGGAGCAGATTTAAAGGTAGATTCATGGTTGAATATATTTTGATTAGTATTACTGATTGAACCGTAATGCTGTGACACACAACCACTATGACTGATCTGTTTGTCTGTTGGACCCATGTCAGTCTAAGACTTGGTCCTAATAGTGTCAGTTTTCCTGCATTGCACTAATGCACCTTTTCTATCACAACCCCTTGTGTCAGAACCCCATGTACTTCATTCTCACTATATATGGTCCCTGCTGTATATAACTGTTCATGACAATAAAGATGATATTTTCTATTATTTCACATTTACATTGTGAGAGTTTTCACAGATGTTTGTTTCCTTTTATATTTCCTGAGTTTCAGTGAAACTTGTGTTGAAGTTATACCACAAATTAAATAGAAATAACCTCTTGGAATAACTCACTTAACCTTTATAGTTTGGTTGTTCACATAAATGAGTCAAGTTTTCTTTTCTGTAAAACTATCAGTAATGAAACAGAACTCAACTATCATACATAACTATTATAACTATGACATATTCCAACCTGTGAGGCTTATATGAAAGGAAATTTTACAAACAGTATCATGTAAGGACACAATTTTTGTTAGATGTTTGAAGAGGTTTTACAACTATTACAGTGGTCATTAGTTAACTACTTCCTTGCTGGCCAATTTACACTAAAATACTAAATCAACAGTTTCTAAGTCTACAGGGTCAAAGAACTTGACCCTTTCTCTGTGGGAATTGAAAGTCCAAATGAATCCACATATACAAGATTTTTTTTTTTTTTTTTTACATGTGACCAATTAAAGGTAACATAACAGATTCAGTTCTTCATTTATATCAGGAGGCTTCACTGTGTTATGTGTATAAGCTGGATATAAATGTAACTCCACCTCTAGAAGGGAAGCAGAGCTATTGGTAGCCTGGACATAGTGTTCAGTCATAACATGTTCCATGTTTCTAGTACGTATTACAGTCTGATGTTCAGAGGTGTGAATGAAGAGATCTAACAAGTCACAAGGGATTTCATCATCAAGGTCAATGTCAAGGTCAAGGTAAACTTTATTGTCCCCGAGGGGCAATTTGTTCTACAGCCAGCAGTTTCACACAGACAACAAACCAACAATAAATACAATAAATAATCCATTAAAAACTAGAAGCACTCGGAGAGCGCAGACCTCCGCCAAGGCTGATCAGTGGCCCCCCCCGTGGGCCCCCCCACCCCGATCACCACCAAAATTTAATCATTTCTTCCTCATCCCATTTCCAACAAACCCTGAAAATTTCATCCAAATCTGTCCATAACTGTTTGAGTTATGTTGCACACTAACGATCAGAGCCCCCCCCCCCCCCCCCCCCCCGTGGGCCCCCCCACCCCCGATCACCACCAAAATTTAATCATTTCTTCCTTATCCCATTTCCAACAAACCCTGAAAATTTCATCCAAATCTGTCCATAACTTTTTGAGTTATGTTGCACACTATCGATCAGTGGCCCCCCCCCCCGTGGGCCCCCCCACCCCCAATCACCACCAAAATTTAATCATTTCTTCCTCATCCCATTTCCAACAAACCCTGAAAATTTCATCCAAATCTGTCCATAACTTTTTGAGTTATGTTGCACACTAACAGACAGACAAACAAACAGACAAACAAACAAACAAACCCTGGCAAAAACATAACCTCCTTGGCGGAGGTAACAATAGCGCCAACATTACAAAGAATTATTCAGCAGAACAATGGCTGCCGGAACCAAAGAATTCCTCATCCTATTGGTCCTACATTTAGGAAGACTGTATCTGTGACCTGATGGAAGCAACCTGAACACATCATAAAGGGGATGACTTGGATCATCCAGGACTGACTGAGCCTTCTTCAGAGTCCACATCTGGTACAACATAGTCAGATCAGTGAGTGTGGTGCCAGAAATTTTGCTGCACACTTTAGTGATGCCCTGCAACCTGTTCCTATTTTTAAGGGTAAGCAGCCCATACCAGCTGATAAAAGAAAAGGTCAGCACAGACTCAATAAAACAAGAATAAAACATTTTCATAAAAGTGTTAACCACTTTGAAACTGCAAAGTTTACAGTAAAAATACATCCTCTGATGAGCCTTTTTACATACAGCATCCACCTGAGATTCAAAAGTTAGCCTGTGGTCCAGCACCATTCCAAGATATTTATACTGCTGAACCACCTCAATAGCCTGTCCATTAACGATAATAGGAGAGAAGGCTGTAGGATTCTTCCTAAAATCTACAATCATCTCTTTGGTTTTAAATGCATTCACATTTAAAAAGGACGTGCTACACCAGTCCGTGAATTCAGACACTACAGGGTCATGATAAGGGTCATCATCCCTAAGAAGAGACACAATCACTGAGTCGTCTGCAAACTTGAGGACATGCCGCCCCGGGTACTGAGTTTGGCACTCATTGGTGTACAACACAAATAAAAGAGGGGAGAGGACGCACCCCTGTGGCGACCCAGTGGAAGATAAAAGAACACTAGATAAAACACTGTTTACTCTCACACGTTGGGACCTCTCAGATAAAAAGTCCATCAACCAAGATATGAGGCCGGGCTCGATGCTGTGGAGCATATATGTGCATCATATATACAACATGTTTGGTACTCGTCTTAAGTATTCTTAAGTGTCTTCTTAATATATTGTAATTCATTCATCTTAACATCATCATCACAATTTATGCATTTTAATATATAGCTACACAATATATAAACTATATAATTTATACTATAATATTATAGTTGGATGTTATTTTTTGGAAAGTGTGTGACAAACATCAAGTCCACTATGTATGTAGATGTATGGTAAACACACCATATTGATAACTGCCGACAGATCAAAGTAATAATGAATAAACTGAGTTTATAGACAGGTAACATTATATATCCCATTATTGTGTAGTTTTGATGATGATTGCCTATATTGTTTGGGGTCATTTGTTCATTTTGTTTATGATTTTTGTACCATATCAGAGGAGAGAGACTCCAGGAACAGGACCAGTCCAGATGCAGACCAGCCACAGATCAGGACTTGATGACATGAACCAGGACCTACATGGGTCCAGATCATGTTTTCAGTTGGATTTCATATTTTTTAATATTGTCAAAGCTCAAATACAATATGATTTCATCTTCAACTTTCTTTTTGTTTTTGTTTTCAGCAGCAGGACGAAGATATGCAATCATCTCTAAATGTAAGTCATTGTGTTTATTCTTTGAAGATCCATATTTCTGTGTCTCTGATCAGAAATGTCCACCACAGTTGTACATTTGTCATGTGTGTCAGTGGGTGTCACAGTGGCTAACCTAGGTCTTATTTTGACTGTGTTTCAGGAAAGATGATAGTGATGCAGATCATCTTTGAAGAAGGAGGCCTGTCTGATGGAGCCGTTCATCCATTGGTGGTTGTTTTCCATCAGAACCAGTAGATCCAGAGGTCGGTACAAATCCACCTCCAGTCTCCTCAGGACCCCCATTTACAAAAACACATCATGAAACCAACTCTTCCACATCCACTCAGCGTTCAATGATTCACTCTTGATGTTTCTAGATGTGGGTGTGGACAACATTGGAGAGCACGTTAGCAGTGGACTCAGGACAGACCACCAGCCAACTGAGGACAGATCTCCAGCTGACCCAGGACAGACCAGGTGAAAGCTGTGGAACCCCAGCAGTCAGACAGGTGACACTTTTAACTGATTCATTTGGAAATTGCTGTTCATTTTTGTGTATTTTTGTTGAGGATTTTGTCTGTGTTTGGGTCATATTTTCATTGTGTTCATAATTTTGTAGCAGGCCAGAGGAGAGAGACCTTGAGTGCTTGAATTTCCGTTTAAGTGCTTGAAAGTGCTGGCAGTTATACCCAAAAATACTTAATGAGAGATGATACATTTTGAAAAATAACACTTTGTGTCAAAAAAGAAAATTAGCGGGTGCTCTCAGGTCGGCTCAGGTCCATTTTTATCTTAATCTTTGTCTCCGTGTGAGTGTGTCTGAAGAACGCCAAGTGACTTCCCTTTTTTTTGGATAAAACTATGTGTTCTCTTTTCATTTCTAAACTTTTTGCTACTATGAAACATAATTTTAGATGATTATAGCATAATACAACGTACGTCATTGTGATAAAAGTGAAAAAAATAATCATGAGTATATGTATTCCTGTAGATATGTATTTGACCCCAGTGATAAGGTGCTGTGCTGGAAAAAATTGAAAATGACCCTCAAATATGTTTGAAAAGTGCTTGAATTTGTTCTTGAAAAATAGTAATTCTCTTGTCCAATCTGAAAATATGTATTTACATCAAGGCATGGTCAGTGAATGCAGCATCAGAGAGACAGTGATGGAGATGAACTCCAGTGACTTGAACATCACATGAACCTATGAGTATTTGTTATTTTTATTTTTTAATGACATGTTTTCCTTACATTTTGTCCAAAATAAAAAAAATTAGGACAAAACATAAAAAATGCTGTAAAAAAACAGGGAGTGTGAAAGAGGGGCAGCCAGTCAGTTCAGTTTGTTTCATTGTTGTGTTGTCTAACTTCTCGTGAGTTAGAATTATCTAGGAAATTATAAAACATGTTCATACATCCCAAAACTTGTCAAGTTTATTTCTTGTGGTGTAACTCATTTGTTTCAAAGCAAAAAGACAAATCATACCTTTCAGCCATTGTGATACTCCACAGATTATTTGCTTCTACCATGAACAAATGATATGTCATTTCACTTTTAGAAAACAGATATCTAGTAAGGAAGTTGTGCTGTTATAAAATAATAATAATAATAATAATAAAATTAAAAAAAACTCTATATAAATATAGAAAATGCCTAACTTATAATTCATAGTCCACTCAGACAAGGTCTCAGACAAGACTCTTCACATTTTATTTCATTATTCTATTTGAAATACATCAAACAAGATCTGAACACTGGTTAGGTTAAGAAAAGGATTCGAAATGAAAATATTGCTTCTGTTGAAAATATTAGGTCTGTCGTTACTAAGTGTTCCCAGTAGATGGCACTATATGCAAGGAATGTAAAATTACAATTGAACAGCTCCTGTGAATTAAACGAAGTCCTACCATCCTCCTCATTCATACATATATAACATCTGCTGTGTGTACATAAAAATGGTCTACTACATTAAATACAGTTGAAGCAAAAATTAAACAAATATAGTAAGACTAATGGTATTTGATCAGATCTGTGTGATTGTGTCCAATACTGTGTCCATCCTGAACATTGGAGCTTCCTTAGGTCTTTATACACATAACACCACTTGTCTGCTCATATAGTCTCCTTTTTAAAAAATATTTTATAATCTATTTTTATTATGATAGAGGTTTTGCAAAGCTTGACCACCTGATTTTTGTCATTTCTGTCAGTGTATCCACATTGAGTGCTTCAGTGCTGCCATCAAAAATAGTTCATTCAAGTAAGACATATTTACACCCCTGTCTGAGTGTCAGTGTGTCATAAACAGAATATCTCAGTTCACTAAGATATGTAGCAACATCAGTGACGTATCAAATCATATAGTGAAGTAGAAAGGCAGGGTTTTTATAGATGAAAAATATTTCTGATCTATCCCGGAAATGAGCATATTCATATTCTATCCACAAATATATTGTACATTCAATGAGTAATCAGGGTTCGTACGGGTGCTTGAAATCCTTGAAAGAGCTTGAATTTCAATATTGTGTTTTTGTGTAAGTTTATGTCAAAAAATAAAATTAGCGGGTGCTCTCAGGTCGACCCCAGGCAGTAGGTAGCAGGATCGTAGTGTTTTCACTTGAAATTTGAAGATAGAGGGCCGGTTTTAACTATTGCTTTTAACAAAGGATTATAAGTAGATATAGCTGAGCACAACTTATCAATTATCAACTGATCAACTTAGAGGCTGTGCTTTCTAAAAATATTCACAGCAACACTAATTGATATGGGCCCTACAGCAGAAGTCAAAATACAGTGCAATTCCTCAAGCAACTCATCTCCTGCTGAAGTTGGTATTTGGGAGATAACTTCTAGTTTCAGTAGAGCAGATGCACATTTTTGCAGGATGTTGTTTTGTAGATTGATTTTGAATCTTTGTCAGTATAACTGTGAGAATCAAAAACAAAACTAATTTCTTCAACATCAGTGGAAAGGTCCTCAAATGACTTATCTTCAAAGTTGTGGCTACTGTCGACTACACCAACTTTAAAGTGTGTAAATGCCATAATTTCTGTTCTTATGAGATTTGAATGTAATGCATACGTTGGTTTGAAAAGAACAATTTTGAAACATACATGTGACAGTTTCATAGCACCTTAAGTGGTTGTTAATATGGGTAAAATAATCTCTTGTAGAAGATATGATACTCTATGGACACAAAAAACAGATCAATGTTCCAAGCTAATAAGTACAGAGCTCTGTACTTATTGTTGGTGCCACTTCAATGTGATATCAACTTAAATGTGTTTTAAGAGCAGTCTGTGTTTTGAAAGAACAAGGACATTGATAGTATGTGCATGGAAATAAGCATCTGTGGCTAAAATGGCCATGCTGTAGCCTGTAATGTTTCAATAACTGATACCTGGTAGACAGTGTTTCCGAACACTTCTTGCATAGCCACATTCACAGGTTAAGGTCAACCATTTCAGAATTTGTCCAAACTCTATACATGATGTATGTAAGGTAAAACATTTTAAGATTCCAGCTGTGTTTTTTTTCCAGGGTCAGTGTTTACCAGATGTGTCACAGACAGACAGACGGACATGCTCATGACAATAGTTTATACCTGCAGTAGTGATACATACCATCATTATCATCATCAGCATAGCCCCACATTTAGAAGATGAGTGGATGAGACAGTAAGAGGTTTGAATTTGCTTTTTTAATCCATCAAATGTTTCAGACATATTGGCAAGAGACAGGATCCATTCAGGACCAAATATTTGCAATGGATTGATACAAAGACATGAAATAATTCTTGATGCAGTTGATCACTGCTTCAAATAAGTCTTCCATCCTCTGAGTAAGTAGGGCTTGAACTGCAGGGTCAAGTTCTTCATTTGCTTCTTCCACAGGCTTGCAGTTTTCATAGTCTGTGGAGAGACCAGAATGATGAAATTTTACTGTATTACTCTGTAAATTTATGTGACAACTGACAAAAATACCTGGAAAAATGCAAAGGTGCTCAATCTGTATTAACATTATAATGGTATAGTATCACTGAATTTCATATCTCAGTGTACATCGCTTTTTAAGGAAAATGACAGAAAATTACATCTTGTGTTTTGTCAGAGTAAGTTAATGTGACATTTCAAGTCCAACAATATGACAGGAATAAAAGTCAGAGGAATAAGGATCTCACCATGATCTGTGTTCAAAACCACTGGACGCTTGTATTTCAGACACTCAGCCTGTTTCACAAACTCATTTAGTTCATCATCATTGACATTCTGTCTCCGACCTGAAAAAGAGGGGAAATTATTTTAAGTAATATCTGTATCTGTCTCTCAGTATCTGATAACTGCAAAAACCTAAATTTTACACATGTATTGGTACAAGTATTGACTAGCAAAATACTTTAAAATTGATCAGGTAGGTAATCTCACGGGTTGTTTGTAATGGGTTATCACACAGAGCAATATTTTATTATCATTATTTCACTAGTGTTGGATTAAAACATCTCTCTATGTTTTATTTAATTTTGTCCTTACTGAGGAGAGTAAGTCTGTTCATGGAGTTGAGTGTCTTTCCAATAAGGCAGTCAGGGCAGCTAGTTTGCAGCAGGGACTCTGTCACAGTTGTTTGTTGAGCTGTTGGAAACACACAACAATTGCCTTAATTATGTCATAATACTTTATATATATCTGCGTTTAAATGTTAAAAGTATTTGTTGCATAAACACATCAAGCACATTTGCATTAAAACTGAAAAGGTTTAGTTAACAGCAGGATTAAAAAAAGAGAAATATATAACTAGAAGCACTCAGAGAGCGCAGACCTCTGCCAAGGCAGATCAGTGGGCCCCCATGGCCCCCCCACCTCCGATCACCACCCAAATTTAATCATTTGTTCCTTGTGCCAGTATGAACATTTCCTGACATTTTCATCCAAATCCATTCATAACTTTTTGAGTTATCTTGCACACAAACAGACAGACGAACAGACAGACAAACCAACACCGACAAAAACATAACCTGATTGGCAGAGGTAATAATAGCATGAAGTGCATTAGATGTAATTTCATGTAAATTCGTCATACCTTACTAAAATAATAAAATCTACCATACAACTGCCTCTCTTTAAAAATTTGCTTTCTATTTTGTCTTTACTCTTTTTATATTGCGTAATAAATAAACAGAAAATAGGATAAAAAGTGAAATGAAACTTTTGCGAATGACGACACAAATAGAGAGAAAATATGGGAGTGCACAAGTCGGAAGTTGGCATAAACACCAGTACATGCAGCCAAATAATAACAATTCTTACTGCTTATGTCAAACGACATCAGTCTTTTGTTGTCGTGCAATAATGTTTGGGATCCATTCTTGCAAAATCCATACCTGCCATGAATTCAAAAAAGATGTCATGGGTTAAAAAAGCGTTTAAAAAAACACTGATTTAGACATACTGCACAAATAGTAAGCATTTTAACAAAAATTAATCTAACACAAAACAGAAACAGAACAGTAATTACATTTTAATAGTGAAGCCGATATCATAAACGTTTGGTGCTTCCTCCTGGGTAAAGTCCACTGTCGCACTTGGATGTAAAAACTTCATCAGAGAAGAAACCAGGCAGGAATCAAAAGACACTGCTATTAAGTACCATCTTCCACCCAGCTGTGAAAGCACAAAATGAGATGGTTATGACTCTCTTTTTGTCACTGATTGTAAATAATTGTATGTTTACACATACCCATAAAAAAGAAAAAAGGACCATTAAGATTGGGTTGGCCCAGTTTACATTTTTTCAATAAAACACTGAAAGCACAGAAAAAGCCAATGCCACACATTTGTCAGGGTGAAATCAGACTTACATCTGGACCTTTGTCCACTTCTCTCAGAAGGTTATTACAAGCCAGCGGTGCAGACCAGCACACTGAGGTGAAACTCAGCACAACAACAGCAATGAACAAGGTCTTCATTCTGACTCGGACTCTCTGTCTGTCTCAGATCTGCTTTATGTTGCTGTCACTGACCAGTTACTTTTGTAAAACATACACCCACCCTTTTATAAAGGAAAGAAGCCAGATTATAACTGGATCAAAACCCTGACCCTTGTGTTTGCTTATCAAACAAGTGGTCATGCAAACAGTTACCAGAAGTCTAGAATCAAATGCAAGATCCTATTTTTTGGGCTCTTGGCTACTGTAAAGTTACACTCATTAGTTCACAGTTCAGCGACTTAAGGCTCGTTATTTGATTGAGTTTATTGGTTTTGTTGTAAGATGCATTTTATTTGTTATTTATTTATTTATATACGCTGCTTTAGCCATTTCTTAGCTCATATATACAATGACATTGCACCTGCTTTTTGCGCAATGTTTTGTGTGGAGGTACACTTTGTGTTTGTTTTGTGTCTGTCATGAGGACATTTGTGTACAATACTCTTCTCACTATCAGTATTTGAACTGAGCTGAAAATATGAACTGTATGTAGTGGATGCACAATAAAAACAGTATTCTTAATAAAATATCCAAGAAATGTACTTCCCTATGTGTTACAGGAATGACAGCTGCATGTCTGTAGGAAGTTTAGTTTAGTTTATTTTGAACATGCAACAAAACAAAGTAATCCTACTTAGTCTTTACAAATGAAACAGATTATAAGAAAACAAAAACTAACAAAAAACAAAAACCTATACATATACATGAAAACGAAGTATGACTTAATTTGCACATTCAATAAGGAGTGGGAGGAAGTATAACTTATTGACCCCTCCATGACCCGGAAGAAGGTGCATATTTCTTTGACAATGAAAGTCTATGGAAGTGTCACGACTCTGATATATATGGAGGACTCGACACTGGAGTGGAGCGTTACAAACAATGGATTTGTGAGCATCTGACGAGGATGAGGAGAAAAAACAGAAAGCCCTTTTTTCATTTTTTTAATAATGGCTTTTTGTAGAGCAGTAGACACTGCTTCTATGTGCAGGGGAATGTGGGGTCGGGGATTTAAACATCTTCACTGAAACAGATTCCATCCCATAATTTCACTTACTTCAGTCACTATTGTGACAAAGCTCACATGCAAACTGATATGACTGTTCAGACTGAAGCCACACTAAAATATCTGTCCTGTGTCTGGTTTGGGACCGCATATGGAAGTGGAACAAAGTAGAATTGAAAAGATCATATTTGTGCTGCCCATGTGATTTATGCAAACATATAATATTATAAAACCAGAGCACAGGAAGACCCCCTCATCCTGAAAATCAGGCAAAAATATGGTGAGAACTTGGAATGAAGTGAAGAGTTGATTTTCATGAATTTGAACTGAATCTGTTGGGTGTCACACAGTGGAGCGCCCCCTCCTGTACAAATACAGAAAGTTCTTTCTGCATTTCAGACATCTGACCTTGGAAAAGCAGGTCACAAAATAGGTTAAGGTCATCCATTTCAGAATTTGTCCAAGCTCTATACATGATGCATGTATGGTAAACATTTTAAGATTCCAGCCGTGTTTTTTTTCCAGGGTCAGAGTGTTTACCAGACGTGTCACAGACAGACAGACGGACATGCTCATGATAGTTTATACCTGCAGAAGTGATACATACCATCATTATCATCAGCATAGCCCCACATTTAGAAGATGAGTGGATGAGACAGTAAGAGGTTTGTCTTTGCTTTTTTAATCCATCAAATGTTTCAGACATATTGGCAAGAGACAGGATCCATTCAGGACCAAACATTTGCAATGGATTGATACAAAGACATGAAATAATTCTTGATGCAGTTGATCACTGCTTCACGAAAGTCTTCCACTTTCTGAGTAAGTAGGGCTTGAACTGCAGGGTCAACTTCTTCATTTGCTTCTTCCACAGGCTTGCAGTTTTCATAGTCTGTGGAGAGACCAGAATGATGAAATTTTACTGTATTACTCTGTAAATTTATGTGACAACTGACAAAAATACTTAGAAAAATGCGAAGGAGCTCAATCTGTATTAATATTATGATGGTATAGTATCACTGAATTTCATATCTCAGTGTACATCGCTTTTTAAGGAAAATGACAGAAAATTACATCTTGTGTTTTGTCAGAGTAAGTTAATGTGACATTTCAAGTCCACCAATGTGACAGGAATAAAAGTCAGAGGAATAAGGATCTCACCATGATCTGTGTTGAAAACCACTGGACGCTTGTATTTCAGACACTCAGCCTGTTTCACAAACTCATTTAGTTCATCATCATTGACATTCTGTCTCCGACCTGAAAAAGAGGGGAAATTATTTTAAGTAATATCTGTATCTGTCTCTCAGTATCTGATAACTGCAAAAACCTAAATTTTACACATGTATTGGTACAAGTATTGACTAGCAAAATACTTTACAATTGATCAGGTAGGTAATCTCACAGGTTGTTTTTAATGGGTTATCACACAGAGCAATATTTTATCATCATTATTTCACTAGTGTTTGGTTATAACATCTCTCTCTGTTTCATTTCATTTTGTCCTTACTGAGGAGGAAAAGTGCGTTCATGGAGTTCAGTGTCTTTCCAATAAAGCAGTCAGGGCAGCTAGTTTGCAGCAGTGAGTCTGTCACAGTTGTTTGTTGAGCTGTTGGAAACACACAACATATGTCTTAATTATATCATAATACTTTACAAATATCTGTTTAAATGTTAAAAGTATTTGTTGCATAAACACATCTAGCACATTTGCATTAAAACTGAAAAGGTTTAGTTAACAGCAGGATTAAAAAAAGAAAAAAAAAAATACAACAAGATCATGCAGTGCATTAGACGTAATGTTATGTAAATTCTTCATACCTTACTAAAATATTAAAGTCTACCATACAACTGTCTCAATTTAAATATTTGCCTTCTATTTTGTCTTTACTCTTTATATTTTGTAATGAATAAATAGAAAATAGAATAAAAAGTGAAATGAAACTTTTGTGGATGACGACATAAATAGACAGAAAATACGGGAGTGCACAAGTCAGAAGTTGGCATAAACACCAGTACATGCAGCCAAATAATAACACTTCTTACTGCTTTTGTCATACGACATCAGTCTGTTGTTGTCATGCAATAATGTTTGGGATTCATTCTTGCAAAATCCATACCTGCCATGAATTCAAAAAAGATGTCATGGGTAAAAAGAGCATTTAAAAAAACACTGATTTAGACATACTGCACAAATAGTAAGCATTTGAACAAAAAATAATCTATCACAAAACAGAAACAGAACAGTAATTACATTTTAATAGTGTAGACCATATCATAAACGTTTGGTGCTTCCTCCTGGGTAAAGTCCACTACCCCACTTGGATGTAAAAACTTCATCGCAGAAGAAATCAGGCAGGAATCAGAAGACACTGCTATCAAGTACCATCTTCCACCCAGCTGTGAAAGCACAAAATGAGATGGTTATGACTCTCTTTTTGTCGCTGATTGTAAATAATTGTACATTTACACATACCCATAAAAAAGAAAAGAGGACCATTAAGATTAGGCTAGCCTCGTTTACATTTTTTCAATAAAACACTGAAAGCACAGAAAAAGCCAATGCCACACATTTGTCAGGGTGAAATCAGACTTACATCTGGACCTTTGTCCACTTCTCTCAGAAGGTTATTACAAGCCAGTGGTGCAGACCAGCACACTGAGGTGAAACTCAGCACAACAACAGCAATGAACAAGGTCTTCATTCTGACTCGGACTCTCTGTCTGTCTCAGATCTGCTTTATGTTACTGTCACTGACCAATGACTTTTGTAAAACGTACACCCACCCCTTTATAAAGGAAAGAAGCCAGATTATAACTGGATCATAACCCTGGCCCTTGTGTTTGCTTATCAAACAAGTGGTCATGCAAACAGTTACCATTAGTCTAGAATCATATGCAAGATCCTATTTTTGGGCTCTTGGCTACTGTAAAGTTACACTCATTAGTTCACAGTTCAGCGACTTCAGGTTTGTTATGGGATTGAGTTTATTGGTTTTGTTGTAAGATGCATTTTATTTTTATACGCTGCTTCAGCCATTTCTCAGCTCATATATACAATGACACTGCACCTGCTTTTTGTGCAATGTTTTGTTGTGGAGGTACACTTTGTGTTTGTTTTGTGTCTGTCATGAGGACATTTGTGTACAATACTCTTCTCACTATCAGTATTTGAACTGAGCTGAAAATATGAACTGTATGTAGTGGATGCACAATAAAAACAGTATTCTTAATAAAATATCCAAGAAATGTACTTCCCTATGTGTTACAGGAATGACAGCTGCATGTCTGTAGGAAGTTTAGTTTAGTTTATTTTGAACATGCAACAAAACAAAGTAATCCTACTTAGTCTTTACAAATGAAACAGATTATAAGAAAACAAAAACTAACAAAAAACAAAAACCTATACATATACATGAAAACGAAGTATGACTTAATTTGCACATTCGAAAAGGAGTGGGAGGAAGTATAACTTATTGACCCCTCCATGACCCGGAAGAAGGTGCATATTTCTTTGACAATGAAAGTCTATGGAAGTGTCACGACTCTGATATATATGGAGGACTCGACACTGGAGTGGAGCGTTACAAACAATGGATTTGTGAGCATCTGACGAGGATGAGGAGAAAAAACAGAAAGCCCTTTTGTCATTTTTTTAATAATGGCTTTTTGTAGAACAGTAGACACTGCTTCTATGTGCAGGGGAATGTGGGGTCGGGGATTTAAACATCTTCACTGAAACAGATTCCATCCCATAATTTCACTTACTTCAGTCACTATTGTGACAAAGCTCACATGCAAACTGATATGACTGTTCAGACTGAAGCCACACTAAAAATATCTGTCCTGTGTCTGGTTTGGGACCGCATATGGAAGTGGAACAAAGTAGAATTGAAAAGATCATATTTGTGCTGCCCATGTGATTTATGCAAACATATAATATTATAAAACCAGAGCACAGGAAGACCCCCTCATCCTGAAAATCAGGCAAAAATATGGTGAGAACTTGGAATGAAGTGAAGAGTTGATTTTCATGAATTTGAACTGAATCTGTTGGGTGTCACACAGTGGAGCGCCCCCTCCTGTACAAATACAGAAAGTTCTTTCTGCATTTCAGACATCTGACCTTGGAAAAGCAGGTCACAAAATAGGTTAAGGTCATCCATTTCAGAATTTGTCCAAGCTCTATACATGATGCATGTATGGTAAACATTTTAAGATTCCAGCCGTGTTTTTTTTCCAGGGTCAGAGTGTTTACCAGACGTGTCACAGACAGACAGACGGACATGCTCATGATAGTTTATACCTGCAGAAGTGATACATACCATCATTATCATCAGCATAGCCCCACATTTAGAAGATGAGTGGATGAGACAGTAAGAGGTTTGTCTTTGCTTTTTTAATCCATCAAATGTTTCAGACATATTGGCAAGAGACAGGATCCATTCAGGACCAAACATTTGCAATGGATTGATACAAAGACATGAAATAATTCTTGATGCAGTTGATCACTGCTTCACGAAAGTCTTCCACTTTCTGAGTAAGTAGGGCTTGAACTGCAGGGTCAACTTCTTCATTTGCTTCTTCCACAGGCTTGCAGTTTTCATAGTCTGTGGAGAGACCAGAATGATGAAATTTTACTGTATTACTCTGTAAATTTATGTGACAACTGACAAAAATACTTAGAAAAATGCGAAGGAGCTCAATCTGTATTAATATTATGATGGTATAGTATCACTGAATTTCATATCTCAGTGTACATCGCTTTTTAAGGAAAATGACAGAAAATTACATCTTGTGTTTTGTCAGAGTAAGTTAATGTGACATTTCAAGTCCACCAATGTGACAGGAATAAAAGTCAGAGGAATAAGGATCTCACCATGATCTGTGTTGAAAACCACTGGACGCTTGTATTTCAGACACTCAGCCTGTTTCACAAACTCATTTAGTTCATCATCATTGACATTCTGTCTCCGACCTGAAAAAGAGGGGAAATTATTTTAAGTAATATCTGTATCTGTCTCTCAGTATCTGATAACTGCAAAAACCTAAATTTTACACATGTATTGGTACAAGTATTGACTAGCAAAATACTTTACAATTGATCAGGTAGGTAATCTCACAGGTTGTTTTTAATGGGTTATCACACAGAGCAATATTTTATCATCATTATTTCACTAGTGTTTGGTTATAACATCTCTCTATGTTTCATTTCATTTTGTCCTTACTGAGGAGGAAAAGTGCGTTCATGGAGTTCAGTGTCTTTCCAATAAAGCAGTCAGGGCAGCTAGTTTGCAGCAGTGAGTCTGTCACAGTTGTTTGTTGAGCTGTTGGAAACACACAACATATGTCTTAATTATATCATAATACTTTACAAATATCTGTTTAAATGTTAAAAGTATTTGTTGCATAAACACATCTAGCACATTTGCATTAAAACTGAAAAGGTTTAGTTAACAGCAGGATTAAAAAAAGAAAAAAAAAAAATACAACAAGATCATGCAGTGCATTAGACGTAATGTTATGTAAATTCTTCATACCTTACTAAAATATTAAAGTCTACCATACAACTGTCTCAATTTAAATATTTGCCTTCTATTTTGTCTTTACTCTTTATATTTTGTAATGAATAAATAGAAAATAGAATAAAAAGTGAAATGAAACTTTTGTGGATGACGACATAAATAGACAGAAAATACGGGAGTGCACAAGTCAGAAGTTGGCATAAACACCAGTACATGCAGCCAAATAATAACACTTCTTACTGCTTTTGTCATACGACATCAGTCTGTTGTTGTCATGCAATAATGTTTGGGATTCATTCTTGCAAAATCCATACCTGCCATGAATTCAAAAAAGATGTCATGGGTAAAAAGAGCATTTAAAAAAACACTGATTTAGACATACTGCACAAATAGTAAGCATTTTAACAAAAAATAATCTATCACAAAACAGAAACAGAACAGTAATTACATTTTAATAGTGTAGACCATATCATAAACGTTTGGTGCTTCCTCCTGGGTAAAGTCCACTACCCCACTTGGATGTAAAAACTTCATCGCAGAAGAAACCAGGCAGGAATCAGAAGACACTGCTATCAAGTACCATCTTCCACCCAGCTGTGAAAGCACAAAATGAGATGGTTATGACTCTCTTTTTGTCGCTGATTGTAAATAATTGTACATTTACACATACCCATAAAAAAGAAAAGAGGACCATTAAGATTAGGCTAGCCTCGTTTACATTTTTTCAATAAAACACTGAAAGCACAGAAAAAGCCAATGCCACACATTTGTCAGGGTGAAATCAGACTTACATCTGGACCTTTGTCCACTTCTCTCAGAAGGTTATTACAAGCCAGTGGTGCAGACCAGCACACTGAGGTGAAACTCAGCACAACAACAGCAATGAACAAGGTCTTCATTCTGACTCGGACTCTCTGTCTGTCTCAGATCTGCTTTATGTTACTGTCACTGACCAATGACTTTTGTAAAACGTACACCCACCCCTTTATAAAGGAAAGAAGCCAGATTATAACTGGATCATAACCCTGGCCCTTGTGTTTGCTTATCAAACAAGTGGTCATGCAAACAGTTACCATTAGTCTAGAATCATATGCAAGATCCTATTTTTTGGGCTCTTGGCTACTGTAAAGTTACACTCATTAGTTCACAGTTCAGCGACTTCAGGTTTGTTATGGGATTGAGTTTATTGGTTTTGTTGTAAGATGCATTTTATTTTTATACGCTGCTTCAGCCATTTCTCAGCTCATATATACAATGACACTGCACCTGCTTTTTGTGCAATGTTTTGTTGTGGAGGTACACTTTGTGTTTGTTTTGTGTCTGTCATGAGGACATTTGTGTACAATACTCTTCTCACTATCAGTATTTGAACTGAGCTGAAAATATGAACTGTATGTAGTGGATGCACAATAAAAACAGTATTCTTAATAAAATATCCAAGAAATGTACTTCCCTATGTGTTACAGGAATGACAGCTGCATGTCTGTAGGAAGTTTAGTTTAGTTTATTTTGAACATGCAACAAAACAAAGTAATCCTACTTAGTCTTTACAAATGAAACAGATTATAAGAAAACAAAAACTAACAAAAAACAAAAACCTATACATATACATGAAAACGAAGTATGACTTAATTTGCACATTCGAAAAGGAGTGGGAGGAAGTATAACTTATTGACCCCTCCATGACCCGGAAGAAGGTGCATATTTCTTTGACAATGAAAGTCTATGGAAGTGTCACGACTCTGATATATATGGAGGACTCGACACTGGAGTGGAGCGTTACAAACAATGGATTTGTGAGCATCTGACGAGGATGAGGAGAAAAAACAGAAAGCCCTTTTGTCATTTTTTTAATAATGGCTTTTTGTAGAACAGTAGACACTGCTTCTATGTGCAGGGGAATGTGGGGTCGGGGATTTAAACATCTTCACTGAAACAGATTCCATCCCATAATTTCACTTACTTCAGTCACTATTGTGACAAAGCTCACATGCAAACTGATATGACTGTTCAGACTGAAGCCACACTAAAAATATCTGTCCTGTGTCTGGTTTGGGACCGCATATGGAAGTGGAACAAAGTAGAATTGAAAAGATCATATTTGTGCTGCCCATGTGATTTATGCAAACATATAATATTATAAAACCAGAGCACAGGAAGACCCCCTCATCCTGAAAATCAGGCAAAAATATGGTGAGAACTTGGAATGAAGTGAAGAGTTGATTTTCATGAATTTGAACTGAATCTGTTGGGTGTCACACAGTGGAGCGCCCCCTCCTGTACAAATACAGAAAGTTCTTTCTGCATTTCAGACATCTGACCTTGGAAAAGTAGGTCACAAAATAGGTTAAGGTCATCCATTTCAGAATTTGTCCAAGCTCTATACATGATGCATGTATGGTAAACATTTTAAGATTCCAGCTGTGTTTTTTTTCCAGGGTCAGAGTGTTTACCAGACGTGTCACAGACAGACAGACGGACATGCTCATGATAGTTTATACCTGCAGAAGTGATACATACCATCATTATCATCAGCATAGCCCCACATTTAGAAGATGAGTGGATGAGACAGTAAGAGGTTTGTCTTTGCTTTTTTTAATCCATCAAATTTTTCAGACATATTGGCAAGAGACAGGATCCATTCAGGACCAAACATTTGCAATAGATTGATACAAAGACATGAAATAATTCTTGATGCAGTTGATCACTGCTTCACGAAAGTCTTCCATCCTCTGAGTAAGTAGGGCTTGAACTGCAGGGTCAAGGTCTTCATTTGCTTCTTCCACAGGCTTGCAGTTTTCATAGTCTGTGGAGAGACCAGAATGATGAAATTTTACTGTATTACTCTGTAAATTTATGTGACAACTGACAAAAATACCTAGAAAAATGCAAAGGTGCTCAATCTGTATTAACATTATAATGGTATAGTATCACTGAATTTCATATCTCAGTGTACATCGCTTTTTAAGGAAAATGACAGAAAATTACATCTTGTGTTTTGTCAGAGTAAGTTAATATGACATTTCAAGTCCAACAATATGACAGGAATAAAAGTCAGAGGAATAAGGATCTCACCATGATCTGTGTTCAAAACCACTGGACGCTTGTATTTCAGACACTCAGCCTGTTTCACAAACTCATTTAGTTCATCATCATTGACATTCTGTCTCCGACCTGAAAAAGAGGGGAAATTATTTTAAGTAATATCTGTATCTGTCTCTCAGTATCTGATAACTGCAAAAACCAAAATTTTACCCATGTATTGGTACAAGTATTGACTAGCAAAATACTTTACAATTGATCAGGTAGTTAATCTCACAGGTTGTTTTTAATGGGTTATCATACGGAGCAATATTTTATTACCTCCGCTAAGGAGGTTATGATTTTGCCAGCGTTGGTTAGTCTGTCTGTCTGTCCGTGTGCAAGATAAGTCAAAAAGTTGTGGATGGATTTAGATGAAAATTTCAGGAAATGTTGATACTGGCACAAGGAACAAATGATTACATTTTGGTGATTGGGGGGTGGCACTGATCTGCCTTGGCAGAGGTCTGTGCTCTCCGAGTGCTTTTCTAGTTATCATTATTTCACTACTGTTTGATTATAACATCTCTCTATGTTTCATTTCATTTTGTCCTTACTGAAGAGGAAAAGTACGTTCATGGAGTTCAGTGTCTTTCCAATAACGCAGTCAGGGCAGCTAGTTTGCAGCAGTGAGTCTGTCACAGTTGTTTGTTGAGCTGTTGGAAACACACAACATATGTCTTAATAATGTCATAATACTTTACAAATATCTGTTTAAATGTTAAAAGTATTTGTTGCATAAACACATCTAGCACATTTGCATTAAAACTGAAAAGGTTTAGTTAACAGCAGGATTAAAAAAGGAAAAAAAAAAACAAACAAGAGCATGAAGTGCATTAGACGTAAAGTTATGTAAATTCTTCATACCTTACTAAAATATTAAAATCTACCATACAACTGTCTGTCTTTAAATATTTGCCATCTATTTTGTCTTTACTCTTTATATTTTGTAATAAATAAACAGAAAATAGGATAAAAAATGAAATGAAACTTTTGTGGATGACGACACAAATAGACAGAAAATATGGGAGTGCACAAGTCAGAAGTTGGCATAAACACCAGTACATGCAGCCAAATAATAACACTTCTTACTGCTTTTGTCATACGACATCAGTCTGTTGTTGTCATGCAATAATGTTTGGGATTCATTCTTGCAAAATCCATACCTGCCATGAATTCAAAAAAGATGTCATGTGTAAAAAGAGCATTTAGAAAAAGACTGATTTAGACATACTGCACAAATAGTAAGCATTTTAACAAAAATTGATCTATCACAAAACAAAAACAGAACAATAATTACATTTTAACAGTGGCGACCATATCATAAATGTTTGGTGCTTCCTCCTGGGTAAAGTCCACTACCCCACTTGGATGTAAAAACTTCATCAAAGAAGAAACCAGGCAGGAATCAGAAGACACTGCTATTATGTACCATCTTCCACCCAGCTGTGAAAGCACAAAATGAGATGGTTATGACTCTCTTTTTGTCACTGATTATAAATAATTGTACATTTACACATACCCATAAAAAAGAGAAAAAAAGGACCATTAAGATTAGGCTAGCCTAGTTTACATTTTTTCAATAAAACACTGAAAGCACAGAAAAAGCCAATGCCACACATTTGTCAGGGTGGAATCAGACTTACATCTGGACCTTTGTCCACTTCTTTCAGAAGGTTATTACAAGCCAGCGGTGCAGACCAGCACACTGAGGTGAAACTCAGCACAACAACAGCAATGAACAAGGTCTTCATTCTGACTCGGACTCTCTGTCTGTCTCAGATCTGCTTTATGTTACTGTCACTGACCAATTATTTTTGCAAAACGTACACCCACCCCTTTATAAAGGAAAGAAGCCAGATTATAACTGGATCATAACCCTGGCCCTTGTGTTTGCTTAACAAACAAGTTGTCATGCAAACAGTTACCAGAAGTCTAGAATCATTTGCAGATCAATCTGCTTTTTTAGGCTACTGGCTACTGCAAAGTTACACTCAGTTTGCAGGAAGAAACGGGGCAGATTTTTTCCCCCCAAAATATTTGTATTGAAGGAAAAAAGGACACTTCCAACCACAGAATAACCATTTGTTTAAGTATAAACATCTATGCATATATACACACATTTACACATACATACACACATGCATACAAAAACAACAAATGAAAGAGCACTCTAATTAGAGTGCAACAAAAAAAGAAAAAAACAAAAAAAATTCAATGTATAATGAAATAAACAAAGTGCCCCCCACTCCCAGCTCATCCTGAAAAACTAGGCAGGTTTTTAAGTTTTTAGGAGGATCAATTCCTTGAGTTCACATTTGGGTTTTTCAGATTAGTGTTATATTTTATCAACTAATTCAGGTCACACCGTGCAGGACATGTTGAAGGGAAACTTATATTTGTTTAGACAAAATCCATTAGTCCTGACCTCTACATTGCCAAATAATCTATAAACAATCAGGTGTTTTCCTGCGCCCCTCTCACTTTGGAGGTGTGCCTCACCCTCAGAGATGGGAAATCCCAACTCCACAGAGTAAAAGTCCTGTCATGTATTTGTTCCAACCACTCACTGAACCAGCTCATTTTGATGAGTACAGCTCCTCATCCAGGTAGATGGGATAATTAGTGGAGTGACCTGTGGTCAGTGAACAGGTAGACCCAATACATGGCAGGACTTTTAGTCTGTGGAACTGGGATTCCCCACCTCTGCTCACCTTAAATAACCCAGAGTGGGTAAGAAACCAGCTGACCAATCACATTAAAGCAGCCTACTGTTGAAATGATAATGTATCCGTCTGCTCCAATGTTGTTCATGCTTTGAGTAAGTTTAATTCTGGTCATTCAGGAGTAGGGCTGTGTATTGGCAAGAATCTGGTGATGTGATACAAATCACAATGTTAGGATCACCGTACGGTATATCATGATATATCCTGATACTGTTAAAAAAGCAACTTTTTGTTTCTATCTTTTTAAAAAATTAACATTTCCTGTAAGAATCAAATTACACCAGAAATATGCACAAATACTAAACACATTTTATTTGATCACAACAGGAGCTAATGCTATATCACAAACTTTCCTTGTCTTACAACTGAAATTATGTTTTACAGACATTATAGTTTAAAATCCTGCTCAAATGTTCATATTCTATTAGTTCAGAACTAACATCATAACATTATTTTTGTGCAATCCCAACAAAGGAACTACCATCTGCCTCTCAGACAGTAAAAAGTGCTTTTAGGATGCTTCAAACAACCATTATTTAATAAAACAGTGTTAAATAATAATAAATAAAATGTAAACAACAAAGAAAACCAAAAAATCAAAATGAACCTCCATCATATCTGCATATGAATAAACACCTAAAAATATCAGTACAGTACGTTTTAATATCGATACAGTACTGTGAAATGAAATATTGCGATATATTGCAGAACCAATATTTTCTAACACCCCTATTCAGGAGCACTCTGCTGTTAATAGTATTGAGCTGTATTATACTTTTTATCCAACTTTTACTTTTAATATTACTTAGTCTACTACTATAATTCTTCTAGCACTGGTCCAAATGAAACGTTGTGATAAAAAGTGTCCTTTCAAAGGTTAATGCAGCTGAAAAAAAGTGTACCATTTTATATTTTACAGCTGCTCTTTTACCATGACTTCAGAGTTCTTGATGCGTGTAAAGTCATTTTGTTCAAGCAGAATATTTAATAACAAATATGAGACACTTAAAATTAGATATACGATTTCCATTGTGTACTACTTTATACTTCTACTTCATTACATCTCACAGGCAAATATTGTATTTTTTACTGTACTGTATTTGTGTAACAGATTTTGTTAAGTTCACATTTTTCATCCTCTTGTTCAGTCAAAATCCACACATTTCAACATGTTGTTGATTATGAATGTTTGCCATAAACTGAAAGATTAGAAAAACCTACTCCTTTAAAAACCCTCCGCAGTAAATTGTAACATGACTATTAATGCATCAGTAAAACATCATATACAATATTAAAACACAGACGGGTACAACTTCACTTTTACTATTGTTTCTAAGTAACACAGTTAAATAAAATTGACAAAATTATCAATTCTTTTGGATGTCAAGCAAAAGTAGTAATATTAAACATTAAATAAAGCTGACAAATAGACAAAGTGGCTCAAAGAAGAATCATGCAGTTGCACAAAATATCTGTTTAATAGAATTAGTTCAAAACTGCACTCAAAGTGTTGGTTTAATAAAATTAGAGACAGTATTATAAATGGATTTCACTTTTCATATGCATTTACGAGAGCAGCAATCAGTAATACAATCATAGCGCAATCCTCAAAAGTGTTAACATTCATTGAAAAATGGACATCCAAAATACTGCTATAAAATCATTATATATCAATAATTTTTCTGTTTTTTTTTTCTGCATAAATCTCTTAAACCTCTCTTAAACCAGCTTTGCTCTAAACTACTAAATGTCATTTTCAGGATTTTAGCCCTTTAGATTCCAGTTTGAATACATGATGCCACTCATTAAAACAAACAAACAAACAAACAAACAAACAAACAAACAAACAAACAAACAAACAAACAAACACTTAAAAATGAGACAGTTTACCTATATTACACGGTGAAGGGGTGTGGCATTGTTTCATATCAGAGTCTTGGACATATCAAAGATTAATAGTAACACTGATATCATTTCATTGACAGTTTTGTGCAGTGCAGGACCATCATGGTGAAAAAATGCCTCATTCAACTAAACTGAAAGCACATTTTTCAATCTCATATATATATATATAAAAAAAAGTAAACCAATGAAATCTACCCTGTTGCTACTTTTTGACATATCCAAGAGTCTAATCATCAGCAATGCCCCACATCCCCAGTAATCATTATGTAAGAAATGTCTCATTTTTGTGTTTTTGTTTCATAAATAACAAAAGTGAAGTGAAATTATGTATTCAAACCGGCATTTAAAGGGTTAACATTTTGAAAATTATTTAATTTTTTGGAGTTTTGAGGAGCACTGAAGTGGTTTAAGAGATTTATTTAAAAAAAACAAACAAACAAAAAAAAACCCCAATTGATCTGAAGATGATATTCCAGCAGATTTTTTTTTTTTTTTTTTTTCCAGTACATCTTCAGCTCAAGCGTCCCTAGAGGATGCCAAAATATTAAAGCTTTAAACTTAAGACACCACATAAAAATACTAATGTAATGAAATCAATGTTATTGCTACTTTTTGACATACCTAAGACTCTAGTCACCAGCAATGACACCCACACTATTCATTATATGAAAAAATGATTGCATTGTTTGTATTTACATATGCAGGCGGTCCTTGCTCCGAACCAAATGTCTCCTTGGAGAGACAAACAAGGAAAACCATGAACCATAAACCTATTTAACTTTTTGTGTTTTTCATGATAACAACCATGACATCATGTATTAGAACTGATATTTCAAGGGTTACAGTTCTGAAAATGGTTGAACTTTTGGTAGTTTTGAGCAGAGCTGAAGTGGTTTCAGAAATTTATGCAGAATCAAAAACCAGAAAAAATGTTGACATATAATAATTTGATGTTTTAGGTTGAGGGTCCTAGGTATGGAAGTGATTAGTTACCATAATCTAAATTAAAATGCATTTGAAGAAATGCTTTTTAATTTTAAGAATATGGCTGCATTATTTGACTCATGAACAAAATTATTAATAAATTATCCAATGTACATTTTCATTTTTTATTCAAGACTGCTCATTCTTTAATTTCATTAAAAAGAAAAAGAAAAACACATTTGAGATTTAATTTTCAAAACATGCGCCAGCAAATAGTTACCAAAATTCAATTTGAGATCTAAAATTCTAAAATTCAGATGCATTAACAAAAATACTTTTTCATTTTAAGAATGCGGCTGCATTATTTGACTTATAAATAAAATGAGTATTCAATCATCCAGTCTACATTTTCATTTTCTCATTCAAGACTGCTCATTATTTAACTTAATTAAAATGAAAAAGACATTTAAGATTTAATTTTAAAAATCTGCCCCAGCAAATAGTTACCAAAATTCAATTTGAAATCTAAAATTTGAAAATTCAAATGCATTAGCAAAAATGCTTTTTCATTTTAAGAATGTGGCTGTATTATATAGAAACGATTAGTTACCATAATCTAAATTAAAATGCATTTGAACAAATGCTTTTTCATTTTAAGAATATGGCTGCATTATTTGACTCATAAATAAAATTATTAATAAATTATCCAATGTGCATTTTCATTTTCTTATTCCAGAACGCTCATTCTTTTACCTAGGAGGGTGGTAAATTAGAGGGACCTATAAAGGCTTTTTGGTCCAGTTCATCGCAGCATTTGGGAATGGGAAACTGCAGTTTTCTGGTTTGGCCAGTGAGATCGCTGTACAGCTCTTTTTACCTGTGGACTCCAGTACAGACAAAGAATTAATTGGTGCGTGAGTATTTCTTTTCGGTTTGTTTGCGCCTGGGGTTGTTGACTACCTCTGTGCATGCTTTTATGTGCTGTGTGATTTCAGATGCATACTAATATTCATTTAGATAGCAGCTCTGGTCTAATATGGCTGAATAAATAGCCTATGATCCGCTGTGTGTCACCTGATTCCTAACAAACTGTAATGGATGTATGAATATTTTGAGTAGAGGATTGGTGTAAATATTACGCATAATAGTCTATGATGTTGAAGGATGCGTAAAATAAGCGTAAACATGACCCTGTTTGTCAACCTGGGGGTATTCTACCACTAATACTTCTACATTATCTTTATAACAGAGTTGTTTAATAATGATGGGAATCTTAATTGTTATGAGGAATTTATGAGAAAAAATAACTTCCCAATTACATATAAAGAATTTGTGTGGGTTATAAGAGATATTCCTTCTAGCATTATCGAACTGATGAGATGTCATTTGACAGTTGCCCCTGTGAATGGTATTACTATAACAGATAAACAAGCATATAAGGAAACAGCTCCAAAACACCCACGAAATCTCACCTAAATGATAATCCATTTGGAATCAAAGTTTAATAATATAAACTGGCTTAATCTCTTTCAATTTTGTATCTCCAATAAAATCAGACAAATTCATTTTAAGGTTTTACATAACACTTACCCCTGCAATTTCTTCCTCTCAAGATTTGCTGACATTGATGCAAACTGTACCTTCTGTAAGAATGAGACAGAAACAATTTTGCACATATTTTATGACTGTGCCTCTTCTAACAAGTTTTGGAGGGAACTGGAGAAAGTATTTTTTAACAAAACCAAACAAACATATCTCAATATCTCCAAGGGAAATGAACTAAATTTGAATGCTCTGATAAACCTTTAATTTTCTTAATTAACCCTTTCATGCATGAATTATTAGAACCTTTGTCAAAATCTTTTCTTGAGTGTTTTTATTCCTCATTAGGCATGAAAAAACAATGCAATTGAGTTTTGTTTTTTTTTTTTCATGGATTTACAAAAATACCCACTTGGCTACACCATGCATTTTATTCTTGAAGCACAGAAACATGTATTAAAAACCCAATATTAGAAAGTGATATAAAAACAATGACATAAAAACATTTTTAATGCTGCTAAACCTGATGGTTTCTCACGTTTTAACATACTCTAATACTAGTTATAACTCACTTGATTGATTGATTTGATTGGTTGATGTATTTATTTTGAATATGAATGTCAAAAAAGAAAAAAGTAAATAAACAAAGCATTTAAAATAAGACATATAATACATATTCGAAAAAGAGTGAGGAGAAGCATAACTTATAAAATCCCACCCCTTCACCTTAAATAATTAGTAACAGTAATAATCTTCCTAATCCATGGAGATAATATGCAAAAAAAAAAAACTTTGTTTTTTAAAAAATTACAATCTAACAATTAACAATTGATTTACATTCAAACATATCACTGCAGATCAGGTTTATCAAGAACAGCGAAGTTACAGTAATGGTATGAATGTCAGTGTATTGGATGGTCCATAAGTGTCCAATGTGTTGGCTGATTATGCAACTAAAACAACAAAACCTGTAAATATACAAGAGAACAGCTGTAGAATAACTGTCCACTGGAGTGAACACTATGCGTGAAAGGGTTAATCTAATCATATTGATGGGCAAATATCATATTCAACAGGCAAAGTTCTCCAGATCCCTCCTTAATAAAAATATCTTCATTAAAGAATTAAAAATGTATTATGAAACATTAGCCTCAGCAAAAAAAAAAAAAAAAAAAAAAAAAAAAAAATCGCAAATGTGAATTTACCCTCAAACTGTTTGATAATTTACCTGCTTATTGTTTGTATCAATACTTGAATCTATATGGGATGCTTATTTCTGTGAAATGTTGCATCTTTGTAGCTACTTGTTAAGTACCAATAAAGTTGTTTTTTTTTTTTTTTAAATCGCTAATGTGAACTTATCCTCAAACTGTTTGATAATGTACCTGCTTATTGTTTGTATCAATAGATGAATTTATATGTGATGCTTATTTCTGTGAAATGTTGCATTTCTGTACTTGTTAATTTCAATAAAGTTTTTTTTTTTTTTTAAATCGCAGATGTGAACTTATCCTCAAACTGTTTGATAATGTACCTGCTTATTGTTTGTATCAATACTTGAATTTATATGTGATGCCTATTTCTGTGAAATGTTGCATCTTTGTACTTGTTAATTACCAATAAAGTTTTTTTTTTTTGTTTAAAAATCGCAAACGTGAACTTACCCTCAAACTGATAATTTACCTGCTTATTGTTTGTATCAATACTTGAATTTATATGTGATGCTTATTTCTGTGAAATGTTGCATCTTTGTACTTGCTAATTATCAATAAAGTTAAAAAAAAAATCGCAAATGTGAACTTACCCTCAAACTGTTTAATAATTTACCTGCTTATTGTTTGTATCAGTACTTGAATTTATATGTGATGCTCATTTCTGTAAAATGTTGCATCTCTGTACTCGTTAATTATCAATAAAGTTTAAAAACAAAAACAAACAAACAAAAAAAACTACTAATACTTCTACTACTCATGTAACGTTCAGGGACCGTTCAAAGAGTCTGGCGTTATCATTACTCCAGCAGTACTTGACCCTATATAAAAAGGAAGACTTTGACACTCACATGTATGTCGCCGTCATGTTATATCACTACTTTCCAGTAAAAGGTAACTGGTTTTAGCTGGTTAAGTCTTCATGTTAGTTCACACTAGACACGGAACCGCAGACAGCCTGCTTCACTTGTCATCCGGGACCTTTACAAGTTTGCAGAGTAAGATTTATTTTCCCTCATTTCCACATCGTAGGAGATTATTTTAGTCCAGTTTGCATTGGGGTGAAGTTTCACAGATGGTTTTGGTTCGAGTGCACCTAACTAGCTAGCTGTTGTCTGGGTAGAGTTGAACTTTAGCATTAACTTCAAGCAGGTTTCAGACTGCTGTAATGTGAAGGCTACGAAGACTAGCACCGAAAACACGTAGAAAGTGAAATACTGCACATTTCTGAAGAATGTGTAGTTTACTGTTTAATCCTCTAACTTGACGAGTAGTAGGAAATGTAAGTAAAACAAAGAGGCCTTAAATAAAGACAATGGTAGTGTCACGTGACTTGATAATGAAGTTAGGACAACTAATTAAATGCGTAAATGTAGTCACAATAGGACATGAGTGTGCAGACCCTCATCCCTTTATGTTGTGATTAACCCTTTCATGCCTAGTGGTCACTCTAGTGGACAGTTATTCTACAGCTGTTCTCTTGTATATTCATGGGTTTTGTTGTTTTAGTTGCATATCAGCCAACACAGTGGACACTTATGCATCATCTCATACAGTGCAATTGATACAATTACTGTAAGTTTGCTGTTGTTGATCAACCTGATCTGCAGTAACATGTTTGAGTGTCAATCAATTGCTAGTTGTTATCAGACTGTAATTAACAGTTTTCTTAAAAGTTTTTTTTTTTTTTTTTTTTTGCATATTATCTCCATAAAGTGAGTAATAACTGCTATTAGAGTATGCTAAAACATGACAAAATATCAGATTAGCTGCATTAAAAATGTTTTTATTTCATAGTTTTCACTCAGTGTATCACTTTCCATTATTGTGTTTTAAATACATGTTCCTTTGCTTCAAAATATTAAATGCATGGTGTCCAGCCGAGTTGACATTTTTGTTACTCCATAAAAAATAAGTTCATTACAAAAATTTCAATCACATTTGTTTTTTCATGCCCAAAGAAGAATAAAAACACTCAGGAAAAAAAAAACAACTTGACTAAGGTTCTCATAATTCATGCATCAAGGGGTTAATCAACAAAAAACAATTTGCTTTACTCTTTCTTTCTGGGTATTTTTTTTGTAAAACAGTAAAAAGTAATTATATCACAGCATTAAAAATATCACTTTGATTAAAGAGCTTTTACATACTGGTGTATTAATCATTACAGAAACAGAAAAAAATACTTTGATTATTACCAGTGCTGTTAATTTAGGGTGACTGTGGGATAAACCTTACATTAGGTGGTGGTCTAATAAATGTGTAACCGTAACTTTGCTGTTCTTGATCTGCAGTGACATGTTTTAGTGTAAATCAATTGCTAATTGATATTAGACTGTAATTAACAGCTATTTTTTTTAAACAAAAAGGTTTTTGTTTTTTTGGTTTTTTTTGCATATTATCTCCATGCAGTGAATAATAACTAGTATTAGAATATGTTCAAATGTGAGAAAACACCTGATCAGCAGTATTACAAATGTTTTCATTGCATAGTTTTCCATGTAATTTTCTGATATTAGGTTTTAAATACATGTTTCTATGCTTCAAAAATTAAATACATGGTGTCCAGCTGAGTGGACATTTTTGTAACTTTTTGTAAAAAATCGATCGCATTGTTTTTTTTATGTCTAAAAAGGAATAAAAACACTTAGGAAAAACATCTTGACTAAGGTTCATATAATTCATGCATGAAAGGGTTAAAAAGAAACCAGCATGTTACTTACAAGTTCCCCAACCCTTAAAACATAAACCCACGATTTAGAATCCATTTACATCAGCTGCTGGAGTGGAAGTGATTTCAGTGTCAAGTCTGTCATATTGATTATTTATTTTATCCACAGTAGAGATTTAGAAATGAAAATATGCTCTCAGTTCTAGATCAGATGATGAGCCAAAAGACAGCAAGATATTGACATGTGACGCACGGTGATGTCTTAGTGTCATGCAGCAGGTGTGAGCAATAAAATTAATTCATTAATTTCTTAGAAAATTGCCAAAAAAAACCATCCAAAAGCGTCCTTCACTGTTCTTTTTTTTAAAACTTTATTTTTATTGTTTATTTTCTGTACATTACAAAGCAAGACAAACATAGGGGACATATGGGATACATTGACTATAATAAACCTTGTGACTAACAATTATTTTTAGTAGTGTGACGTTGAAGTGAAAATTGTCCATTTCTTCCATTTATCATGACACTGTTCTTCTTGAGTCTTCAGTCTATGGGTCAGAATCTCCATCTCAAATATTCCATTTACAGTTTGTATCCAGTCGTTACTTGTAGGTGGTTCTAATCTGCACCATTTTTCAGTAATAGCCTTTTTACATACTGCTAATAGTATTTTAAACAAATATCTATCATTTTTTCTTACATTATTACCAATAATACATCCAAAATACATCACCAAACATGTTTTAGGAATTGCATAACCCAATATCTTAACAATTGTTGAATATACAATGTCCCAGAATGATGCAAGTTTAGGACATGACCAGCAAACACATGCATGATTTACATTGATATCTCCACATTCTCTCCAACAAGGTTGAACTCTGGACATATATTTAGCTGTAATTTTAGGAGTTATGAAAAATTGAATTATATTTTTCCAGCAATGTTCCCTCCATGTTCTTGAAGAAGTGGTTGACTGTTGAGTTCTCCAGATATTGATCCATTCCTCCTCTGAGACACATATTCCTAGTTCTTTTTCCCATTTCTGTTTCACATCCAAAGTGTTCAAACCTCTCTTCCCCATTAAATGTTTGTAAAGAGATGATATCATTTTGTATTTTTTATTCTTCACTGTTTTATCAGTGAAGGATGCTTTAAAAAATTTAAACTCTGAATTAGAGGAGGGAAAAGAGACCTATTCTATGTTAAAAAACAAAAAACAAAAAAAAAACAAAACAGTTAATTGTCAAAGTATCTTGTAGATTTTGAGTTACATACATAGATATAAATATAGACAGACAGACCTGATACTTACAGAATTAAATGGATATGATGATTATTTTAGTATCTTATCTGTGATCTGATTGATTTTTCAACCTCTGAAGTATCAGTGAAAAATGCCCATCTCAAGTTAACAGATCTAAACCTAAACTGACTTGAATTGTTCTGTAAATTTCTGTTGGTTATGTGTTTGTTTTTTTGTGTAATATTTGAAATGTTTAATATTGACATCAGAGGTGGGTGGCTGCAATGCCAAACTGCATTTATTGTACTTGTTTTAATCCAGCCTAAATCCAGTTCTTTGCTGTGCTGGGCTGAGTCGACGTTACAATGGCTCTCTCTAGTTTTGCAAAGTAGTATTAAAAGACAGACCAGCATGGGCCATGTTGTCTACATATCTCAGCAATATAATACAATGATATGTTATGAACTTTTCTTCATGTTCTAATGATAATTTACGTCATTAGGTAAGTATTCACACATTGTAAGTTGAAAGCAGCAATATTGCAAATCTTACAGTCAAAGGTATGTGATGTTTGAGCCTTCTGTGACTGTACCTAATTTCCAGTATTGAAATGGATGACATGTGACATGTTTTTAATTTTGTTTCAGGTGTTTGTAGCCATGCAGGTGGTGATCCGACAGTACCGTCCCTCAGATAAGGACCCAGTGCTGAACCTGTTCAGCATCGGCATTAAGGAGCATATCGGTCCTTGTTTTTACAACGCCATGACCAGTCCTCTCTACCTCGTCATCACCATGGCTCTGTGTGTGGCTGGTTATCTCCTCGGCTCCCTTTTAGGAGCTGTGGTCTTACCAGGAGTGTGGGCAGGTAGCGTGTACTACAGCTGTCATGAGATCTATTCTGGCTACGTCAGGAGGAGAATCCAGACAGAGATGCAGGACATCCCTGGGAACTTTCTGAGCAGACCGGATGACTGTTTCTGGGTGGCTGAAGTGGAGGTTGATGGTAGGCCCCAGATATTAGGGATGGTGGCCGTAGTGGCCCAACAAAATGGTCAAGAAAGATTTGGGGAACTGTTCAGAATGATCATCTCACCAACTTGCCGACGGATCGGCCTGGGTCTCCGTTTGACTCAAACTGTTCTGGACCATGGTAAGGAGCGAGGCTTTTCCAAAGTGGTCCTGGAGACCAGCTGCACCCAGAGGGCAGCTGTGGCCCTGTACGAGAAAGCAGGCTTCAACCTCATTGTCACACATACAAAATCAGAGGCTGCCCATTGGATGGTAACACTGGCCAGAGTCACTATTTTAAAAATGGAAAAATACATGTAGGCCTGAAGTAATCCGAACAGTACATTGTGACAATGCTGCATTGGGCTGTAACTTGGGAAAATACCTTCTCAGGTCATCTGTAACCTGCCATATTTTTAATAGTAAACAACCTAAACACATTATGTAATGCATTGCCTTGTGTTTTCTAATAAAACATTACATATTATAGTGGTTACTGTAACTGTAGATGGTGCATCTTGGATAAGCTTACAGGGGTTGGACAAAATAATGGAAACAACTTCACCTCAAGATGATAATGCCCCAATCCATACAGCTGGAATTGTTAAAGAATGGCATGAGGAACATTCTAATGAAGTTGAGCATCTCGTATGGCCGGCACAGTCCCCAGACCTCAACATTATTGAGCATTTATGGTCAGTTTTAGAGATTCAAGTAAGACGTCGATTTCCACCGCCATCGTCTCTAAAAGAGTTGGAGGGTATTCTAACTGAAGAATGGCTTAAAATTCCTTTGGAAACAATTCACAAGTTGTATGAATCAATACCTCGGAGAATTGAGGCTGTAATTGCTGCAAAAGGCGGACCTACACCATATTAAATTATATTTTATTGATTTTTTAAGGTGTTTCCATTATTTTGTCCAACCCCTGTATGTCTTTTTGGGGAGAGTTGTCAAAACACTGTCATAGTTTAGTTAATGATGTTGAAAATAACTGGAAGAACTTGTCACTCCTTTAATGTATGTGAATATGTAGACCAAAACTGTATCAGAGTTATCTACAACATCAGTCTAATTTAACATCTGTTACATTGACACAGAAGTTGTTTGCTACAAAATGTGGCAGGTTCTTATAAAATGCATCTGTATTTTACATAATGAAGTTGAAAATGTGATGTTTTGTGAAGTTCTTATATAATGTGTTGTTTTTACATAATGGGTTGTTACATACCCTGATCAGCTTGTTGGTTTAAGTTTATGAATAGAGAACACTGAACTAAAAACACTGTTTTTAAGCTTTATGTCAAAAACACTCATTCATTCACATTTCATAAATGAACAAAAATGAAACACACTAAGCCTCAGTTAGAATAAGGAGCAAGATCTCTTTAGTGCACTATTTGTATACTCAGACGGTTTAAGCATGACATAAGAAAACTGAACCAGGATTCAGTGACTTAGGAATATTTCACTGTTTAGTTTTTTTGAGGATGATTTTCAACTGCTGTGATTTTATTTCAAGTGGTACCTGTCACATGTAATTGTTTGACATGAAAACACACATTAAATAAAACCACTCCACAGTGTTTTTGCGCAGTTGTAGTATTGTTTCAGTACATCATGTGCCTCCCACAAAGTTATGGTACTGCAGTCCACTTTCTGACAAGATAGGACATGATTATCTTGTGCTGTAAGTGACAAACAGCAGGGGGCGCCATTCTCTAAATAAAAGTGAAGTGCTGTTCGATAAATGATAGAAGTCTAGACCTGTAGGACAGAGTTCACAGGATATACAGTGTGCTATTATAGCTCATTCTAAAGATTATTATTTGAAATCAACTCTGTTTATATATATCTTAGTCTTATTTGCATTAAATTAAGACTGGTTACAGCCTGGTATTGTCAGATGAATAAGAGGTCCCAGATTAGTCAGAACCCTCCTGGTTCATGTTTTTATTTATTTATTTATTTATTTTTAAAATTTCTAACAGTTGTTATTATCCCCACAGACCAGAATGCATCTCTATGCAGCTGGATGAAACTACAGATTATCAGAGCAATGACACCTAGGATGCAGAGCCAGTTGATAAATTAAACTCGCAAACCCTGTTGGAAATATGAGAATACATGTGTCTTTTCAATGCAGTCTTCATGTGCAGTTGTTAATTAGGTCTTTTTTTTTAGTTTTTTTTTTTTTTTTTTTTTGTTATAATTTGACAATTATAAAATCCACTAGCCCATGTTTAAGTGATGATGGACCACGCTCACAGGAACATACTGTATTTTTGAGCTTTGAAAATCATGGCACACCACTGACAGTCCATGACCAGTTGAGTTATAATTAAGATCTGTGGTGATGGAAAATCAAAACTGATTTGGATTAAGTGAAGGTCAAAAAGTGAGAAGATCCATGTAAAGCATTAGGGTCATAAATGACAAATATGTCCTTTTGAGAGACAGAAAATCTTGTCACACATCTACAGGAAAGATCTACAGGAAAGAGAACTCTGCTCATATTGGAGCAAAAAGCCAAAGCTTGACCAGAGGATTCTCAGATTCATCATCATGTCAGACTACACCAGACCAACCTGTTGTTAGATACATGGCTTTGGTGTCAGACCAATTGGACAGATTTACTCGTCTGGTTCCTAGACACAAATCATGATGTGGTCTACGCTGCATTCATTCACCTGGTCACCACTAAAAGGAAACTGGAGTGATCATTAACACACACACAACACCAGTCACACATCTGCAGTCTTAAATCTCAGTGACTGTATTTGTAACCATCATCTTCACAGACTTACACCAGGGTAAGTTGATGGTTGATATGGATCAGCCCTCTGGCACATTTCTGATCATATTACAGTAATACAACTGCTTTGACTTGATATGATGAAAAAATACCTTTACTACGGTGTCTTCATTGACATCACCACTGGGAGGCGACAAAATACTCCTCCTCTTACTAATTCAGTTCATTCAATTTTTGACTAAATGTTACTTTTTAAATCATATTCAGATTTTACATCCATTTCTCTTTTAAACTGTAGGCAGATAGGTGGGACTTTCACAACAGTGGGATTTAATTTCACACATCTACATGAATGTAGGTTTATCTGAATGAAGAAATGGAGTGAAAGTAGTTTTTCCTCAGTTCTCGTGTAATGTATGGCCAAACTGTACCAGGAAAAAGTTTTAAATAGAGGCAAACAGAGCAAGACACATTAGGAATTAAAAAGTGATATGTATCTTATACATATTATACTTAATATCTAAATACTTAATATATATAAACATGGACATGGTTTAATGGACAAACCATTAACCCTGAAAGGCTCAAAACCATCTACTGATCGAAAAGGTTTAATAACTTTGATTTACAAATCTGAACAGTACACTGAAATAATTCAGATTACATTCAGTTTTTCAGTGGTGTCACATGTGTCTTTTTTGGATTCCTCCATCATCTCTGTAGTCAACATGGAAACACTACTGTCTTCTGCAACATTTAGTCACCAGTAAAACCCAGGTAGTTTGACAAATGACAGTGGTTGTAAGTTGTAGTTTTTATGTTCAGGTAATGATATATTTTGGTGAAAAAGTTTTTCTGCAGTTTTCTGTGTTTTGATTGTAATAACCTTTGGATTTTCTCTGAGATTTTGTGAACATCTACTTGATCAGTGATTTTAATATAGGAAAATATCAGGTTTTCACAGAAAAGGTGCTGTATTACTATAATAATAATAATAATAATAATAATAATAATAATAATAATAATAATAATATATCGTTAAACATTTGTTCAACATAGTTACAAATACCAGTGCATAACTTTTTTTAAAAATAGAAAATGGTACAAAAGCAGTGGTTGGATGTGTAGCTCCTGGAGGATTCTGAGTCTGAGTCTACTTTTGACCAACTCTATATGTAAAGTGTCATGAGATAACTTTTGTTATGATTTGGCGCTATACAAATAAAATTTGATTGATTGATCGATTGATTGATTGATTGATTGATTGATCAACAATTCTGGAAACAGCAAAAGATTTTCAAGAAAATTTAAAAAAAGCCTTGTTTCTTGAACATTGTTCTTATTTATTGACTGAAAAGTAAAGTATCCTTGACATACAAGTTTTGTACTGGAAAATCAATCTTATTTCAAGGAAATATATCTAACTTTTTCTCAGTATGACATTTCATCTTATTTTGAGGTATATTCACCAATAACAACATACACTGTTGTCCATAAAGTTGGAAGAAAATATTTTTGTCTTGTCTCATGAAATGATAGTGACACTGTGATTTATTCTTGATAGATAACGTGTAACTAGGATCATTTCCCCCAGTCAAAGGTGATTACTGATAAATATGAATAAGATGAGGAATGTGTCTGAAAACAAAATAATTCCAACTTAATAGACAACCGTGCATAACAGTGGTTTGTATGAAATTCCAGCAGAGGAACATGATGACTGGGTGCTGTTGAAATTCAGTCTGTTGCAACTGTTTCAATAAAATAGGAAAAATAGGAAACTTCTGGTCCTCAACTTATGACCAAGTCACTTATTTTATGTTTTATGAAGAAATACAAAGAATTTTTTTCTCATCTCTGAGGACTGATATACATTTTTAAACTCAGCAAAAAAAATCTTTAAATCAGCACTAACAAGAAAACAGAACACTCACTTTAAGTAAACATTTGTTACATAACAGTGTTATTTGATATATTGGATTTTTTTTCTAGTTTCAAGTGATTAGATTTACATGCTAGTTTTAAGAATCCCAGCACATTTTGCTTACCCACTGGCAGTTTTTTTTTTTTTTTTGCTCGAAACAAGAAAAGTTTTATAAAAATGTAATAATATGTGTCCTGTTACTCGTAGGGTTGTTTTGGAGGTATTTTGTGACACATTAACAGTGATTTATGACAGTGAGGTTGTAATCTGAAGAGTCATTGTTTACTTAGTTGTTTCATGAGATGAATGCTTGAGTATTCATGTACACATGCTCAGATATTAGGTCTTAAATACAATTCAACACCTATACAGATTTGTTTTGTTTTGTTTTGTTTTGAGCAGGCAGCAATCACATTTGATATTACACAAAACCAGGGACATGGGTTAGATGTTTGATTCTTTTATTTCTTGGATAAATTTAGTTTGAGAGAATCAAGAGGTGACACAAACATTGGTCACTGAAGTAACATTTGTTTAATTTTGACAGATGCAATAATGAACTTTCCATTTTTAGGCACTAGTTTATGGTGTTGAATATTCTCTGTCATATTATAACTTGTCATCTTCTTGTACATTTTAGAATTCTAATTTATAAGACATAGCATGACCACCTTCATCTGTGACAAGGTTGCAAATCCTTTACTCAGACCCAGTTGTGACTCTTGTTCATTCCATATTACTATATTTCCTATACTGCATATGCCACCTGTTTTTAATTGAACTGTGCACCTGTAACATCAAACAGCTGGAGAAAAATGATGCATCAATTACATCTTGAGAGCAATTTAGATTTTTAATATTAATAATAATAATAATAATTTATATTTGGACAGATTTTTACAAATAATTGTTCTTGTTTTAGCCAATTCAGACCATTTTTTATTTTTCTATTTTTTATTTTTTTTAGATTTCAATTGGTTTTAACTGTTGTATTGATTGTTTTTGCTGTTATCTCTTCTGATTACATATATTCTCAGTGTAATAACCTTAGGTTTTTGTTATTTACAGAATTAACTGTTTTTGCCATCACTAATTGCTGTGTTTTCTCAGTTATTGGCCAGTTAAAGGGCTTTTCTTCAATTGAAATAAATTACTGATTTATTATTTAAAGAAAGGTTATACACATTTCTTAAGGGAATATTTTGATTTTAATCCAACTTTGTAGACAGTCTCTGTTTTTCTGGATTTTCTAATATTTGGACAAAACAAGACACAACCCCTCCAAGTGTTTTATAGGCTTTGTGAAAACACTTCCACCCACTACTGTAAACCTACTGTATGACACATGTGTGCTGATAGATTTAAGCAGCAGCAGATGCAGAACCGTCAACAACTCCCTCAGCAGGACAGAGAGCTGCTGCTGCAACTGAAACAACAAAAACTGCCCTATATTACCTTATTTAGTATCACAGAAAAAAAATATTTGAAAGCATTTTAAAATCTTTTGGTTTCTCTGGTTTGCATATTGTGTTTTTGCTTTCAGCATGAATACAGTCAACACAAATTCAGGAAACAATAAATCAACACTTTTACATTTTTTTTCTGTCTGAGCTCACTAAAATGTCTGTGATCTTCCAAAAACCCCTTATTCTTATTCCCGTACCCACAAAAGCACCACATGACACTTGTTTTGAGTTCATCTCTACACACATTTCAGGTGAATGACACTTGGCAGCTTTCCAAAGCAAAGAGTGTGATTGAGAAACAGAGGGAAAGTTACTCCAGCCTGTGTTATAACACTTGGCAGTGTTTTTGTGTGCTCTATCTTTCCATCAAAGGCTTTGAGTTCAGCACTTGTGAAGAAGCCAAACAAGATGGCAATATTGGATCTGTGTTAGTTGTTGAGGAGGCCTAGGGTACAAACACATCAAGGCCTTACATGACAGTCAACACACAGCATGTGTACACTGTGTGATATTAGGCAAAGAGGGAAGAAGTGTTTTTGCACTACTGATTCACCACAGAAACATCTGATGAACTGGTGAAGATTTGAGGACACCAAGTACTGGGTGTGATTATTGAGAACAGTACATACAGTACATGTATTTTATAATGAAAATATAAGTACCCCATCTTGTCAAATGGTGAAGAATTAAAAGATAAAAGATGTGCCTGTCAAAAAAAAAACTTCAGATGTTATTTGTTTGTGCTGATGTAATGTGACCAATTCTTTTTTTTTTTCTTGTTTTTTTTTTTTTGAGTAGTTTAACATATACAAAAAGACAAGATAAACTGGGGAAAATGGTGGAAAATGTACATTACAATAAAACAAAGCACATATTTCATCAACAGTGTCTTCGTTTTTTCTTTCACCAATTAATGGGTGACTTCCATCAATAGTCTCGTTCATTTCCTAGGACAGATTTTATTCCTTCCATTTCTTCAAGATGGATTTATCTGTAGTGGATATTCAGTGACAATAATTTTTATACCTATCTCCTGATTTTTACTTTTCAGTAAACTCTCTGAGCAGCTTCTACTGTTCAAATCAATTCAATTCAACTCATTCATTTTCTGAATGGGTCATGGGGGTCGCTTGGAGCCTATTCCAGCTTCTTATGGGCAAAGGCAGGGTACACCCTGGACATGTTGCCAGTTCATTACAGGGGTGACATATAGAGACAAACAACCAATCACTCTCACTCACATTCACACCTATGGGAAATTTAGATCAAACATGTCTTGTCTTTGGATGATGGGAGGAAGCCGGAGAACCCGGAGACACAGAAAAACCTCCACACAGAATGGTCCCACCCATCGACTGGTGTTTGAATCGAACCCAGGACCTTCTTGGTGTGAGGCACGAGTGCTATCCACCACTGTGTCGCCCTCAATTCAGTTCAGTTCAATTTAGTTCAGTTCGATTCAATTTAATTCAATTCAGTTCAATTCAGTTTTATTTATGAAGTGCATTTCATGTACAAGGCAGACTCAGTGTGCTTCACAACACGTATATAATATAGCTACAGTAATAAACAATCATAAAAAAAGAGTGCAAGTGCAAGTAAACAATCATATGTACAGACACTTAAACTCACACATGCACACATACCCACACAACCACACATGCACATATGCAAACATGCACACACACAACTCAACAGAATGCTGTCGAAAAAAGATACGTTTTCCATCTGTCTTTAAAAATGGCTGCTGATGTGGCATGTCTCACCGTATCAGGCAGGATGTACCATTTTTGTGGGGCATATACACTAAAAGTTGCCTCCCCTTTCGCAGATCCGGTGTGAGGGATGAGTAAATTGCCAGTGCCTGTTGACCGAAGTGTTTTGGTGTGTAATGATGAGCATATCTGTGAAATACTGAGGTGAAAGGCCATGTAGTACTTTGTGACCCATGGTGTTCATGGTGTAATTGTAGTTGTAAATACTGATCAACTAGTGACTGGGCCCTCCAGACAGTCGTCTTTATGTAATCACTGAGACACATTCAATACACTCATGTGGTCTCCATTCTATTAGTTATCAGACTACAGGCACCAACTGACTGGACCCCTGTTAAATCAGGTCAGTCACTTTCAAGGGGTTGAATATTTATACCATCACTTATTTTATATTACGTACTTTTAATTAATCAAAATTACTTTTGAAAAATATTACTTCTGTTTAGCATTAATGGCTTTTTTTTTTTTGGAATTCTTTTAAAAAAGCCCAGTTATAGCAACAATAATATATTATGATTCATAGAAGCAAAAAAAGAGAAAAAACATACAAGGGGGTGCATACTTTTCATCTGCACTGACAGTGTCTCTCATATCTGAACAGTCTGAGACACTGTGTTCATATCTGTATGTGTGAATGTGTCAGGATAAGATAGTCTTATCGTCTGGAATGTTTTTTTTAACCCATAAACACCCAGTGCTACCTATGTGGCAGTTTCAAAATAGTTTTTTTTCAATATTTAACTTTTCTTAAGTGATTTATCACCATTTATTATAATATTATCCTCTGTATTTTGTGTGTTTACAATAAAAATCAGGTGTTTTCCAATATTTAATTCACTGCTCATGTAGATGTTCATAAAAGCTCAGAAAATAGTTGAGGATTAGTATATCAGAAATGGAGAAAACTGATGAAAAAGTGACTTTTCTGTCAAATCCCTGACTGAACATAAACCAAGTGTGTCCATCCACTGCCATTTGTCAAACTCCATGGGTTTTACTGGTGAATCAATGTTGTAGAAGATGACGGTGTTTCCATGTTCACTACGGAGCCTCTGAACGTCCAAACAGGTCATATCTGATGACCATGAAATGACGACAAACTGCATTTTACACCAATTATTTACATATATTGATAGGATTAGTGGATCAACAGGTATTAATAATTTTAGATCATTTTGGGTCTTTATGAATTAATTAAAATTTTATTCCAAAAAATTTAATTAGATTAAATTAAAGTCAATTCACTGCAATCAGTGTCAGCTAAAAGTGAATAGATTCATTATTTTGACACTACAGATACTGACCTATTACACTTACTTTGATATCTTAGTATAAAAGTATTTGGATGTTTCCCATAAAGTGTGGGATGTTTTGAAAGTCAGGGCACAGATTGTGAAAACAAATTTGCCTTTGTGTGTGGTGTTGTGTCATTGCTCTTCACTTGGCCAGAATCATGACCTCCACTTGTATGGCAAGACCACATGCAGGCAGTCTGCCCTCCTGTTTTTGACACCACCTTCACCCCAAATGTGGATGTGTAATACCCTCAAACTGAACTTTTTTTGCAGGATTTTCCAGGCACCTGCAACCATGAAATACTTTATGGTGAAAAACATCCTCAAATCCAGTTGAAATTTTACATTTACACAGATCTGGACCAAAAAAAAAAAAAATCAAAAATCATACAGTTTTATGCGATTTTGTCCTCCAAAACCCTGAAGAAACAAAAGTGACTATGACTTCTTTAAATGTTTTCACTGGTTCCTGTTGTGGACTTTTGTGGGGATAATTCAATGATATAAGAGAAGATGGCTAACAAATACGAGGCAAAAAAACCCGCACAAAAAACCAGAAGAGTTTTCTGTGAATACAGAGGGAATAGGATTGCTTAATCTAAGTTTCTGGTCTTGTTTAAATAATTTTAAAAAGCCACACATTTGTAAAACATTTCTATTTTTTGGAGAAAAAGAATAAAATATACTTCTCTAACAATTACACATAATAGGAAAATTCAAAAATCTTTGTGTCAGTACTATTTGCATGTGTACAATATTTACTAGAGAGAATGACATTTGACCATGTACTGTTAAAGGGTTCATATTTTGCTAAACCCACTTTAATTTGTCTTTGGTATATTTATTTGTGTATTTGGACTCTAACAGTTCAAGAAGTTTGAATTTGAACCCTCCAGGTGCTGCAAAGCTACCTTTATATTCATTCTGGCAAAAACTGAGTAAATTTCTACAACCCGTTTCAATTCCTGCTTAATTTGTTACATTTTACAAAGGTGTGCAAAAATATTAGGACACTTGTCAAATTTTAAGAAACTGGTGGTTTATTCGTTCCCAGAGCCTGAATTTCATTTTTTTTTTTACAATTGCAAAAGTTAAGGCAAAGGTACTGATCATACTTCACCTACAAATTTATCAGTCCAGTCCTTTTTTTACATTTTACTCTAATATTTAGTGTGGCTCCACTTGGCAACAATCTAAGGAAACTCTAAGGAAACTCTCTGGAATGAGCTTCTGAGAGCGTGGAATGACATTGGGATTGAAACTCTCAGAAAATACATCGACACAATGCCAGAAAGATGTGCTGCTGTGATTGTTGCCAAGGGGGGCGGGGCACACTAAATATTAGAGTAAAATGTAAAAAAAAAAAAAAAAGGACTGGACTGATAAATTTGTAGGTGAAATATTCTCAGTACCTTTGCCTTTACCTTTTGCAATGGCAAAAAAGTGAAATTCAGGCTCTGGGAACAAATAAACCACCAGTTTCTTAAGATCTGACAAGTGTTCTAATATTTTTGCGCACCACTGTATAACTAGTTATATCACGACATTTGCACATATAAGGTCAAGACTTCCGACTAACATTTCTCAGAATACGCCATAATTGTTTGTCAGCAGCAGCGGTTGTAGTAAAAACTGAAAATATGTCCAAACTTCAAGCTGATTACCTAAAATGTTCAGTTGTTGGTTGTATTAATGAACACAAGTGGCTGAACAGGACAGAGCAGCACGGTCAACAACCTGGAGGGGGTGGGGTGTGAAGTGGCTCATTTGGATTTAAAGGGCCAGCGCTCCTTTCTGGTGTCGTTACTCCAAAATAGGATTGAAGATGGGCATGTGGAGTTCAATTAATGAAGAATTCAGACATACAGGGTGGGGAAGCAAAATTTACAATATTTTGAGGCAGGGATTGAAAGACAGTGTATGACCAATTAGTTTATTGAAAGTCATGAGAATTTATTTGCCACAAGAAAATTTACATCATAGAAAATGTTTTTATTCTATGTGTCCTCCTTCTTTCTCAATAACTGCCTTCACACACTTCCTGAAACTTGCGCAAGTGTTCCTCAAATATTCGGGTGACAACTTCTCCCATTCTTCTTTAATAGTATCTTCCAGACTTTCTCGTAATAGTTTTGCTCATAGTCATTCTCTTCTTTACATTATAAACAGTCTTTATGGACACTCCAACTATTTTTGAAATCTCCTTTGGTGTGATGAGTGCATTCAGCAAATCACACACTCTTTGACGTTTGCTTTCCTGATTACTCATATGGGCAAAAGTTTCTGAAAAGGTATGGATAATAGTGTTAGGTATGATTATGACATCAATATATGTTTGGTTTCAAAACAATTGACGTAGTGCCTGCTGAGAAAAAACAACTAAATGTTCATTGTAAATTTTGCTTCCACACCCTGTAGGTATAGCATTTACAGTTTATGTAGACCACAGGGAAATGTTTTAAAAGGTATAATTCCATTTAAAAAATGCAAAATATCACTCCTTTAAGATTTTGTTTTGACCTTTAATAGTAAAAGGTTGTCAGGTTCTGGATCTGAAAAAGAGTGGATCTGACCAAATCACTCCTGTAATTGCTTCTCTGACCTCAATAACCCTAATTTTCAGGTTCCATAAAGAGTCTATAGATGTCAACTGAGATATGTAGGGATGAGTGGGTCAAGATGAGCCCCCAGGCATGGCTGATGACCAAGCAGACGTGGTGCAATAGCTGGAGAACCACCTGGAGGCCAGAGTCAGGGACAGGAAGGTTTAAGGAAGCCCTTACAGGCCAGCAAGACAGACAGGCTCCTATGGAGGACAGCCTGATGGATGGCCAGTGATGAGGATGGAACCAGTGGCTGTGAGAGTGGACTCCTGGATGGACGCCCAGCCAGCATGTCCATGTGGGCCCCAGAAGGGTTACATTTGGGCTGCATATAAGGGTCCCATTTGGGTTTGTCTGCAGTTTCCATGGTGGCCCCACATGTGTTTGCCCATATCAGAATCAGAATCAGAGACCTGAATATCTCATATTATTTATTCTCCACACTATTTGTCTCACAATATTTATCTTTCATGTCATTTGCACTACTTCTCATGTTATTTGCACTACTTAAATTCTATGTTTTCCAAATATCTTAGTTTGCAATACTTTTTATTTTTTAATATAAATAACTGTGCCTTTTGCTGATATTTGTTGTTGTTTTACTGATATTTGTTGTCTGTCTCTAAATTCTTACACTGAACCTGAGAGCTTTGCCTCAATTTTGCTGTACTTGGTACAATGACGATAAAGAGATTCTGATTTTGATTCTGATATGGGCAAAAACATGTGGGGCAACCATGAAAACTGCGGACAAATCCACATGGGACCCTTATATGCAGCCCAAATGTAACCCTTCTGGGGCCCACATGGACATGCTGGATGGACGGTGCTGCAGAAGGGTGCACTGGCTACAAGGATGATGGGATTGAGATCTGCGTGAGGAGAGGTCCTGCAGGTGGACATCTGGACGGCTGAGGACTGACCAGGACAGACTGCTGACTGCTGGACAGTGACAGGGACTGGAGACAGCATCTGGAGGACCAGGGTTGGAGACAGCTGCAGTGGAAGCTCTTATAGTGGGCTGGAGGAACATGAGTAAAGGCCTTTGGGAAAGAGAGGTTGTGCTGCATCATCTGTCCATTTGTACATTTCTAGGCTGTTCGGGACGGGGGGGCGGTTCAGGAGGAAGTATTTGGGATTTTGTGGTAAGTAGGTAGGTTAAGACCCAAGATGCTGGTCATGGTGGGCCAAACAGTGAACTACAGTCACTATAGATGGGGTGGGGGTGATATAACTGATAACTGATAAACTCATCTCCTCCCTCTTGCTCCTCCTCTAGGCCTGCTCTTCACAAGTAGCTCATAAATATTTCAGTGCAGAACAGTCACATACTAATCGGGGATTTCTCAGATATTTTTTGGGACTGCCCTGATCTAAGAGTTCATTGGGACAAAATTCAGAAGGAAATACAAGAAATTTTAGATTTGAACACATCATTTGAACCACACCAGATAATTCTAGGGAATGTACATCTAGAGGGATTGAGAAATAAAACTATATATATGCTTAGAGTTCTGGTATTACTAACTCATAAAATTATTACTATAAACTGGCTTAAACCCCATCCACCCACTGTGGACCAGTGGATCCAAAGACTGAGAACTGTAGATTGTATGAAAAATATAACTGCAAGCCTGCGACTTCAGATGGAGATTTACTTGGAAAGATGGTCTACCTGGCAAAGAAAATATGCTGCTGACCTGTGGAGGGGTGTTTTTTGTTTGTTTTATTTGTTTTCTCTTTCCCTCATTCTTTTTCCTGCACATACAGGGTGGGGAAGCAAAATTTACAATGAACATTTAGTTGTTTTTTCTCAGCAGGCACTACGTCAATTGTTTTGAAACCAAACATATATTGATGTCATAATCTTACCTAACACTATTATCCATACCTTTTCAGAAACTTTTGCCCATATGAGTAATTAGGAAAGCAAACGTCAAAGAGTGTGTGATTTGCTGAATGCACTCATCACACCAAAGGAGATTTCAAAAATAGTTGGAGTGTCCATAAAGACTGTTTATAATGTAAAGAAGAGAATGACTATGAGCAAAACTATTACGAGAAAGTCTGGAAGATACTATTAAAGAAGAATGGGAGAAGTTGTCACCCGAATATTTGAGGAACACTTGCGCAAGTTTCAGGAAGCGTGTGAAGGCAGTTATTGAGAAAGAAGGAGGACACATAGAATAAAAACATTTTCTATGATGTAAATTTTCTTGTGGCAAATAAATTCTCATGACTTTCAATAAACTAATTGGTCATACACTGTCTTTCAATCCCTGCCTCAAAATATTGTAAATTTTGCTTCCCCACCCTGTATGTGTATGAATGGAAAAAAATATGTAAAAGACAAGAATTGTTCAATATGTATGACACTGAACTGTATGTCAAGGAATTTGTTCTAATAAATGTTAAAAAAAAGAACAGTTGCATAATTGTGGAAGATTATGAATAATAGAAAGTAAGAGCTGATTCTCAAGTCACTGTGTCTCATTTTACAAAATACGGTGAAATTTAAGAGGAATTGACACGTTTGGAGAAAAAGTAGATCCAAACTGTTATCAAACTGCAACCTGTTTTGATTAACACATTCCATTGAACAACAACACATGAACATGCACGTGTCCAACAAATGGAACAAGGGGTGAAATTTCACAACAAGCTACTAGGTGCCCGAACAAAAATCATTCAGTTGCACAAAAAAAGAGGACGAATGCCCAGATACACACATGTTAGCACACACTAGTACTCACACAGCCATGCAGCTGCCAACATGTGTAATAGTTATTTGATCAGGTCATGTTGACAGATCGACCCTTTCATGATAAACAGAAGGGCACCTTTTCGGGGCTCCTCGGGGGCCAACAGGCCCCGGGGCCCTCACTTCAACCACAGGCCGTTAACAGAGTTAACACAGTAAGGTCAAAAAACTAAACATACTGCTATATAATACACTAATAATCTGGATTTATTTATTTATGTACATGTATGTATTTTTTTTAAATATATTTTATTCATTTATTTTGCTTTATTTTGCCATAGACTGACAACATGTTTGACCCCGGTATCCTTGAGGCAAAAGTTTGATGAGTGAAAATAAGGTGATTTCAACTTTAACTTTGCTTTTTCATTAAAAGGCAAATATATTCATAGAAGCACATTTCTTTCAAACACTATGGTTTAACTGTAAAATGTATTTATATTTTAATTACAAATATTAAATGTGTAAAAGAAAACAATATGAATACATGATATAGATTTTAATTCAAAATAAAAGGGTTTAATATGAATCTTATCAGATTAAGTATAAAGTAGTTATTAAAGTAATAAAATGGTGTGAATTATCTAAAATGTCCTGAATAAATCTGTCCATATTTGTTATTCTCACAAACCAAAATGTACAAGCTGTTGTCAGACTAAACTGACACTAATTATGTTGGTGTTTATGTTTGATAATTCAGTGTTTGCTAAATATATTTGTATTTTATTTATTTATTTAGACAGGGACAATGCACAATATACATTAACCTTAAACAGGAGGGATGTAATGTGCCAGGTTGCAGGTTGGTGGTATCATTAAAAAAGCAGACATTAATAAAAACTAAAACATGCATAGAGCTGTATAATATGCATTTCTGTAACTCCATCTATATATAAAAAAATCATTCATGTTCAACCATTCACTCTTATTTGTCAAACTGCAGTCCGTCACACACACTCTGAGCATGTTTGGTGAAGTACAAAAATAATATGGAGGATTGTGAAGTGAAAATAGTTTATAATACTGTGATACCAGCTTTGTCAAACCAATTTAAAGCAACACTATGAAGTTTTTCAGCATGCAAACTATATTTTCAAGGCCATTTTGGTGGTACAAAAACTCATAATAGGTTCAATTACACTTTTGTCATTGCTCCAGAGTGCTTTTATTGCCTCCACTGCCACTATACAACTTCTGGTTTCGGGTTGTAACCCCTACAAAATAAGAACTACAACATTGGACTGCTTTACGGCATACGTCACATCCCACCTCCACTTTCAGAAGACGAGGCAGGTAAACAAAGTTACAAGTGAAGGAAAGCTTCAAATAGCCTAACGGTCATGGCTGAAGCAACAAGAAAAGCAAAAAGGGTCAGGGTGTTGTCTGAAGAGACAAAGAAAAAAACAACGTGAAAGTGATAAAATAGGAGGCCAGACTAGGGTGAATATTGGCCCAGCTTTCACTGGCTGATGTGAGCTGAAAGAGGAGGAATGTCAGATCAGTAGAGACCTGGTGGAGTTACTGTTGGACTAGTAAGAATTAATTCTTCAATAAAATCTTCTGTATTTAAGCTTACTATGTTTCAGGTCGTGTTACTGAAATCAAAGCCTTCAGTTTATGTGTTATCCGTTCCTACAATGAGCAATTGGTTACAGGCCGTTATATAGATCTGTTCATTTGTCATTTTTTTCGATTTTGATATTTTTAAAAATAAAACAATAATGTTTGTATAAAATGCTGTAAGGCTACTTTACCTGGCCTGAAGATATGGTTGAACGCACATGAATTGTCTTGCCTCAGTCAATGTCTAGTCAACAAACGCTTCAGTATAACAGAGATATGGATTTTACGACAGTAATAATAATAATAATGGATTAGATTTCTATAGCACTTTTCAAGGCGCCCAAAGCGTTTTTAAATTATTGATCCATTATTCATTTGCTCTCACATTCACACTCTGGTGGTGGTAAACTACATTTGTAGCCACAGATGCCCTGGGGCAGGCTGATGGAAGCATGGCTGCCAATTTGCGCCAAACAGTCCCCTCCGACCACCACTGAACATTCACATGCGTTCATACACCAGTGGAAGAGAGTGAGTGTGAGTGACACTGGAGGCAAGGTGGGTGAAGTGTTTTGCCTTGACATGACTGGGAAAGAGCGGGATTCAAACCACCAACCCTTCGGTTATTGGACAACCCGCTCTACCTGCTTCACCCTCTGAGCCATGACCATGTCCATGGCCTCCATCAGACAATACTACAGGGGTTGGACAAAATAATGGAAACACCTTCACCTCAAGATGATAATGCCCCAATCCATACAGCTAGAATTGTTAAAGAATGGCATGAGGAACATTCTAATGAAGTTGAGCATCTCGTATGGCCGGCACAGTCCCCAGACCTCAACATTATTGAGCATTTATGGTCAGTTTTAGAGATTCAAGTAAGACGTCGATTTCCACCGCCATCGTCTCTAAAAGAGTTGGAGGGTATTCTAACTGAAGAATGGCTTAAAATTCCTTTGGAAACAATTCACAAGTTGTATGAATCAATACCTCGGAGAATTGAGGCTGTAATCGCCGCAAAAGGCGGACCTACACCATATTAAATTATATTTTGTTGATTTTTTAAGGTGTTTCCATTATTTTGTCCAACCCCTGTATTTCTTGACTTTAGGGAGACCCCGAGAGCAAAAGTTCCACAGTGTTGCTTTAAGTATCTGTTGTTAATCTGTCAAACATGCATTTACAATTATACATACATTGAAGTAATTTTTGTTGTGAACTGTTTTGATGCAAACTGATGTCAAGTGTCCAAATGAAGCCTTTATTATGAGCAGTTTAAGTCATGAAAGGTCTGTTTAGATCCTTTGTTCTTTAATCCACCTGCTGCAGAAGAATGTTCTGAACCCATACACTCCACACTTCCACATCTTCACAGTGATCTCTGAAACCTGGTGTGTGTTATTTTTGTCAGAAGTCAAGTTCAATTTAAAAATGTATGTAAAATTAACATATATATAGTGTACTCAACAGTCTCTACAATGTACATGAGTGTAGAAAAAAGGTAGAAAAATTAGGAAATATGGTGGATAAACCTTCTTAGTCCCATGATGATCATGCAAAGTAGATATAGGCACAATCTGTGATATTGATATGGTTAGAAGCCACTGATATGTACTGTCACTTATTCTTTACATAGAAACACAAGAATAAAATCACATTTTAAAATTATTATGTGCCAAAAAGTGTCTTAAATTAATTTTTAACACAATAAAAGGCGAAGAATTAAGAGTACTTTCCAAAGCCACTATTACTTTAATTTAATTATTTGATTAATCACAACAGAGAGAGACTCCCACAAAATACTTCAATACAATCATTTCTTTTCTAATATTCAATCCTTTAACCTCATTTATTCCTTTTAGAAAATAATACTCAGTCTTCATTTATTGAGTTCTGGTTATCAGTTTCTTAATTTCTTTACCCATGTAATGCCCTTTTCTTCAGTGTTTATTTAAGGCAGGAGTGTCAAACTCATTTTAGTTCAGGGGTCACATTCAGCTAAATTTGATCTGAAGTGGGCCGAACCAGTAAAATAATAACATAATAATATATAAATAATGTCAACTCCAAACTTTTCTCTGTTTTAGAGTGAAAAAAGTAAATTTACATTTTGAAAAGGTTTACATCTACAAACTATCCTTTCAAAAGATGTGAATAACACGAACAAACTGAAAAAAAAAAAAAAGTATAATTTTAACAATATTCTGCCTCAGTTTATCATTTACACATGTTCATTATAACACAGATCACAGTGGATCTACAAATACACAAAACATTTAATAACCGAATATTGTTAAAATTGTACTTACTTCTCCTAAGACAGGGGTGTCAAAGTCATTTTAGTTCAGGGGCCACATACAGCCTAATAGATATAAAGTGGCCTAGACTAGTAAAATAATGTAAATAATAAGATAAGAACTTATAAATAATATCAACTCCAAAGTTTTCTCAATGTTTTTGAGTGAAAAAAGTAAAATTCCGTAATGAAAATGTTTACATCTACAAACCATACTTGAACGTAACATGAACAAATATGAACAACCTGAAAATTCTTCAGAAAAATAAGTGTAATTTTAACAATATTACACCTCAGTTTATCATTTATACATGTGAATCACAACTTTTAGATCACAGTGGATCTACAAATACACAAAACATTTCATAATAGGCAGTAAAAAATAAAATAAAATACTAAAATTAAAATACTACATACTTCTGTTAAGACAGTTTAGGTTGTTCATCTTTTTTGTGAAAGGCTAATCTGTAAATGTAAACATTTTTGTGTAATTTTACTTTTTGACAGTAAAACAAAAAGAAAAATTAGCTTCTTTTCATTACTTATAGGTTATTATGATAGTATTTTACTGGTATGACCCACTTTAGATTGAACATCCTTGACTGATAATATCTTCAGTGTAATTTTTATATTTCACAAATTCATCCCAAGGGCCGGATTGGACCCTTTAGCAGGCTGGATTTGGACCCCGGGCTGTGTGTTTGACACCTGTGTCTTAAGACATTTCAGGTTGTTCATATTTGTTCAGGTTATTCACATTTTCTGTGAAATTATACTTTGTTTTAGTGTAAATACATGAAAATATTTATATTTACAAAAAGAAAAATTTGGAGTTGTCATTATTTATATGTGATTATGATGGTATTTTACTGGTCCTGCCCACCTGAGATTGAATTGGTCTGAATGTGGAACCTGAACTAAAAGGATTGTTAATATCTTTGTGTATTTTTTGCATTTCACAAATTCATCCCAAGGGCCAGACTGGACCCTTTGGTGGGCCAGATTTGGCCCCTGGGCCACATGTTTGACACCTGTGATTTAACGTATGTAAATGTAGCCTGAACCACTGCCATACACCAAAGCATTTATAGTTACCTCCGCCAAGGAGGTTATGTTTTTGCCAGGGTTTGTTTGTTTGTTTGTTTGTTTGTCTGTCCGTTAGTGTGCAACATAACTCAAAAAGTTATGGACAGATTTTGATGAAATTTTCAGGGTTTGTTGGAAATGGGATAAGGAAGAAATGATTAAATTTTGGTGGTGATCGGGGGTGGGGGGGCCCACGGGGGGGGGGGGGGGGGGGGGGGCGCAGACCAGAAAATTTCATCAAAATCTGTCCATAACTTTTTGAGTTATGTTGCACACTAATGGACAGACAAACAAACAAACAAACAGACAGACAAACAAACCCTGGCAAAAACATAACCTCCTTGGCGTGGGGGGGCCCACGGGGAGGGCCACTGATCAGCCTTGGCGGAGGTCTGCGCTCTCCGAGTGCTTCTAGTTTAGGTTAGTTTGCAATAGCACAACACACAAACAAAATGACAATACAGACAGAACAATACACAACACATTATAATTCAATAAAAGTGCAACAAAACAAGGAGCAGCAGATCATTCTTGACCATGTGACTAATCGCTCATGATTTAAAACCATCTGAATTTCAGTTTAAAATGACGCCAACGGCAATCTAGTTTGAGCTGTACGGGTAAAGATTTCCACATGTTGATCTTGAACAGGAAAGCCTTTTGTCAAAATGAGGATTTATTTTGTTTCAGACTGTCAAGCTACATACTAACTGAACACAAATGAGAGTCATTAAATCAGGCCCCACAGAGGCTTAACTTAATGCTGAACAGAAGCAATTAAGGTTTTACAGTGCTCTTTGGGAGAAAATGACTTCCGCTGGGGTGAAATAATATTTACCACCCAATAAATGTCAGTGTTGAATTATTAAGATTAACTACACCTCACAACTTTTACAAGAAAATTTTACAGTGGCACTGATTCTCTCCCAGCAGTTAAAAGTCTCAAAATGCTCTTCTGATCACAGAAAAGACCACTGGGGATGTGAGACTCCTCCCTCCCACTAACAGCCTGTTTTTTAACCCACTGTCCTCAGTTGAAAAGAGAATAACAAGTTTACAGCAAAGTGCAGATCATAGTCCAAAGGAGACCTTGAGGAGGCAGTTCAGGGAAAAATCGATACTGTTAAATGAAATACAGTAGCAAAACCGGTTTGGAAAGAGGGGTGAGGGAGATGGGGACACAGAGAGAGAGAGAGAGGGGCGTACAAACACATGAGTGATTACGCAGTGAGGGGTTAACGATCAGATGGGCAGCCTCATCAGTGTGTAATAACATCTGTGGAGAGGTCAGTCACTCCGTGGCCCTACAGACCCCTGAGAATCATTCGACGTGGACATTTAGGATACACACAAACACCACACACACTGGAACTACATGTGTGTTACCATCTATTCATGTGATGTGAGGATCTGGGACCCCACACACATCTAAACAAGAACAAGACAAAGCACCAGAGGAAGAACCAGAAGAAGCTGCGTTCACATGTTCAAATTCACTGGTAGAGTTTACACTTTCTTCCGTAGAATCAACCCTATATTGCTGTCTATACAGGGCATTTATTAGACCACCACCTAATGTAAGGTTTACGTCACAGTCACCCTAAATTAACAGCATTAATAATTATCAATGTAGTTTTTCATGTTTCTGTTACTGCAGGGGTGTCAAACTCATTTTAGTTCAGGGGCCACATCCAGCCTAATATGATATAAAGTGGGCCGGACCAGTAAAATAATATAAATAATAGGATAAGAACTTTTGAGTGAAAAACGTAAATTCTGTAAAATAAAAAATACACTTAAATATGCTTAAATATCCTACAATACATACAGAAATAAACTTAATTATGCTCAAAATCCTACAATACATGCAAAAATATACTTAGATATGCTTAAATATCCTACAATACAAGCAAAAATTCACTTAAAATTCCATAATTAAAATGTTTACATCTACGAATTGTACTTGAACATAACATGAACAAATATGAACAACCTGAAAATTCTTTCGTAAAATAAGTGCAATGTTAACAATATTACACCTTAGTTTATCATTTATACACGTGAATCACAACTTACAGATCACAGTGGATCTACAAATACACCAAACATGAAATAACAGGGAGAAGATTATTAAAATTCCACATACTTCTCTTAAGACATTTCAGATATTCACTTTATTTTGTAAAAGAGTCTGTAAATGTGAACATTTTTGTGTAGTTTTACATTTTTTACACTAAAACAAGGAGACAAATTTTCAGTTTTCATTATTTATAGTTTGTTATGATAGTATTTTATTGGTCTGATCCACTTTAGAATTAATTGACCTAAAATTATTTTAACATCCTAGACTTTTAATATTTTCAGTGTAATTTTTGAATTTCACAAATTCATCCCAGGGGCTGGATTGAACCCTTTGGCGGGTCAGATTTGGCCCCCGGGCCGCATGTTTGACACCCCTGGTATACTGTTTTCCAAAAAAAAAAAAAAAACCCAGAAAGAAATAGTAAAGCACATTGTTTTTTGTTGATTAAGATGTCAAATTATAAAATAGAATAGAATAGAATAGAATAGAATAGAATAGAATAGAATAGAATAGAATAGAATAGATTTATTGTCATTGTAACAAGTACAAAGAAATTAACAAATAGTAAGTGCAAATCATTATGTACTTGCATTTCTGAACATAAAAATTAGCTGTAGTGGTTGAATGTTATGCTTAATTAATCTGCGAATTCTCAGAGAATTTGGGAATAAAAAGATGAATTGAGTCTGAAATTGACAACCCTGGTGCCAAAGTACTAAAGTCACAAAAAAAAGTCTGTTATAGGGTGGACTTAGTTAAACAAATGCAACATGTTTATATGTTCAAATTGAATTGTCCAAAAATGTGACTTCAGTCCTTTTAGCACCAGGGTCTTCAATTCTTCATTCCTGTTGAAAATAGTAAAACGTTGAGAGCTCAATGAAAATGATCGAGTTGCATTAAACAAGACAGTCTTCAGGTGTTAAAACACCGCATATACAACAAATGTTTTAATTTAACATATTTTAAGTTAAAGTCTCTACTCTGGTAATTTACTTTTTTCATAAAATTAAATATTCAAAATAATAAAATGAACTAAAGTGATCAGCAAAAAGATATTAAGCTTGTTACAACAAACTTAAAATCCAGACAGTACTGAAAAAATCAATAAGAGTCTCACATTCAACACTATGGAGAGCTGTAAAACCAATATGACAAACATGTTGACAACATATTATTTAGTTTTATTATTTCACTGTAGTTAATGTGTGTTTATGGAACATGTGTTTCACAATGAAACTGTGAAAATTATATTAACTATTCACATTACAGTGTGTGTTCGCAAAAATATTTAAAATGTAATAATAATAATAATAATAATAATAATAATAATAATAATAATAATAATAATAATAATATCTTACACTGAGCATTTTTTTTAATGTGATAGCAGGGGAAAATTGCTGATAAGTGTCAAAATGAAGGCTTGTTCTGTGATTTACAGCTGCTTTAATCACTACAAGAAATAAATGTACTTGTTGCTGCAAAAATAATTTAAGGACACATGAACTCTATTCTTCCATGGCATCACTGTAATCTGGGACCAGGACAGCGTTATGTCAGAAACCAGGTTCAGTTTAGGCCACTGGTGGAATTTAACTCTGTTCTGTACAGCACAAGAATAAATTCAATGTACTTTTATTTTACTTTAGTGATTTTTAAACTCCACCTTATTTGTCTGACAACTTTACTTAGTTTTCAGTTATTCATGTCCTTCTTGCTCTATTAAAAATATGTATCTCCAAGTGGATTGATTTTCAATGTTTGTAGCTAACTCTATGATAAAATGTTTAGTTATTTTTTTAATACATATTTTAAATAAATAAAAATAAATGAATAAATAAATAAATAAAAATAAATAAATAAATACAAAAAATAAAAAAAATAAAATAAAAAAAGAGAAAAAAAAAGTTTATTTATGTCCTCCTTAAACTAAATACATCATTTTTATAAATTCTCTTGAAAACTATCCTACCACAAAGCTGAAACAGATCTGTAATCTTTTTTAGATAAAAAAAAAAAAAAAAAAAAAAAGTCACAACAGAGGTGCTACAAATATATGATGACATTATATACCATGATGCATTGTTGTAAATTGAAACTACCCACAGAATGTAGTTTAAATTGAGATAAATCCTAAACACCTACACGGTACAAGAAAACACTCACATTAATGAATAGTGTAAAATGAATTCAATTAATGTCACTTTTATGGACGACAGTGACACATGTCCACAGAGTGTCCCTGTCCTTATTTGCACTATTTATGCACCCATTTACTATTTGCACTTTGTTGAGTATTTGTACTTATGCAATGACAATAAAGTTCAACTTGGTCCAATCAAATCTAAAAGCATCACATATGTATGACAGCAAAACCCTGCAGAAACAATCTTAATTTCCCATAATTAATATGCATTTACTCATAATATGTATATTACATTTTAAGGGTTTAAATGCTGAATATTAATTTGCAGTGGAGTATTTTCATGGTGAGGCATTGGGTTTAGAAATCTTTGTGTAGAGTTTATTTATTTTTTTCATTTTTTTATTTATTGGTTTATTTAATAGGGACCATGCATATTTATGAACATTGTTGTATAAAGTATGCACCCATGTAAATATGCCAGAATTAGTAAAAAAAAAAAACAAACCTACTTTTCATCTGCAGTCCCTAGGCAGGTGACAGAACAAGACACAAAACAGCTAACATTGATACATCGCTCGTTCGCCCTAAATTAACAGCACTGGTAATTATCAAAGTAATTTTTTATGTTTCTGTAATGATTAATACACCAGTATGTAAAAGCTCTCAATCAAAAGTGATATTTTTAATGCTGAGATATAATTATTGTTTACTGTTTTACAAAAAAAAAATACCCAGAAAGAAATAGTAAAGCACATTGTTATTTGTTGATTAAGATGTTAAATTATAGAATAGAATAGAATAGAATAGAATAGAATAGAATAGAATAGAATATATTTATTGCCATTGTAACAAGAAATTAACAATAAGTGCAAGTAGTTATGTATTTGCATTTCTGAACATAAAAACTAGTTGTAGGTGAGGCATTAGGTTTAGAAATCTTTGTGTAGTTTTTTATTTTTTTTATTTTTTATTTTTTATTTATTGGTTTATTTAATAGGGACCATGCATATTTATGAACATTATTGTATAAATTATACACCCATGTAAATATGCCAGAATTAGTAAAAAATAACTACTTTTCGTCTACAGTCCTAGGCAGGTGACAGAACAAGACATAAAACAGCCAACATTAATACATCACCTGTTCACTATGAATTAAAAATTTTAAAAATACACTTAATGATGATGACATTGACATCATCAAAACAAAAAAACAAACAAATAAACAAAAAACAAATAGACATAGGATGATCACAGGGCATTAGCCTATACATTCATTTCTATGCTTCCATACAATTTAACAGAGAAAGTGCATGGGTGATGAAATGTATGGATATGTAAGTGAACACACGTCTATCCAAATTCAACAGTCTCTCCAAATATCACTTCATCAATAAGTAAGTACAGTGTGGAAACATTTGTGAGAACTGATGTAGTCAGTACCTTAAAAGGTGAGTATGTACGTAAGCATGTGACATACGGACAGATCACTGCTGTCAGGTTCTATGATAACAGACAGATTCTCCTCCGCAGGTTTTTGAACGGGAGCTACTGCGTATTATCACTGTCATATCCACGCAAATAAGTGTGAGGCCACCTTGAGCAGAGTGAGTGTATGTGTCAATGTGTGGGTGGAGGGGGGCATCACTTTCCATCGTGTTGGCACAAGCGAGGTCGACCAGTCCATGTTTTTTAGCTCACTCACTCATTTACCTACCAACACCACCCCTTTCACCCCTTACACACACACACACACACACACACACACACACACACACACACACACACACACACACACACACACTGAGGTTGCAAGAGTTCAGAGCAGGGTACACAAGGACCCCTCTGAACTCAAAAATCTGGCCCCCATCCAGCGAATATCTCACCTCAGTTGCTCATAACAGAGTGGAGTCTCCGTGCCCTCCTTACCTTGTACACATAAAGACTCCCACACACAGAGACACACAAACACAAGTTGATATACTGCCACACTAACCAAAACAACTGAGGAAGCCCTGCCTGAGCCGAGTGAACACCTTTGAAAACTCTCTTTAGATCCGATGTAATGACCTTAGGGGTTTTATTTCTCCACGATATCAACACAGTGCACGGGTTCGGCCTGCACCCTGGCACCGGAGTCAGACAGATGTTGTAACAACTGCTGTGGGAGATGAGCTGGTTTAAACCATATCAGACTTTGTAAACAGCGACGAGGATGGTAGAAAAACAGGGAACAGGGAAAAACAAGAGGAGAACGCCTAGGAATAGTGTACATACAGTCCCATATGCACACACTGACGCAGACATGCCCATACACCTGCAGGTATGGGTGTGATACAGTTAACACAATTACACACACATCCTCACTATCCGGTTAAAAAGGAGTACAATTTTTTTTAAAGCAATAATACAAAATGCAGTAGACAGGGCATCATGAACAAACAGCATGAGTTTAACACACCAAAGAAAAAGTAAACACATGACCCAACAGATAATTAAAAAAAAAAACATATTACAAAAAATAGGACCAATGTCCCCTGTATCTCACCGGCATGTTCTATCAAGAATCAATATCAAGTTGAATTTGTGAGCCTGTCAGGTTCTGCTGCTATGTTAGAGTCCTGTGGTGTTAATGCAGGAGATCAATCTCCCAATAGAAGTGGGTGGTACTTGCACTGGAGGAGAACTCAACACGTTAAATGAAAGTCCATGTATGACTTCATATCAGTGCTCAAAAGTAATTATATTGATATCTCTAATCATTTCCATGTTATAAGCCATCAAAATATCAAAATAGAGCCCATTATAAGTAAAGGTGAATTTTTTATATTTCCAAAATTTGTTAAAAATCTAAATTTCTCAAAACTGTAAACAAACTTTGTAGACATTGTTCCAAGGAAGTAATATGTAAAATATGAAATGAATAGTAGTTTTGTCAGAGAAGATGTTTGAAGAAATTACTAACAAAGAAGACTACGATGAACACACCGAAGATGCCAAAGACACCGAAGATGACTACGATGAGGACGACGAAGGCGACGACGGTGACAACGACACAGACAATGACCACAAGGAAGACGACGACAAAGATGATGACAATACCAGACACAGTGCCTTCACAATAGCACACTGGCTGATAGGCTTAGCGCTAACAACAGAAGAAATAAACAGATAAAAGAAATGATAGAACAGTGAAGGACTCTACCCCACAGAAATCTATATTAAATGTAATGATAATGAATGAACTGATTATACTTGTATGCACTGGCTTTAAAAATATAGTTACGATCACCACTAACCACTCTTAGGATAATCTCACTCCTGCAACAGTCTGTGCCAAACACATGATTTTAACATTTTAAGAAAGTACTGCAACTGCACAGAACTGTCATCTCTACATCAAATCAAATCATACTTCAGTTTGCAAACTTTACTGAAAAAAGACCCTGTAATGTTTATTCAAACATCTGCTGTTTCTGAACTGTTATGTCTTAGGTTAATCTTCAATATGTAAAATGAGTTTCACATTTCATATTTCAAGAAAAGCTCCTCTCTTAGATTATTACATGTGAGTCAGTGAGCTTATAGATGCTATTGTATCTTTTTTTTTTTTTTTTACACAAAATAGATAACTAATATAATAAATATTGATGATGAAAATGTATTGTGTAATTTTGTTTTCCTTGAGACTGTGTATTTAACCCATAAAGACCTAGTGCTATTTTTGTGGCAGTTCCAAATAAATTTTTCTGTATTTTTTACCTTTCTTAAGTGATTTATCACCATTTACTGCAATATTAAAATGGCGTCTTAAACGTGAGATCACTGTCAAATAAATCATTTGTAATTAATGATATGATTATTGACAGGAACTTAGACTGCATGTTTTTAACAGAGACATGGACAGGTGCTGATGGAGCGGCAATTTTAAATGAAACCACACCTCCTGATTATAACTACGCATACTTATCCCGCACAGGAAAAAGAGGAGGTGGCACAGCCACAATCTTTTCCACCTTATACGGCTTCAAAAATGTTTATTTTAATCACTACTCATCATTTGAGTATCACTCTCTGGTTTTAATTAATCCTCATATTCTTTTTATCGGCATTTACCGCCCCCCCCAAGCCCTCTACACTCTTTATCATTGAGTTCTCAGATCTCCTGTCCATTGCTCACTCAACATTTGAGAAAATTATTATTGTAGGTGATTTTAATTTACACATTGATAATCAATCAGACTTGTTGGCAACAGAATTTTTAAATATTTTAAATTGTATGGATTTTAAACAACATGTCTCACAACCCACTCACAACAGAGGCCACATACTGGATCTTGTGATCACATATGGAATTTCTGCTGATACTGTCTCTGTTGTGGATGTTGGCCTGTCGGATCATTTTTGTGTGTTTTTTAATGTAAGTATTATTGTTCAGCCTCCCTGGTCTGTACAAACTGTCAAGAAGTGTTATCTTACTGCTGAAGTGACTTCAAATTTTACCAAGATTTTAACTCAAATTCCTCGCCCTGTTTTACCTTCTTCCTGTGATTTTATTGTTGACAATTTTAATAATAAATTGAAATCTACTCTTGATGCCGTGGCCCCTTTGAAAGTAAAAATGGGTAAAATAAAAAACTGCCCATGGAAAAATGAAAAAACAAAAATTCTCAAGAAAAATTGCAGGAAAGTAGAAAGACAGTGGCGCAAGAATAAAATCACAGCCAATTATGAAATTTACAGGGAACAACTTAAAAACTACAATAACTGTCTGAAGGAAGAAAGACACTCATATTTTTCCAAACTTATAAATGACAACCGCCATAATCCAAAGGTCCTGTTTTCCACATTTAGCTCGGTAATTAACCCCATCTTCAACAACAGTGCTCCTTCAAATATGCCCAACTGTGATATGTTCTTAAGTCACTTCACCAGTAAAATACAGTCTATTAGGTCAGACCTACAGCAACCACAGCCAGGCAATGCTTTTATCTCAGATCCACTGGTTTTATCTGCAACTTTGGAGAATTTTGCCCTGGTTGATGCTGAGAGTCTTAACAAAGTCGTTTTACAGTTAAAAACAACCACTTGCTTTTTAGATTCCATTCCCACTTCTCTTTTTAAATTGATTTTTACATTTATCGATGATAATGTTCTTAATATTGTAAATTATTCATTGCAGACAGGGGTCTTTCCTACAGCTCTTAAAACCGCCATGGTCAGACCCCTTCTCAAGAATCATAAACTGGACCCCTCCCTTGCCAGTAACTACAGACCTGTGTCCAACCTGCCATTTTTAAGTAAAATTTTAGAGAAAATTGTTTTTAACCAGATCAACGATTTTATTAATTCTAACAACATTTTAGAATTTTATCAATCTGGTTTTAGAGCACACCATAGTACAGAGACGGCACTGGTTAAAATTTTAAATGACATTAGATCCAACATGGACAACAAAAAGCTTGTCGTCTTGGTCCTATTGGATCTTACGGCAGCATTTGACACTGTGGACCACCACATTCTTTTAGACAGATTAAATAACACAGTTGGTCTCTCTGGGTCTGTTTTTAACTGGTTTGAATCATTTTTAACAAACAGGGATTTTTATGTTAGTACTGGGGAACACTCATCAAAAAGGTGCAAAATGGATTGTGGCGTTCCCCAAGGGTCAATTTTAGGTCCAACCCTTTTTAACCTTTATATGCTGCCTCTAGGACAGGTCATCAGGAGACACGGCATTAACTTTCATAGTTATGCTGATGACACTCAACTTTATGTTGCCGTGTCTCCAGATGACCTCAGCCCCATCGACACCCTTTTTAATTGCATTTTAGATATTAAGTCCTGGATGGCAGCAAACTTCCTCCAGCTCAACCAGGGCAAAGCTGAGGTTTTAATTGTTGGTCCTGAGGCTCAGAGGGAGAGGCTCAAAGCTGAGCTCTTAACCCATTCACTCGGCTCCTCTGAGAGGGTTAAAAGTCTGGGTGTTTTACTGGATTGTGAGCTTAGCTTTGAGCCACATATAAGGTCTGTTACCAAAACTGGTTTTTATCATTTAAAAAATATTGCCAGAGTACAACCATTTCTCTCTCGAGCCAGTGCAGAGACTTTGATACATGCTTTTATCAAAAGTCGAATTGATTACTGTAACGCTCTCCTTTCTGGTCTTCCCAAGAAGACCATTGCACCGCTGCAGCTGCTCCAGAACTCTGCAGCCCGACTGCTGACGAGGACCAGAAAGAGAGAGCATATAACACCAGTGCTCAGGTCTCTGCACTGGCTCCCTGTGAGCTTCAGGATCGATTTTAAAATGCTTTTATTGGTTTTTAAAACTCTTAATGGTCTTAGCCCTATTTATTTATCTGATTTGCTTTTGACGTATGAGCCCTCTCGGACCCTCAGGTCCTCAGGTAGTCACCTCTTAACTGTTCCTAAGATCCACACTAAGACTCATGGTGAGGCCTCATTCAGCTTTTATGGCCCCAAACTATGGAACAGCCTACCTGAGGTCCTGAGGTCCACTGCGAGTGTTCATATTTTTAAAAGTAAACTTAAAACATATCTTTTTAGTCTAGCTTTTAATTAAACCCTTACTATAAATTTTACTTTGTTGCTTGTATTTTTTTATTTGCAACCGCGAGACAGTGGGGGGTTTTGTTGTGAAGCACTTTGTGCTACATGTACCATGTATGAAAAGTGCTATAGAAATAAAGTTTGATTGACTGATTGATTGATTGAATATTATCCTCTGTATTTTGCATTTTTAAGTGAAAATTATCTATTTTCCATTACTTAATTTACTAATCATGTAAATGTTCATTAAAACAGATTACATTTGGGGGTTATTATACCAAAAACAGAGAAAACTGAAGAAAACATGACTTTCTGTGCAAACACATCATTAACTGAACATAAACCAAGTGTGTCCTTCCACTGTCATTGATCCAACTCCACAGGTTTTACTGGTAAATCAAAGTTGCACTAGATGATAATATTTACCTCCGCCAAGGAGGTTATGTTTTTGCCAGGGTTTGTTTGTCTGTCTGTCTGTCTGTCTGTTTGTTTGTTTGTCTGTCTGTTAGTGTGCAACATAACTCAAAAAGTTATGGACAGATTTGGATGAAATTTTCAGGGTTTGTTGGAAATGGGATGAGGAAGAAATGATTAAATTTTGGTGGTGATCGGGGGTGGGGGGGCCCACGAGGGGGGGCCACTGATCGTTAGTGTGCAACATAACTCAAAAAGTTATGGACAGATTTGGATGAAATTTTCAGGGTTTGTTGGAAATGGGATGAGGAAGAAATTATTAAATTTTGGTGGTGATCGGGGGTGGGGGGGCCCACGGGGGGGGCCACTGATCAGCCTTGGCGGAGGTCTGCGCTCTCCGAGTGCTTCTAGTTTGTTTGTTTGTTTGTCTGTTTGTCTGTCCGTTAGTGTGCAACATAACTCAAAAAGTTATGGACAGATTTGGATGAAATTTTCAGGGTTTGTTGGAAATGCGATAAGGAAGAAATGATTAAATTTTGGTGGTGATCGGGGGTGGGAGGGCCCACGGGGGGGCCCATTTCCAACAAACCCTGAAAATTTCATCAAAATCTGTCCATAACTTTTTGAGTTATGTTGCACACTAACGGACAGACAAACAGACAGACAGACAAACAAACAAACAAACCCTGGCAAAAACATAACCTCCTTGGCGTGGGGGGGGCCCACAGGGGGGGCCACTGATAAGCCTTTGCGGAGGCCTGCGCTCTCCGAGTGCTTTTCTAGTTCCACATTCACTATGGAGCCTGTGAATGTCCAAATGGGTTATATCTGATGAACATGAAGAGATGAAAAACTGCATTTTCCACCACTTATTTACATGTTTTAATAGGATTAGTGGATCAACAGTTATTGTACATCAGATTTTGGGCGTCAGTGGATGTTTGGGTCTTTACGGGTTAAAGAAAAAAAGATCAACATGTACATCCCTGCATTCAGTCTGTCATTTTGTTGCACTGGTGAGCATAAAGATGGAAAAAAAAGTGTTATTTGGCTTATAGATGAGATGTGGTCAGTGCAAGACACAGTTAGTGTTTGAATGAAAGTGCAGGAATTCAGCAAAGTTTTCAAGAATATCTGATTTTAGATTTTATTTTATTTTATTTTTTTGTGCCTTTAAACATGATTGCTGTGATTTGTGTTAATCATCACTACACACTCCATAGATTTATAGTATGGTGTTTGAGTCTGAGTGTGCAACTTGGCAAACATTTGGTGAAAGTGTTTGCCATTGTGAGCTGTGTACGATGGCAGACACACAAGTAGACAGCAATGCCTGTCCTGAGAATTTGCATATATTAGAGTGTTTATCATCTTGTTCTTCCCCACATCCTCCTGATCTATCTTTCAAGTTGTACAATTAATCCGTGAGACATAAAAACATAGTCTTGTGCAACTGATGTCTACAGTTGTACAAAGGTACTTGTACTAACTAGTTCTGCTTTTGTCTTTGTCCATATATGAGCATCTCCTTCACACACAATCTCTCCCATATTTCCCCTAAAAGCCCTTGATATTTTGTTTGAGGTGCTGCCCTGTCTCAACATGCTTGTTATGATGTTTTTATCCTCATTTCCAAGTTCATCCCCTCATGTTTACTACGTCATTGAGCAATGTGGTTCTTTTCCCAATGAAACCTGATATTGTTACAGTACACTCAGGAATGTTTTTCACCTAGTGAGCAGCAGGGTGTGTTCACATCTCTTTTCCCGTCACCTAAAAGCCCCTGTTTGAGGCTCCACTATTTGCTCACTCTCTCTTTATGAATGAGAAGTAACGCATTCCACATGTCAGGGAAAATTAACTTTTCCCTGAAGAGTAATGCAGTTCTCTGAATTTTGTTGTAAAGGCTGTTAAACTGTCCATAACTTTGTTGTAAACAACACTGTCCATCAGCAGCAGTGATGGTATGGTCTAAAGCACTTTGTGTCAGGTATCATATTGAAACGTTTATGACACTAAACCCTATTACAGTGAACTTTGTCCATCCAGCTACAGTTGACCCGTAAAGCTGCAAAGAAATTAGAGGGGAAAAACACCAAAATGTTAAAATACATGCTTTCATTCTGCAAATCTCACTGTTCAAATCAACAGACTAAATATCTAATATCTTAGCTGCACTATGAATAAGTAAAGCTAAAATATCACAGTTAGTGGAACTGCCATGTTACTCCTGTACCAAACAACAGATAGGAGCGTAGCGCATGTCCAACACAATCTTAAAAGAGGCCCATATTTCACCTCCTGTCTCTGTAATTAACCAAAATCCCTTCAAAGTTTTCTGTTACAGTTCAGACTTTTTACAGCTTGTAAATCATGTCAAGAGACGGTGCAGAATCTTGTTTTTTCAGAGACATGATGTGCTGCAGGGTAGTTATGGAATGCTTACTCAATGAATTGTAAATAAAAGTTGTATGTCTTCAACCTTTTCTATGTTAGATTCGCACATGCTCATGAGCTTATATGAAGTTTGTGTTGGAGACTGTGTTGTCCGGGCACATGGACATCTGCTAACATTAGCTGACAGCATTTTGAAACTACACTGTAAAAAATGACTGTAGAATTAACACCAAAAAGTTGTAAAATTGCAACATAAAAAATTATAAGTGACAATACAATGCAAAGTTGTTTATTTGAAAAGATTTTTGTGTTAACAATTAAATCAAATATAGCTGTAGTTCTTACAGGAAGAGTATGTGAACAAAACCAGATTTGTATGTAGAAATGATGTATTTCTATTATTTTTAGAAAATAAAACTGTAAATTGAAATACAATGTGGTGCTGTTTAAATTGCAGGACCATAATGTTGAAATAAAGGCGTATTTGCTTATATATATATATATATTTTAAAAAGTCGACATTTAACAATGTAACATTTTAAATTTGTAAATTAATGGGTTGGTAGAGTCACTAGAGCGTCTTGTCCAATAACCAAAGGGTTGGTAGTTCGAATTCTGGCTCCGAGTGTCCATTTGTCAAAGTGTCCATGGAAGACACTGAACCCTAAATTGCTCCCAGTTGGACCTGGTGGATTTGGAAAGTGCTTTGGACACCATGAAGGTGTAGAAAATGCACTAAATAAGTGCAGTCTATTTACCATTTAAATCCAATGTTAAATATACATGTTTAAAATGTTAAATCTACATGTTGCTCCGTAAATATGTTCACAGTTGGATGTGTTTTTTTACAGTATTGCTCTGGAAACCACAACTGCCAGTTTTTTTCCGTAAAAACAACAGGATTTTTTTTTAGTGTAATGATAATGTTACACAACAATGGTGCAGCTGTCGAAGAACCACAGAGTGGGTGTTAAATTTTTTCAGGAAAACTACAAATACTACAAAGTGAGTAGCAATGTTATCATGAGTTAGCTAATGTCATCAAAGGACCACCCTCCAGCACAAAACAGACTCCAATACACACATCACTTAAAAAACATAAGCGCGCATGAATAACACCATATCGTCACTGCACTGGAGGACACCATTGTTTACTACAAAATCATGGACAGTTTAACTACCTTTACAACCAAATTCAGAGAACCAGATTAGTCAGTCTTCAGGGAAAAGTTAATTTTGCCTGACATGTGGCATGTGTTATTGCTCATTCATGAAGAGAGAGTGAGCAAACACTGGAGCCTCAAACAGGGGCTTTTAGGTGACGGGAAAAGAGATGTGGGAAATCTACCAAGGACATTTAAAAAGATTTAACTAAACCCAACAATCCGGGTTGAGACAGACCATTGATCATCTGATCTACAGGTACATAAACAGGTAAAGCCTGTGGGGGAGTTGATATGCAGTTGATAATTATCACATGAGCTCAGGTGTCTCATTTGACACATTTATAATGTAACCTGCATTATTAAACTGTAAATCAAGCTTATGTGAAAGTATTCCTTTGATAAAACAGCTGCTTCTTATTGAAAGAATTATTTATAGGATATAATTATGTTGCTGGGCTATGGCCCTGACAACATTCAGGTTCCTCAAATCCATCCTCTACCATAGACTCAATGTTCACAACAACAGCTCAGGACCAACAACTCTATCAGGTTCCTGCATGGCTGTCAAGACCAAGGCATAATGCCAATTCACACCTTACCGCTACCCCTCCATTTTGTGCATTCACGTGAAGGGGTAGGGGTGTCCCAATTCTCAATGAGTTAGAGGGAAAGGGATAAAAGGGAGGGCTGTTTGGCCCTCAAAACAGAGATATCTCAGGACCACACTGCAAATGGAGGGGTATGAGAAATCTTCCATAATTCTGTTCGAATCATCAGCAAGATGGAGGTAAACACAGTAAAAAAGTGCAGCAGTGTGATGAAGGTACAAATGTATGTATTTTCTTCATAAATAACTTAATAATTTGATTGATCGTTTAATGCCATTTCAGTGTAATATAGACCACACTTCTGTGGTCTGTGGTTGATAGCCACAAAAAATGATATTTGCCAACCAAGTCCACACGAGTCACCAACTAGTGCATCCTTGGTTTACGCTAGGAGACTAGAACAACATCTGGGTATTCCATCCAATCTTGGTTTGTGCGAACTTTCAAATAGAACACTACTTGGGCCACAACTGATGACGTTTCATGACGTCGCAAGAACAGAAGAACAGACAAGAACGTGTATCGTGAAAAGCCTAGTGCTTAGCATTAGCTCAGCTCCAGGGTCGCACATTCAAAGCACTTGCTTATTAAATCAAATTGTTTTTCTCCCTGACAGGCAGCTCTGCATTGTTTAAAGAGTTACACCAATAACACTGTCACAGGATTCTGTCATGAAGTTTACTAGTACTTACTAACAGTAACTGATGTGACTTGTTTGTTTTTTATTTTTCAAATATTAGCATTTAAAACTAAAAACAATGTAGAAAAAAAATTATTCAAAAGGAATGCAACTTAGATACTCCTGTCCCCTTACTCCATCTGTTTCTACTGACTACAAACTCCCATGCCAGCTCCACAAAAGAACTTATAAAAATCATACACGTATCAAAAATAAATTATGTCCAAGCCTCCACAAAACACAAAAATATTACATGTGTCAAAAATAACTGTCAATTTCATTTCATTCTTAAAGCTCTCCATTACTCCCATATTATATATTACACTGTATTATACATTGTATATCATAATGCATTTTTCATAATCATATAATATACTACACATTATATACATTGTGTAGTAATACACTATATATTAATACATTATACAATGTTCCAACAACATTATAAAATAATTATGTGTACATTGCAAATCATCATACACATTATAATACATTTCTTATAATCATATAATATAATACACATTATATACATAGCTACGTTATCTTATGTTAGTATTAATTCATATTTAATTATTTGATCTGTTAGCTGGCCTGCTAATTAGTGCAGCTGTAACTATATAATTTTTCAACTGTCATCAAACGACACTGTATGTGTTAGCATTTACTGAGTAGCTGAGATTACTTATACAATTTAGAACTACACTGTTTATGCATGTAGTTGTTTTCAGTCATTTCTATTTTCATCCCTGACTCTTCTTCAACTCCAAGCACTTGCTCCCAAGAAATGACATGTAAAAGGCCATACAGAGCATCTGAAAGATACAAAATTGGGTGAAGTGACCCCCTCACCTTCACCTGTCTCATCTGACTATATGGACCCCTTCATGTGCCCCCACCCTACTGCATCTTTACAGACTGGAACTACACCTGCAAATGGACGTCCATCGGTCCTGGTGCATCTACAGCCTGTCATCCATGGGAGTGGATTTCTCCTTCACTGTGGTTCTCCCTTAGGTTTCTCTTTTCCCACTGGGATTTTGGAGTTTTTCCTTGCCGAGAAGGAGGGTCTAAGGACGGGGGATGCCCCAGAAATTAATCAATTTCCTTAAACTATTGTTTATTTGATGGTTGTTTGTTTTCACATCCAAGTAATTCTGTAAAGCCCTGTGTGGCAACCTTGTTGTGAAATGGGGCTCTACAAATAAAATTGAATTGAAAATTGAACTGAATTGAATTAAAATTGCAATTAAGAAACCAGTGGGTGGTGTTGAAGGTTTGTCCACGATTTATATAGTCAGTGATCAAAATGTGGATATTTGAGTTTAATATCTGCCTATGAATTGATTTTACCCTCTCATGCATGTAATTAATTTTGCTTTTAGGATCAACAGGTCCTCACCATAATTTTCAGTTGCAGTTGGCATCTTTACCCCAAAATAAACAAATGCTTTGAGTCCCTTATTCATCCATTTTCTTCTTGACCTTCTAGCTGTGTGCTACCCACTGTACCACTGTACTGCCCAGTACCTTAACCCGGCCATAAACATGTGTAACGCTGCCGCTGAGTTGGCATATCATGAGGATGCAAAGAACATTCATTCATTCTTTTTCTGAACCCCTTTATCCTCACTAGGGTCATGCTTGGAGTCTATCCCAGCTACTTATGGGCAAAGGCGGGGTACACCCTGGACATTTCGCCAGTTCATCACAGGACAGACAGAGACAAACAGTCACTCTCACATTCACACCTATGGACAATTTAGATTAACCGATTAACACAGTGTATGTCTCTAGATGGTGGGAGGAACCCAGAGAGACACGGGGAGAACATGCAAACTCCACACAGAAAGGTCCCACCCCCATCAAGTGGTGTTGGAATCGAACCCAGGACCTTCTTGATGTGAGGCATGAGTAATATCCACTGCACCACCGTGTCGCCCAAAGAACACTATCTGTGAATTTGCATTTACTTTTACTTTACTATTTGGAAACATTTCATTATTAAATGTTATATTTGCTGTCATTATTTAGTTGAGTGCATATGAACATAATTTTTGTATTATAATATTGTTGGGCAGAGATATGTGTTTGGATGTTTTTTTTTTTTTTTTTTTTTTTTTTTTTTTCAGTAACACTTAGCATACTAATCTGAAGAGATAACTTTTTGTTTCTAAACTAAGAAATAGTTTGCTCCTTAGACATATTGGATCCCTTTATTTTCCGTCTCAACAGTTAAAATACTGGAGCTGATGACATATCCTTTTTCCAAAGTTGGCATCACACAAAAATTTAGGGCACCACTGCGACATTCAGTTAATTAATTTAACTAATTTGTAAGTTCTTGAACTTCAGTTTAGCTACAGACAAAAAATAATTTGTGGAGCACTTGTCAATTCAGTCTCTGGAACAGTGGCATTTGGGCTAGTGAAAGATGTTTTCGTCAACCACCATGAAGCTCCAATGAGGCATGTTTGCCCACTGGACAACAAAGACGGTGTGAATTATGTTGTGCAAACGAATCTAAGCTCTGCCACGCATGGTCTCCTTTGAATGCCCACCAACAGGTCGGCTGTCAGGACATTGGTGCATGATGACATCCACACAGAGCTTGTTTATTATGATAAGATAACAGAGGCAGGGCGATGGGTTGATGGGGCCATAGGGGTACACTCTATCTGGGGGTCAAAACTTTGACAAATTTACTTCTTAGGCTCAGGTCAGTTGAGGGGTCAAAGTTTATAGCCTTGTGCCAACAATATAATCAACGACTTGATTGGATCCATGGCAGCTGTGATGTAACTACTGCGGAACCTCAGAGTAATCATGCCATTACATGATGATTTTAAGGTAAAACAGCAAACTTTGTAGTGATCTTAACCCCAGTTGTAAATGAGTGATAGAAACATCTGTTTTTCCTTTGAAATTACAAAAACAACAGAACAAACAACAGGATCTGCAAAATCTAAGTTTTTAACAGGACCTGCCAAAATTGGCCAATAATCAACATCACACAAAAGCACGTCATAGTAATCACTGATCTAGTCAAATACTACTGCATGTTAAATACCTAAGTGGCCTATCAATTCAGTCATATCTGTTAACCTGTCTGCTCCATGCAGTCAGGTAGGGCAGTAAGAAGTAGGTCAGTGCATACAGTAGTGTCTTCAGCAGCTGATATCTTTGGTCAGATATCTCTTTGTTTTTTCAAGGCGCTTATGTTCAAACAGATAAAAGTTATGAACAATCAGACAATGACAGCCCTGGCTCCCATCGATGTGTGCATGACCCACTGACTTCCTCAACATATGATCCATGAGGTTACAAAACAAAAACATTATGTAAGAATGAAAGAGAAAACATTTATTTATATTTTTCAGGTGAAATTTTGCATGGCCAACTTCCAGCACAAATCTGTTTTTTCTGTATATATTGTTATTAACTGGAGTATTTTTACTGACTCAGAAAGGCTTGTATATAATAAAATATTCTTTTTCAAATGTAATAAACTACAACATTAATATTTTATTGGTATTATGTAAAATGAAATACAAAACCAATGGTCATTTTATAATATAAGTAATAAACTACTAAACATAACTATGGAAGAATTTACTTGTATTTTTACTTTAAAATGATATACAACTGGGAAAAAAAAGGAATTTGTTTGAATAAATAACACATGCTTCAAATTCTTGCTCATTCAGTCATTCATTCATTCATTCATTTTCTGAACCCGCTTTATCCTCACCAGGGTCACGGGGGTCGCTGGAGCCTATCCCAGCTACTTATGGACGAAGGCGGGGTACACCCTCAGTGTTTGTTCAATGGACATTTATGAAAACAGGAAATAATGAGACACCATGTATACTATAATATCCTTAAAAGCCAGAGGTAAAAATCTCTTGATAAACCCACAGTACTTCAAGTTTAATTTTTTTTCCACTATTATTTTGGTGTATGAAATAAAAAACACTTTGAATAGAGACAGGACAAGACTGAATTTAAAAGCATCTTATTCTGGTGACTGTTGCTCCCGTGGAGCCTTTTGGGTGCTGTAGCTTCTCCAGTTCAGACTTTTGTTAACAGTTCTGAGTTACATTAGTCCACTAGAGTCACCCCGACCTCAACAAACCTTCTATAAAATTAACTGTAGCGTGTTAAAATCACTGAGCAGATTACTAGTAGCAGTGCTGCTTTCCATGAATGTTATGAGGAAGTATTTCTGACACATTTCTGACCTGACACATGACTTTGCTGTTGCCAGGTGACATTTCTCCTTTCTACAGCCTCGTTCCTGCATCAACAGTTTGTACTCTTGTTTTTGGTCCTCCACCATCCAGGGAATCCTGACCCAGATTTTATGTTGGCCCTTTGCTACACAGGGCTGAATGGAGCTGCGAAGCAACAGCAAACTCTGTGCAAAGGAGGTCAGCAGGTTCATGGAGATCGCCTTCCTTATGAGCTCCTGCTCCAGCCCTAGCCCCTTCCCCATCATCACTATCAATGGACATGACCTACTTTGCGGTCACTGTCAATAATCTGTAGGCTATTGTTAGTGGACATGACGAAACTTTATTTTTAATGATATTAACACAGGCTTGGTGCCAAGAATTTTAATGCTTAATCAAGCCACACAGTATGTGCAATGAATCGGGACACATTCAAGCTGTGAAGAGAACGGCTGAACGACATTTACAGTAAACTTATAAAATGATGAGAAAGTAAATCTGGTGTCTATTGGACCATCTCTGTGAACAACATGAGAGCCACTCTCTTGCTGTTTCTGATCTGACATGCAGAGCAAGTAGAGGGCAGTGGCTGGGTTCTCCTTGCATTACTTCACTCCTGCTATGTTGTAAATATTTTCATTCTTAGTGTAAGGGTGGACTTCGGAGAAAGGGGCACCTCACATTCTAGGTCAGTGCCGTTATGTGACCACTTAGGCTGATTTGACTGTATGTAGTGATTTACATCTCTGTGATGGATCCCAAAGTCTGAACTAATCTCCTCTTCTGTGGCCTCCACATTATTTTTCCAAGATCATGGTGGTCTCCACACACTAGTATGTACATGAATGTGTGTTTGTACTTTGTGTGCATGCATGACTGTGTTTCTTCACATGTGCCTGTACTGGTGTACAGCTCTGCTTCAAACCCAATCACCGAACTCACTGACCTGTCAGTCAATTTGGACAGTGGGTTTGAGTCATTAGGTTTGCCTGCCCTGTGTGCTGATGACTCCACTGCTGCCTGAGAGGGTCAGCTGCCCCCTGCCTCAGTTCACCACTTATCTTTCGGCCTGCTGATGTCCTTACTGCAACGTCCTGATTTTACTCTCCTGCTGCTCCTGCTATGGGACTCCTGCTGTAGTAAACAGAGGCAACAGAGCTCATGAATAAAAATGATAAAGAATGAGATGATGACATTAAGTCTGACTGCTAAATGGGTCAAGAGACAAGATTTCCGGAGGGAATCAATTTATGAAGCTTTATGTTTTTTAACCATCTGTTCAAAGGGGACATTATACTAGTGCTTAATATAATGGCATGTACTAAACAACACAGATATGCATTTTAAATAGAAAAGAATTTATTATATATATATATATATGTGTCAAAATATATATATTTGTCAAAATATATAAATTTCATAAAAATTGCATTTGTTTTTTCTATAATGTGCAATAGAGACATGTGTATGTAAAAAAAAAAAAAAAAGAGGCCAAGAATTTCTTCTAAACAATTTCTCTTTAACTTGCCTGAAAATCATAGTTATATTCTATTCACTAAAGCAAATGCTCTGCTTTTGTTTTGGTTGATATTTTAAAATTTGCATTTAATGATTTCAGATAATGACTGAAATGTAATTAGTCCATTTAATGAAGAGAACGGCAAACCTTATTAATGGTTTGCTGTTTCTTGGTTTACTGCAATAAACCCTTATTCTACAAGGTCATAGAGGACCAAGTATTGCACTGTTCTGTTTGAGTACAGAGAACATCACGAGAAAACATGTTTTCTCTATGACTTTCACCCTGTGCTGTGCCAGCTGTCCGTGACACTGCCAGTATTACCTTGTGTTCAATATGGCATTACACATCGGGGCACTGTGAGGTTGAAGTCCTGTGGTTAAGCCTTGCTCAACAGCCTGCTACTCACTTTTTTTGTCAGTTTAAGTAATAAAAGGAATAATGAAAATGCATGCTATTCCTCAGCTGTATGTCCACAGCTGAAGCTCTGTACATTTAAAATGTTATTACTCTCTAATTATAGTTATAGTTTGTTAATGATTTTTTTTTTCTGTTGTGTAGCACACTTTAGTGACTTTTTTCCTATAAATCTTAGAGTGATGTTCATCAACCATCATTTTCCAAGTATTTGCAAAAATTGTATGAAGTGTGTATCTTTTCACATGAAAATCAGTTTAGACATCAGTGAAGTCATTTACTGGCCTGAAAAACAACCGTTACAGCATCAATCAATAGAAATTTCCCATGTGGAATTTTACAGACATGAAGACGTGTAGATTGACCAACATTAGGTCCCAAAAGTATATTCATATATGTTATGAAAGAGTCTGTTTTATCAGTAGAGTTTATGTGAAAGATATTTTCATCATACTTACAAAAGGCAGACAATGTAAACAAATTACCAAAGTTGCTTAATATCGTGTAATGTCAATGAGTAGCAGTTAAAAGGTACGCTCTGTGCAGTGGTAGGTGTGTGGGTGGTATTTTTCTCTTTCTTTGTGATTAATGTGTGTATGTGTCTGTGTGTGTTACATCTGGGGAAGCGCTCACTTCTCAGTATACAGTAAACATCAGCCAGGGTTCAGAGTTGTTCCTGATGCCACTGAGAGTCTGTGTATGAACACGTTTACAGGCTAACAACAAGGGGCCCCTCACATGTTATTTAAGTCATGCCATCTCAGTGGGGGCAGTGTGTGTGTGTGTGTGTGTGTGTGTGTGTGTGTGTGTGTGTGTCCACATATGTGTATGTGGGAATGTTTTGATTTGCATGAGAGAAGGAAGAGGGATAGGAAAAAGAAGTGGTAACACTACAAGTAATGCATTAATCTTATCTAAAGGCAAATTAATGTGATGTACTGTAAAAAATGACTGTAGAATTAACACCAAAAAGTTGTAAAATTGCAACATAAAAAAACTGTAAGTGACACTACAATGTAAAGTTGTTTGTTTGAAAAAAAATGTTGTGTTAACAACTGAATCAAGTATAGCTGTAGTTCTTACAGGAAGAATATGTGAACAAAACCAAATTTGTATGTAGAAATGACATATTTCTATTGTTTTATTGTTGAAATAACAGCATATTTGCTTTTTTTTTTTTTTTTTTTTTTAAATAACAAAATTATAAAAAAGTAAACATTTACCAATGTAACATTTTAAATTAATGGGCTGATAGAGTTGGTAGAGTGGCTCGTCCAATAACCAAAGGGTTGGTGGTTTGAATCCTGGCTCTGACTGTCCATATGTCAAAGTGTCCATGGAAGACACTGAACCCTAAATTGCTCCCAGTTGGACCTAGTGGATTTGGAAAGTGCTTTGGACACCATGAAGGTGGAGAAAATGTGCTAAATAAGTGCAGTCTATTTACCATTTAAATCTACATGTTTAAAATGTTAAATCTACATGTTACTCCGTAAATATGTTTACAGTTGGATGTGTTTTTACAGTATTGTTCTGGTAACCACAGCTGCCAGTTTTTTTCTGTAAAAACAACAGGATTTTTTTTACAGTGTGGACCAGATTAAGAGTGAATTAATGTACTTTTTGGTATTAAAGGGTTATAAAGAGTTCCTCACAAGTATACATACATATGTCAGGTTTTTTTTTTTTAATAAAAGTAGGAAAAGTTTGGAAAATTCAGCTTATGTCTCAAACTTTTGCAACTAAGAAATGATGGTTTCTGGCCAGTTTCTAGTTGCTTTTTCTAAATCATTTACTCGTAATTTTGTAATTGAATAGTTTTATATAATTTTGAAATAAACAACCTGACATACAAACAAAATGAGAGTTGCATTGATTTCCCCCCGTCACTTCTCCACAAAGAACACACTGCAAAACACAAACAAAGGACACACACTACCTGCAACCTGTCAAATATTTGCCCACGGACCATAAGTGTGGCAGTAGTATTTGCTTTGCCAAAGTTTCGGTTCTTCCAATCGTGGGTCGTTCTTAAACACGGTTCAAGCGAACCGCGTCACCTTTACTGTGTCCTCTGTGTTTATTTATAAAGCCCGGGGGTGGGGGTGGTGTGTGTGGTGGGGGCACTTCCTCGGTCTATCTGGGGTCATACGATCCTTTCAACGTGGATCCATAAATGAATGGTGGGCTCGACGGCCACACCATGCAGGACCGATTCCTGATTGGTTCGGAGCACGGTAGGAATAAACACTCTCAGGGTATATATGTTGCGGTAAAGTGTGACAGTTCTAAGAAACGAGTAACTGTCAAGATAATTAACATCTGCTTTTAAACATTAGATTATTCCGCTTTTTTTAAAAAAGAAAAAAAAAAGTCACTTTTCGGGATGAGGGCACAGATTCAGAAAGTTCCTCAGATAGTTGAGCTGCTGAAGAAGAAGTCAGTAGGGCTGCAGCACTTCAAGCCCACATCCTCAGTGTGCGTCCTGGAGGAGAAGGATGCTGTGGAGGCTGCGCCGTGCCCTCACGCCGCCTCCAGAGCGCACAGCCTGGATGCGATCCCAGGACCCACCAACTGGCCGCTGGTCGGCAGTCTGGTCGAACTGCTCCGGAAAGGAGGTCTGACAAGACAACACGAGGCACTGGTACAGTAAAGTCATTTTTTATTTTCATTATTTTCATTATTTTCATTATTTTATTATTTTTATGCATGTTTTACCCAGCAAACATTTCATATCAAAGAAAGTCGTTTTATTTAGTTAATGTCTCTTTTCAAACATATATTTCAGGTTGATTACCACAAGAAATTTGGAAAGATTTTCCGGATGAAGCTGGGCTCCTTTGAGTCGGTCCACATTGGCGCACCTTGTTTGCTGGAGGCGCTTTACAGGAAGGAGGGAAACTACCCCCAGAGACTGGAGATCAAACCCTGGAAAGCATACAGGGACCTGAGGGACGAGGCGTACGGACTCCTCATTCTGTGAGTACGATCTGTGTTTATGAAAGAAAGAAAGAAAGAAAGAAAGAAAGAAAGAAAGAAAGAAAGAAAGAAAGAAAGAAAGAAAGAAAGAAGAGGCAGTCTAAACAGCGACTGCACTGCAAAAATGTTGAATGCAAAAGAAAGTAATATGTGCGTAAAATGTTTGTGCAGGGAGGGTAAAGACTGGCAGAGGGTGAGGAGTGCGTTCCAGCAGAAACTCATGAAACCGACAGAGGTGGTGAAACTTGACAGCAAAATAAACCAGGTAAGACTGAGATACTAGAAACATTTTTGGTGATATTTCTCTTTGTTTTTTGATGTTTTAAAAGTGACCAGTTTTTATTCGTTTTAACAGGTGCTGGTGGATTTTGTCAGCAGGATTGGAAATATTAACAATAATGGGAAGATTGAAGATTTGTACTTCGAGCTGAATAAATGGTCATTTGAGAGTAAGTCAGCTGTTTTTATTGGGTTTCTCGTTTTTGCTGAAAAGAATGAATTAAATGAAAATGCACGTTTTTTCCACGTATTTCTGTTAATTATACTTTTGTGTCTAATGTGAAATGTCATTAATCACATGTGGTCAAATGGATTTGTTAACCATAAAAAACAAAATCTAAAATAATCACTCTCCTCTATTTGTATTAATTGGTAAAAGTGTTTGTAAAGCCAAGCTCTGGCTCTTAATCTCATTCTTTTTATTGTTGTTGTTCAGCTATTTGCCTTGTCCTCTACGATAAGAGATTTGGTTTGCTTCAGGAGACAGTCAATGAGGAAGCCATGAACTTCATCACTGCTGTTAAAACGGTGAGTACACTGTAAAAAATGACAGTAGAATTAACACCAAAAAGTTGTAAAATTGCAACATAAAAAAACTGTAAGTGTCAATATGATGCAAAGTTGTTTATTTGAAAAGATTTTTGTGTTAACGATTAAATCAAATATAGCTGTAGTTTTTACAGGAAGAGTATGTGAACAAAACCAGATTTGTATGTAGAAATGATGTATTTCTATTGTTTTTAGAAAATAAAACTGTAAATTGAAATACAATGTGGTGCCGTTTAAATTGCAAGACCATAATGTTGAAATAACGGCATGTTTGCTTTATATATATATATATATATTATATATTTATATATATATATATATATATATATATATATATATATATATATATATATATATATATATATAAGTTACAAAAAAGTAAACACTGAACAATGTAATATTTTAAACTTGTAAATTAATGAGTTGGTTGAGTTGGTAGAGCAGCTCGAACAATAACCAGAGGGTTGGTGGTTCGAATCCTGGCTTCATCTGTCCATATGTCAAAGCGTCCATGGAAGACACTGAACCCTAAATTGTTCCTAGTTGGACCTGGTGGTTTTGGAAAGTGCTTTGGACACCATGAAGGTGTAGAAAATGGGCTAAATAAGTGCAGTCCATTTACCATTTAAATCCAATATTAAATATAAATGTTTAAAATGTTAAATCTACGTTACTCCGTAATTATGATTACAATTGGATGTGTTTTTTACAGTATTGTTCTGGAAACCACAGCTGCCAGTTTTTTTTCTGTAAAAACAACGAGACTTTTTTTTACAGTGTATGACTGACTGACTTTAACCATGAGACTGTAGAATCAGTGTGTAGTTCATCAGGTTCACCTCAGCTGAGGTCAGCTGAACTTGTGCAGTTGTTCAGCATTTGACTGACAGTCTTGCAGGATTTACTGGAATTCACTGGGGCAAACCAATATCATGCTCTTAAGAGATAACAGGTGTAGGTTCACAGAGGTCTTACAGGGCAGTGGGTGCAAGAAAAAAGGACTGAACTGAAGGTTTTCAGTGAGCACGGCCATGATTTAGTTTAAAATCTAATCCCTTTTTGCTCTCCCTGTAGATGATGAGCACTTTCGGTACGATGATGGTCACACCAGTAGAGCTCCACAAGAGCCTCAACACCAAAACATGGCAGGACCACACTGCAGCATGGGACCGCATTTTCAGCACAGGTAAAACGACACAAATATTGGATTCGATTTCACTATTGAGTAACACCAACACAACCTCCATCTGTACACTAAATCCTTACATTTCATAAGTTCAAGTACAGTTTGTCTTCATATATCAAACCAGTCTGAACCCATTTCCAGTCAGATGAGTCATAGAGGTGAACAAATGTGTAATGGCCCTGTGGGTAAAAGGCAGCCGGAGAAAACAGAAGACTAATCTGCCAAATATTTGAGGACTCAGGACACGGGAGGCAGGAAGAAGTTGATGACGCTTGTAATGTTTTTTTGACTACAGTTAGTCACAGCTTCTAACGCACAAATGATTAATATCTGATTCCTTTACAGCTTTACTTTAAAAGAAAAAGAAATGCTGTCCACTGCAAAGGACATTCCATAAATAAATAAATGTATGTGAAAAAAACAGTTGCATCGTGCGGTTTCTAATCAAGGCAATTATTTAATGAATAATGTAAAAAAAAAAAAAACTTTTACTTACAGGGTCTCAGGAGGATATAGTGATTAACTTTGTAACAGTTACAAGCTAAGAGGGACTTTCTCATTTGTGTTTTTCTCTGCAGATTGACAGTAAGTCTTTAAGTTAGTTCAGTTCATCTGAGGGTTATGTGTTTTAATCCTGCTCACTGTGAAGCTAATGATTCACATTATAAGGATCAAACAAACAGAAGAAAAAGAGACTTTCCAGTGTAACCATTAGCTTCTTCATTTAGATAAACTATAAGAAACAAACATAAGATCTAAACATCCTGAAATATTTAAAAATATAAAAGAAAATAATATGCCAGTTAATACATGCATGTTTTCTGTTCATTTATTATGAGCATAACAGCTTGAGCTCAGTCGTTAGCTTAAACATAATATGCATAAATGTAGACTAGTTAAACCACAGGACTGCTTTGTCTTCTTAGTACAAAACAATCAAAAAACAGAAAGGTTACGAAGCTCATATTGATTTTTTTTTTTTTTTATCAGTCGCTGACGGCTTCGAGTTTATCAGCGACATAAGAAGTTAAACAGTCAGTGCAGATCAAACTTAAATGAGGTCAAGCAGAACTATGAACATCTGCAACCTCAATGACAGTACAGTCACATTATTAATTATTAATGTGACAGCAAACTGACTAACTGTACTGACAGCTAGGAACAACACTCACAAACTGACTCTGCCTTAAAGATATACAGCAAGTGGATCCTGAATGCATCATAAGAGGCTGAATATACCAGTTAAAGGTGTTAAATTCAATGAATGATCCAGTGGCAGTGTTCATAAGGAGGGTTTAGTGGTGGAAATGTTATGTATCTTGCAACTTGCATCAATATGAACCAAATATGACACTTTCTCCTCTCTCCTTTTGTCCTCAGCCAAAGTCTACATTGACAAGAAACTGAAGACGAATGCCAACAGAGCACCTGATGACTTAATCGGAGACATCTTACACCAGAGCTGCCTTTCCAAGAAGGAGCTGTACGCAGCCATCACAGAGCTACAGATTGGAGGAGTTGAAACTGTGAGTATTTTCTATGTATTTTTGAACATCATTAACAAATATTATCATTAAGCTTTTGGTTTATTACAAGTATATGATCTCACGGATATATTACATTTAGGGCTGGGCAAGTTAATGCGTTATTATCGCGTTAACGCATTCATTAAATAACGCCAACAATTTTTTTTTATCTCACATTAATGCCGTTTTATTCTAACTCCTATTATTCTGCCTCTGCTTGTGTGCGTGTAGCAATTAGCTCGGCAGATAGACAACAGGTTTACCAAGAAAAGCCGGACGCCGAAAACTTCTCTCCAAATCTTTTACTTGAGACTCACTGTAAAACTGTAACATACATACAAAATATGTCACAGTTCTGTTCATTGGCTTAGTACATTTACATGGCATTATACATTTAAATGAATGGGAAAAAGATCGCTAGCTCGATGCTAACTTGAATGAGAAAATCCATAGACACGCTAACGATTAGCATTTAAAGATTAATTTAAGATTTACAACATCTTTTTATCCAGCAACAAAGGTTCACATCAGTGATATTTTATACTATTCATTCTTACAACAACTGAACATAAAATACTCACAGGCAAACGTTTTTCGGGCTATATAAACAGAGTGAAAGAAACGTGTCTGTTAGTTCCTTCTTATGTCCAAACTGACTACAGGAACACCGCAAGGACAAAACATACGTTAGTGCAACTTATTCCGACCACTAGAGGGCCCCCTTTGCTTGCTTTTAACAACTGAACATCACATATTATTAGGCTTATTAGTATTAGTACTTATTAGTGGGCTTAAGACTCCTGTCAGTCACTCACAAACGGAAATAAACTGGTGGGGACATAAACACGGAGAAAAGTACCGGTCTTTTACATGGACATTTTCATTTTAAATGTCTTCAGATGGTGGGGTTGATAAGGCCAAAGTTGTTTGTAAGCACTGCAATGTGGAATTATTTTTTTATCACCAGAGTACTTCGAGTCTGGACCCCCCCCCCCCCCCCCATATAACTTAATCTGCGATTAATCATGATTAATCGCAGAAATCCACGTGATTAATTGCGATTAAAAATTTTAATCGCTGCCCAGCACAAATTAAATTCTTATGCACCTGCAGTACGTCACCATAGGCTAAACTTTTATATGTTTTACCTTTCGCCTATTTTCCTTCGGGTTGGGAATGAAAAAAAAAAAAACTGTTGAGGCTCTAAAACAAACAGGTGCTGCAGTTACAGTACTTCAAAAGTGTAAAATGAATGTGGTGTGGACATAACTGAGAAGCCTTTGAGGAAACCCAAACATTCCACACTTCCTTTCAGGAGCCCACAGTGGAATGCACTTTATAGTAGCTGCTTCACTAAGTGACATCTCCCTCTGTTTCCTTCCCTCTTTTTCTCTCTTTCTCTCCCGCTCCTTCTCTCACTGTGTTTACGTTTCTCAGACCGCCAACAGTATGCTGTGGGCTATTTTCAACCTGTCACGTAACCCTGGCGCCCAAAGGAAGCTGCTGAATGAGATTAGAGAGGTGGTGCCTCCTGACCAGGACCCCTGTGGAGAACACATCAAAAGCATGCCCTACCTCAAGGCCTGCCTCAAGGAGTCGATGAGGTACAGTACAACATGCAGCTGCTCTGCACAATAATAGAGAAAACTTAGCCACAGGACCAAGGTTATTATCGTCAACGAAAACTAATGAAATGACGAAAACTAGAATTGAAAAAACATTTTCGTTAACTGAAATAAATAGAAACTATAATTAAAAGAAAAAAACTATAACTAACTGAAACTGTATTGTGTGCTTACAAAACTAACTAAAACATATAAAAACTATGGATAAAATTCGTTTTCATCTTTGTCGATGATTAATATGAAATTGATTTATTTCACTCGAGCAATTTTAGCTGATGGCACCATATAGCACTTCAAAGTCCGTCACTTCTCGTCACTTGTTTAGAGTTGTCTTCTCGTCCCCATTCTACCTGCAAAATGGAGACTAAAATTGGGAGAAAGCAGCAGAGTCCTGTTTGGGATTTATGTGAATACACTGGCAAAGATATGAAAAAAATTAAACTAAACTAAAACTAAGTATTTACAAGAAAACGAAAACAAATAAAAACTAGCAAACCTGCTCTAAAAACCAATTAAAACTAACTAAATTAGAGGGAAAAAAAAGTCAAAACTAAATAAAACTAAACTATAATGAAAAATCCAAAACTATTATAACCTTGCACAGGACAGCATGTAACTAATACAACACTAGCAGGAGATAAAACATGATGAACTACGAGTCAAGAAAAATGTCTGTAGCTATAAATGTTGCCCATAATTTACTGTTAAATGTTATCTAAACAGTCAGCAGTTTCACATCAGACTCACTAACTGCATCCTGATTCACTCTGTGCCACAGAGGTTAAAACCTACACGCACGACTGGCTCAAAAACAATCTAGCAAGCAATCACCAGTGGTCGCAGCTTAAAATGTGTTATATGGTCACATTCAGATCTGACCCCTTTACATTCTCCCTTTTTCATGTACAGTCACAAGTTGTCTGATATGTTATTGAAGGCTAATGCCTTAACCGCATCATTCAGGGAATGTATATGACCTGTGACTGGAGATTATATCTCACCTCATCTGGCACTGTACAAAACATAGGAGCATGTTTAGCTCCCCTTAAACAGCTTAGACATGTGTGTCATGCTATACTATAGCTTCACTGAGGCCATATTCCCATGTGCATTTTTCAAATTCTCACAGGTTATCGCCATCAGTTCCATTCACGAGCAGGACCCTGGACAAAGACACTGTGTTGGGAGATTATGCCATTCCCAAAGGAGTAAGTGGCTTATTTCCATACACATAACATGAGCAGATTACATTCTTGTATTAATTTACATTTGACTGATGCCTGAGAGAAGCATGGTAGAAACCCCCTCCCATACTGTACAAAGTCTATCATAACATCCCATTGTATGAAGGATTGCAAAGGCTTCATTTAATCTCATAATGAGCTCTGTACATGCTTCTTTTAAGCAATTAGTGCCAAAGAATATCCCTGAACTATGCTTACTGTATCTTACTGTATGGAAGAAATGAATGAATGAATGGTTTATTCATTGTTATTCCCCTTCTATTCACAGACAGTTTTAATGATCAACAGCCACGCACTGGGCTCCAATGAGAAGTACTTCGATGAAGGGAAGCTGTTCAAACCTGAGCGCTGGGTCCGGGAAAATAGCACCATCAACCCTTTTGCTTATGTTCCCTTTGGCATTGGAAAGAGGATGTGCATCGGCCGCCGGCTGGCCGAACTGCAGCTGCAGCTAGCCATGTGCTGGGTAAGATCAAACAAAGTTGAGAAACATAATTATCAGTAACAGTAAATCAAGTTACAGTATGAGTTGTAAGGTCAGCCAGGCTAGAATTTGGATTAGTGAGGAGGGATGCACTTTAATTTTCCAGTCGCATGACCCTTTAACTGACTGATGTAAATCCACTCTCTTTCTTGTAGCTGGTCAGAGACTTTGAGATTGTGGCAACAGATAATAAGCCACTCGATGTGATCCACTCAGGACTTTTGGTTCCGAACAGAGAACTGCCTGTCGCTTTCATCAGGAGATGAGGTATGAAGAAAACATCTGATGTCAGTTTACAGTCCGTGTGCAGTTGTTTTTATCGAGCGATTCATCTCAAATCAATCGCTTTACCTGTTGCAACTTTAGACGGACATGAATCACAACTGGCACTAATGAATTATTTCTTTTTTCCCCACCAGCCTCCATATTCAACTGTGCCTGACACTGTGACAGAAAGACGATACCTCTGTTGTCACGGCCCTCATGGGCCAGTGACTCCCTGTATTGCTGCTCTGTAAATAGAAAGACACAGAAATGATTATAGCTGTAATTATTCCATAAATACCTCAAACTTACATGTATTTAAAACTATTTCTTATGATTGCTAATGGCTGACCAAAATACCAATTGTTGTGTGCAAAGTGAATGTTTTAACAAGGCAGCTGTCCTCAAATCTAATGTAACGTCCTCACCTCAGACGTGTGTTTGTAGATGTCAAACCATTACTTTTGTTCTTTCATTTTTCAAGTTACATAGCTAATATATATAGTTTATTTTTCACTGTGTATATAAAGTGACATCATAATGTAATATTGTACATTGTTTTGTGTAGAGAAATATTTTATTCACTGGATTTAAACATTAATAAATTTGTGAACTTGATACAAGCTGTGTGTGGTTCCGTCTGTTACACTGTCAACACTTACAGTTAAGTCTATGGGTGATAAGTTTTTTTTTTTTTTTAATAGCTTGAGAAATAAGGAATAAATACTGTATTGAAAGGTTTACTTGAATAAGTTGAGCATTTATATATATATTTATCTTATTTTGCTATGTCAGGGAATTATTTTTAGGTGAGAAAAACTTTGGCCTAATCCTTTTAAAGAGAATTCTGGTCACTTATGTATCAAATACCATCTATTGAAATGCACATGATATGCCAGCTGTGTTTAATAATTAAACACAGTTTTTTTTTGTTCTTTTAAATCAAAGAACCTTGGAACATTAAAAAGTGGACAAACCGCCAATAGCATTCATCCTCCCTATATATTTGTCTAATATTGTACTTAGTTGTCAGTACTGAGTGTTGATCTCCTTCATACATTTGTGTACCGTATGATAACACTATATATGTATTCTACTGTATATTTGGGGTTAAAACTCATGCAAAAGCACATAAAGCCACAGCAATAATCTCCTAAAACATTCAAATGTTACTTAACACAGTAATCCACTGATAATAATCCAAAATCATGCTTCACACTCACCAAGACCTTTCCTGTATCACACATAGTACATGAATGTTGATTGCTATTGTTAATTAAAACTACAAATGCTGTATTCATAATAGAATACAATACAAAACAATTTAACCCTTTCATGCATAGTGGTCACTACAGTGGACAGTTATTCTACAGCTGTTCTCTTGTATATTCATCGGTTTTGTTGTTTTAGTTGCATTTCAGCACACAGTGGACGCTTATTCACTTATACACTTATACACTTACATCGCTTATACATTGCAAATCATACCATTACTGTATTTTTGCATATTATCTGTATGAAGTTAGAAATAACTAGTATTAGAGTATGTTAAAATGTGAGAAAACATCAGATTAGATGCATGACAAATGTTGTTATTTCATTGTTTTTGCACAGTATCTCATTTTCTGATGATGGGTTTTAAATACATGTTTCTTTTTTTTTTCTCTTCAAAAATTAAATGCTTGGTGTCCAGCTGAGTGGACATTTTTGTAACTCCGTGAAAAATAAGTTAATAAAAAAATTTCAATTGCATTGTTTTTTTCATGCCTAAAGTGGAATAAAAACACTCAGGAAAAAAAATCTCAACTATGGTTCTCATAATTCATGCATGAAAGGGTTACATTAATGCTACTATATCATTGCACCTAGTATATCGATGCAATTAGTGGACAATAGTGTGACATTTTCTAGTAGTATTACAAACAGTGTGTCTTTAACGACATGAAACACTCCGCCACATATACCCAGTTAAGGGTAAAGTGCCATAATAAGAGCTGATTACTATTCAGTCACCTTCAAATAATGCGAAATCAACCTCAGGCTCCAGTGAGGATTAACCTCATAAGTCCTGAATGTATGACTAGGAACCACTGAGCTGTAGAGCCTCACATGAATAGAATAGAATAGAATAGAATAGAATAGAATAGAATAGAATAGAATAGAATAGAATAGAATAGAATAGAATAGATCTTTATTTTCACTGTCACAGAAACAATGAAAATCAGTTTAGCAGCTCAGTTCTCTTTAGCAGCAAAAACACTCAGTGCAAAAAGGACTGTATAAAAAAAAAATCACACAAAATGCTAAGAAAATGTAGGCAGTCAGGATTGATAGTAGTGGATCTTATGGTAGCTGCCAGGCTTATTCTGCGTAACTGGAAGAGCCCATATAGGCCAGAGTTTACAGAGTGGCTTAAACTCATGACAGAGACTGCTGCTTTTGAAAATATGATTGCCAGGGTGAATAAGGTTTCAAATAAAAACAGTCAAATATGGCAAATATTTATGGCTCATATTACGAGGGTAACATCTTAGAGAAGGTGCAGGGGGGCGGGGGCTGGATAGTATGTGTATATGTTTGTGTTTATGTACATGCTGTAAGTGTATGTAGATATGTGTATAAAAATTGTGGGGGTGCTGGGGGGGGTTGCGGCTGCCTTTTTAGGTTGTGGGTTGTTTTGTTTTCCTTTTTGTCTTTCTTTCTTTTTTTTGTCCTTCACTTTGTTGTTTTTCCTTATTGTAAGGGACTGAAAATACGATGAAATAGATAAAAACTTAAATGACAAAAAAAAAAAGAAAATGTAGGCTCCAGGATAAATATTAAACACACATATGCTACTACACTGTAAGACCGGATAAGTTGAGTTTACTTGCCTTAAAAAATTTAAGTAATGAGTAATGAAAACTTGAGTGTACTAAACTTAAATGCTTGATTTGAATGGAAATGCTATTTTAAGTACAGCACACTAAATGCCAAGTTAATTTAACTTAAAATTTGTTGCAATGTCAGTTGCTTTGTATGATCATTAACTTAATATCATCAGGTCATTGTACTCAATTCCAAGGTTATTTAAGTTAAAATCTCTTGCAACATAAATTGCTCTGTATAATTATTCAACTTAATATATTGTAGTGATGTGACGTTCATGAACGAATCGAATCTTTTGAACGGCTCTTTAAAATGAATGATGGGAACTGAGTCTTTGTAAAGAGCCGTTGATTTTTTTTGTTTTTTAAGGAGGGAGTGTCTGATTGCCTGTCAATTTAGCGTCACTGGGGAGGCATTAGGCAGGAGGAGAATGTTGGAGCAGAAAAAAAAGAGTGCTTTTCTACTGCGCATGTCTCATGGCAAGAAGTTAGCAAAAAAACAACAGTTTGAAGCGTGAGGTGAGCATACTGGAGGAGGCGGAGCTGGAAGACTCATCGAAACCGGAGAAAAGTTTGAGAGTGAGTGAGTGACCACCTGTGAGTAATGAGCCAAAGAAAAAGGATTTGGGAACACTTTTCAGAAAGAAAAGATGGGCATGCAACTTGCAATATTTGCAAAAAAATATATCTTTCAAGTCTGGGTCAATGAATAATTTGCACTGCCATTTGAAAACTCAGCACCAACTGTACTTGTGGAACAGTTCAGGCCAAATGTCACAGTCACAGATGATACGAATTCTGCAGTTGAAAGTGACAATGATTGTGCAAGTGTGTCAGTCGGTGATTTATCACTGTTGTGTTTTGTGCAATTTTTTCCATATGTTTACACACATTTATTGTTCTTGTTTTGAGGAGAATAAAATGTTATTTCATAAGAAAATGTTTTTTTTTCTTCTTCATTTTTAGGCTACAGACTAGTCCACATAATGTACCATGATGTTTTTTTGTCAAATTCCAGCATTTGCCTAATGTCACCTCTCATGTCATGTATTTAGCCCACACATTTGAACTAACTATTCTTTTTTATGGTAAGATAATATTTACTGCTGCGCCAATTAAACACCTTTAAAATGTAATGTCAATCATCTCATGTAGTCTATTTAGTCATTAAAACGTTGGTGTTTCAAAAGAATACAAAAAACATTAAAGAGCCAGTCTTCCAAATAGCTCTTTTCAATGAACTGCTCCTGATTGAACAGCTCCCTTCCAAGAGCCAATAGTCCCATCACTAATATATTGAAAAGTGGATGGAAATTAACAGGAAGTTAGCTGAAAGTAATTCACCAGTACAGTAAATGCCTTCAGAATAATATAGAATTTTTTGTTTCCCTAGAACATGTGCTGATTAATAGGAAATCCATTGTTGGGCCTAAGGCTCTCACTCATGGTGCAGCTCTACAAAAATTCCAAAACAAACAAAAAAAGGCCAATAAACATTGCCATACACACATTAAGTCAAAATTAACACTAACACCACCACCCCGCTGAACCCCAGCACATAAAAATAACACATTTTCAACAACATGCCCAATACCCACAATTCAATGCGGAGATAAAAAGGTGTGGTAATGACTAAAACTTAGTGATTTAAATCCATTCAACTTAAACTTTTTTTGTACTTTCGACTATGTCTACAAATTAGTAGAATATACTTAACATTTTATAGTAATGTAATAAAACTTAAATCATTTAAATACATTGTAATTAAAGCATTTTTAGTAAATACAAAGTCTGGGCTTAAAGTACTACTAGAACTATTACTATATGACTCAATGTTACAGCCGATCAGTGTGATGAGGCCTGAAGCAGGAGTCGCACTACACTACACTACACTACACTACACTACAGGGTGGGGAAGCAAAATTTACAATATTTTGAGGCAGGGATTGAAAGACAGTGTATGACCAATTAGTTTATTGAAAGTCATGAGAATTTATTTGCCACAAGAAAATTTACATCATAGAAAATGTTTTTATTCTATGTGTCCTCCTTCTTTCTCAATAACTGCCTTCACATGCTTCCTGAAACTTGCACAAGTGTTCCTCAAATATTCGGGTGACAACTTCTCCCATTCTTCTTTAATAGTATCTTCCAGACTTTCTCGTAATAGTTTTGCTCATAGTCATTCTCTTCTTTACATTATAAACAGTCTTTATGGACACTCCAACTATTTTTGAAATCTCCTTTGGTGTGACGAGTGCATTCAGCAAATCACACACTCTGACGTTTGCTTTCCTGATTACTCATATGGGCAAAAGTTTCTGAAAAGGTATGGATAATAGTGTTAGGTATGATTATGACATCAATATATGTTTGGTTTCAAAATAATTGACGTAGTGCCTGCTGAGAAAAAACAACTAAATGTTCATTGTAAATTTTTCTTCCCCATCCTGTACACTACACTACACTACACTACACTACACTACACTACACTACACTACACACAGTGTCTCTGTGAACAGCAAATCAGAATGTGACAGGCACTTTCACTCCAGTTCATACCTTAACTCATGTGACCCACAACTCTCACATCATGGCCATGTGATGCAATGACTTTTACCTCAGTTGACATACACACATGGATGTCCTGAAAAGGTTCAACTGCAAGATGAGGCCACATGGATGAAGACAGTACCTTATGTTTAACGACTGGTGACTTAGATTTACGCAGTGATTTATTTACAGGCTGTGTCCATATCAGTATCACACTGGCATGTGAGTGACTACAGGTATGCCATTACTGAGATGGGAACACAAAATAGAAATCCTCATGGGTATGCAGTACAATAAATACAGCTATACTGGTAACAGTAAATTATAATTCATTACAATGTAAATAAAATCCATATCTTAAACACTACATTGTGTCTTCTTTCCAGGATTTGAACAATAAAAGTCACCACAAAGAAAACAATCCATCCCTGAAATACATGTTTTGTCATGATATTAAAATCAACTGAAGTAAAAATAGATGACATTATAAAAAGAGCATTCCCGATGTTCATATAATGGAGAGTACATACTGTAGAACTATCACAACAAGCACAGCTGTCGTCCTTAGTCACCTTAAACCAATGGTGTCAAACTCATTCTAGTCCAGGTTCCACATACAGGCCAATGTGATCTCAAAACCACTAAGACCACTTAAATAATAACATAATAACCTATAAATTATGTTAACTCCAAACTTTAATCTACAATTTAGAATGAAAAAAGACAAATTACTTTAAGGAAAATGTTCGCGTCTAAAAACTATCCTTTAAAAAAAATTGAATAACATGACCTAACTGAAATTTCTTAAGAAAAATACCTATAAAACAACCTATAAATGATTCCGCGTTTTCTTTGTTTTAATGTAAAATAGTAAAATTATATAAAACAAAAAAAAGTTTGCATTTACAAACTATCCATTCACAAAAAATGTGAAAAACCCTAAAGAAATATGACCAACCTGAAATGTGTTAAGAAAAATAGTAACATTTTAACAATATTATGCCTCAGCTTATTATTACAATTTAAAGATCATAGTGGATCCACAAAAAACACACAAAAATACACAAAAAAATTAGCAACAGGCAGAATATTGGTAAAATTCCACTTAATTCTCTTAAGGCATTTCAGGTTGTTCATATTTGTTCAAGCTATTCATGTTTTTTTTGGTGAAAGGATAGTGTATAATGCTAACCTTTTCATGTAATTTTACTTTTTTACACTTAAAGGAAATTTGGAATTATCTGCAGGTTATTATGATAGTTTTTTACTGGTCTGACCCACTTGAGTTTGAATTGGTCTGTATATGGTCTCTGAGCTAAACTTTGACATCCTTGATTGTTACAGTAATATTGTTAGTGTAATTTTTGCATTTGACAAATTCATCCCACAGATCAGATTAGACCCTTTGGTAGGTCAGTTATGGCCCGGGGGCTGTATGTTTGACACCTCTGCCTTAAACCTTCTGGTCATAATGCACCTGAAAGTAACTGTGCAATCCATCCATCCATCCATCCATCCATTTTCTGAAGTGCATAATCTTTGTAAGAGATGGGACTTTGACAAATATTATGTTTTGTATCAGCAGATAATTTCGAAGGATCTCCATTCATTCATTCATTCATTCATTCATTCATTCTTAAATATATTGTACTTTAGATATTGAAGTTTTAAGATGAATCGTTTTAGTATTAAGCAGTTATTGTTTTAACATTGGATTCTTTTGTTTAATCTGTTTTACTTCAATAATGTTAATAGTGAGTTCTTTGTGACCAGGATTTATGTAGTACTCTGTTGTAGTTTAAGTATGTTATCACTACGTTAAGTTTGTTAACATAGGAAACATCTGTCTGCACAAGAGTTAAGTAGGTTCTGTTCTTCGTCTAGATACACGTTTGAACACACACATTTACACACATAGTGTTGTCAAATATAGGTGATAAGGGTAAACTTATTGTTGGCATAAGTTTACTTAGAGTTAAGGCCCCACCTCTGTTTGATCTGTTTAGATAATGCTAAGTTAAAGACCAACCCATTTTTGTACGGGTGAGCCCGCCTATAGGGAAAATAAATGTACACTTCATCTAACGTTTGGGGCTCATTGTTCTTGAGTCCTCAGCGCTGAGTGTCCACTTTATTTGTGATTTGAATAAATTTTGTCAACTTTGAGACCTATCTGAATCCAGACTCATCCCTAGAACTTCAAAAAATAGAACAGGTTAACTATTCATTCATTCATTCATTCATTCATTTTCCAAACCACTTCGTCCTCTAGAGCAGGTGATCTCAAGTGGGCTGGACCAGTAAAATAATAACAATGAAAAAAATTCTATTATATTATGATAATGTTTACATCTACAAACTTTCCTTAAGAATATGAATAACATGAACAGCTTGAAATGTCTTAAGAAAAACAAAGGCCATTTTAACAATATTATGCCTCAATTTATCAGTTTATTATTTACGCATGTACATTACAACTTACATTGCAATTACAAATACACAAAACCTTTAGGAACAGGCAGCATATTGGTCAAATTGCATTTACTTCTCTTTAGACATATCAGGTTGTTCATATTTGTTCAGATTATTCACATTTTTTGTAAAAGGATAGTTTGTGAATTTAAACATTTTCATGTAATTTTACTTTTTTACACTAAAACAAAGAGAAAATTTGTGGTTGTCATTATTTATAGGTTATTATGATCATATTTTACTGGTTTGACCCAATTGAGATTTAATTGGTCTGTATATGTCTGCATGTGGAACCTGAATTAAGATGATTTTGACACCATTGATTGTTAATATCTTCAATGTAGTTTTTTAATTTTACAAATTCATTCAGCGTTGGCCCCTTTTGTGTTCCAGATTTGGCCCCCGGGCTGCATGTTTGACACCTGTGCTCTGGAGGATCTTGTCTGTGCCAGAACCTTTCCTGTCTACTGTCAGGGAACACCTGGGACATGTGTAGTTATTCTTATCATTTTTTATGTCATTTTTGCTTATGTCATATATGTATCTTTGTGCATACAAAACATTTTAATTTCTGGCCTCTGGAACATCACAAAGTTGCATTTCTTTAATGATTTCTGCTCTGTTTCTTTTTCTGAGTGATACTTCAACTAAAGAGAGAACACGTTCCAGTGTCTTTTATATCACTGTGCTGTTTTGTATTTGCAGAATGAAGAGTTGCAGAATTGCAGAGTTTGGACACTGTCAGATTCTTTTCAGATGGAATATTTTGGGTTCAGCATTTACCTCATTTTAAAGCCTCCAACAAGATTTTAGCTGTCATACATATTTTGAAGAAAATCCCCTTTCCATATCAAATCAGTCAATCAAATTTTATTTACATAGCACCAAATCATAACAAAAGTTATCTCACAGCACTTTACATATCGAGTTGGTCGAAACCAGACTAAATTTTCATCATTATGGGATTGTGGATATTCAACAGTTGTTCAGATACTGGGTTATACAATCCCTAAAACATGTTTGGTGATGTATTTCGAATATATTATTGGTAATAATGTAAGAAAAAAATGATAAATATTTGTTTAAAATATTATTAGCAGCCTGTAAAAAGGCTATTACCAAAAAAATGGTGCAGATTAGAACCACTTACAACTATATGGTCAGTGTATCCCAAATGTCCCTTATGATAGTAGTAGTAGTAGTTTATTTCGACCACATAGAATCATCAGATAACAAAGAATCATACAACATGGTCAAAACAAATAAATACAATTTTTTTTTACGCTCGAAAAGGAGTGGGAAGAAGTATAACTTATTAACTCCCACCCCCTTTTTACAAACTAATAATCAAACTAGATCCGCCTCCTTTGCTTTGTTAACACACATTTTCCTCTGTATATTTTTTACAATAACACAAAACATCCATAAAAACCATTCATATACACTTTTTTTTAGTCACCTCATACACAATCAGATTTGCAATAATCAACCCTTTCAATATAAACTATAATATACATATCCACCCTAAATATTTACTCCAAATATAATGATCAGTAAATATGATAGTATATTCCTGTCATGATAACCAATTAACTATAATATCTTATTTTATGAGTACTTCTAATGTTCTATATTTTGTTATTATAGTGGATTTATACATCCTTTTAAATGCACAGATTGAAGAAGACATTTTTAAGTTTTGCTTAAGTTTTGATTGTTCTGTATTGTACAGAATGCAAACAATAAATAAAGATAAAAGTATATATATACATATAAACGTAATATAGTCCATATAGAATCTTACGTATTTTTACATCTTGGTGTATTAATGAGTTTAACATGAAAAAATCGTTGCTGTTGTTTTGTCTGATTTTACATAAAATAAAATGCAGTGTATAATTTCTGTGAGTTGATCCTTTATGTGGGTAGTGGGCTGGAATTGTAGTGGCCTATACTGCCATCTAGCGGCCAGTTTAGTTTCTTTCTTTCTTTCTTTCTTTCTTTTTATTATTTTGTCATCGCAAGCATCTTTTACCCCTCTCTTGTATTATACTTCAGCTCCTCAAATTAACTAATAATTAGGAACACATTTGACAATACACTCCTGAAAAACTGAAAATCGTTGGGTCATTATAAAAGTAAATCCAACTAATGCAGTGGTTAGAAAATCATTGTAATACTGCTAAAAACATCATGCTGTTGCACAATAAGATTGATTTACACTTTATTATATTGTGTCAGTTCACTCATACAGAAGGAAATGGGGCATATGTGAGCTTCACACACACACACACACACACACACACACACACACACACACACACACACACACACACACACACACACACACACACACACACACACACTCTCTACACCTACTGTCTGCATGCCAGCATCTGCAGGGACAGGAAGCGTCTGTCTCTGCTTTTCTTCATGTTGCCTTGCTCATGTTTGTTACTCGAGCTGCTGTAAATGCTTAGAAAAACATCATCTCCCTTCAGCTGATTGTTCAACCTTTGTTAGTGAGAGTTTTTAGAAGTAATTATTACAGATATCAGCCAAAGAAACGGTCTTCAGTCGGAGCTGGACATGACTTCTGCAGGTTTAGGTCTCACCGATGCCCTGGGTCCAGACGTCAGTCAGGAGGAGCTGGATTTTTCGGATCTGTTTCTCTATCATCCCCCTGGAGAGGACTTTCGTGTTGGCTGTGATAAAGGTGTGTTCTGTATTTTTACTTCAAACTTTTTCTAATTCTAATTTTTATTTCTGGAACAATTTTAAAATAGGAATACAATTATTACTATACTATTCTTACTATAAACCAGGGGTGTCAAACTTATTTTAGTTCAGGGGCCACATTCACCCCAATATGATCTGAAGTGACCAGTAAAATAATAACAGTGAAAAAAAGTAAAATTACATTATGATCATGTTTACATCTATAACGTTTCCTTAAAAATCTGAATAACATCAACAACTTGAAATGTCTTAAGAAAAACAAGTGCAATTTTAATAATATTCTGCCTCAGTTTATCATTTACTCATGCATTACAACTTACATTACACTTACAAATACACAAAACATTTATTAAGAGGCAGAATATTGGTAAAATTGCATTTACTTCTCTTAAGACATTTTAGGTTGTTCATATTTGTTCAGGTTATTCACATTTTTTGTAAAAGGATAGTTTGTTAATGTAAACATTTTTTGCTTAATTTTACTTTTTTGCACTTAAACAAAGATAAAATCTGCAGTTGTCATTTTTTAAAGGTTATTCTGATAATATTTTACTGGTGTAACCCAATTGAGATATAACTGGTCTGTATGTGGAGCCTGAATGATTTTTTCACCATTGATTGTTAATATCTTAAGTGTAATTTTTGCATTTCACAAATTCATCCTAAGGGCCAGACTGAACCCTTTGGTGCGCTGGATTTGGTCCTTGGGCTGCATGTTTGACACCTGTGCTATAAACGATTTATAAATGGTTATCAATAGGTTATAAACAAGGATGTAAATACAACACAAGTTATTAACCCATAAAGACCCAGTGCTACGTTTGTGACAGTTTCCAAAGATTTTTTCTCTATTTAACCTTTCTTAAGTGATTTATCACCATTTATCATAACATTATCCTCTCCATTTTGCATTTTTTCAGTGAAAATCCCATATTTTCCTATATTTAGCTTACTGTAAATTGTGTATTTTATTCATCATGCTGAGATTGCATTTGAGGGTTGCCATACCAAAACCAGAGAAAACTTGAGAAAAAGTGACTTTTTCAGTAAAATCTATCATAACTGTACATAAACTAAGTGCCATCCACTGTCATTTATCAAACTCTATGGGTTTTACTGGTGAATCAATGTTGTAGAAGATGACGGTGTTTCTATGTTCACTACGGAGCCTCTGAACATCCAAATGGGTCATATCCGATGACCATGAAAAGATGACAAACTGCATTTTACATCGATTATTTACATGTATTGATAGGATTATTGGCTCTAAAGTTATTAAACATTTCAGATCAGTAGATGCTTTTGGACACTCGTGTATATTTGGGTCTTTATGGCTTAATAAACAGTTTTATATAACACTATTTCATGCAACAATTCAGACCCGTTACATTTTTATCTTGTATGTTAAATCTCGCTTTCTGCTTTCTCGTTGTCACTTTATAAGTCATAATGTCTAAGCCATTTACAAATGAGTTACTACCAAATAACCAGCAAATATAGGAGCCTTCCATCAGGTGAGGCTGGCAGGTTTAAAAGCTGCTGATGGAGACAGTACAGCACAGGCAGTAAACAATGAGAACATAAGAGGTTAATGTGGGCTCACTATTTGACAGCCAACCAGCCACGTTATCCTGTTTGTCTGAAATAAGTCAAAGTCAGCTTTATTGTCAGTTTTGCCATACGTACTGCACATACAGAAGACTGAAATTGTGTAACTCTAAGGCCCACATTGCAAACAGGAGCATAGTAAAAAGTATAACAAATAGAATACAACTGCAAACATAGAATAAACAGAATATAACCATAAAATTGCTATAACTCAACCACAACTCAATTGATAACTCAATTATAAACCATTCATAAATGCTTTATAAGTTCATTCTTACTGTGAAGTGGTATGTTTTTCTTTTGTTCTGAGCCTATAAAAGGTTGTTTTTCAGTGGCTTTGTGTTGAGTTGTATGCATGTATCTTGGTGTTTAGGATTCTTCTGTACTCTGATGTCAGTCTGTGTCTGGCAAATATCTTGCCCACAAAGTTGGAATTAAATATGCTGCTGATAGAGAAAGTGTAACCGGGACTCAGTATGTAATCACTGTGCAAGGTCAAAGGTGATTACTGATGTGTAGAAATAGGAATAAAATGAGGAATGCTTCTGAGGTAAAGCTCAGTTTGATTAATTTTAAGAGCATCAGGCATCAAATGTTCATGTCCACTGCAAAACTTTTCCTACATTCCATGATACTTTTTCACCCGTCAGTTGCATAACAACTTGGTCCCAGGCAGAGGTCACCACCCTCAAACCAGTATACTCTCTCTACAACAGTGGCGGCTGCTCGTCTTTCAGACAGGGGAAGCTCATTGTCGGCTTACATAAAAAACAAAGAAAAAAAAAAGAATTAAGAAAATGCTCAGTGACCTTATCGTACACAGTAGGCGTCTTTTCCAGGGACTGGACCACTGTCCTCTCAATGTCCATCAGAGCTAGGCTGCTCAGATTGCCTTGGCCCATTGTGTTGTGGGTGTAAGACTTCAACCTTTTTAAACTAGAGATGCTCCTTTCACTGCGACCTAGCCGACAGTTTGATTGATTTAACTATCTACAAAACGATATTAAAGTCGAACAAGAAACGATTAAATTATGTAACTGAAACAAGAAAACGCTGAAACTATGTTAAATTGAAACAAGGAAGTACAATGAGTGGGTTTTAGATGCAGTGCAAGAAATGAACGAGTAATTTCGTAGTGGTTTCTCTCTCTCTTTCACAGCAGAATGTGTGACGGTATTAAACTGAACTGTGTCAGTGAAGGAGGAGATCTGAAACTAGCTGTCAATCAAACGGGATTCAGCCTTTCGACCGATCCTCCAATCAGCACGTGGGATTCTGGCGTCCAGCCCGGCCGAGCTCCGCCCACAGCTCCATTCACCCCCAGAGACGCTGAGTGTCCGGGGGCGGGACAACATCGTGGCATTTATCCAATTACCGTCCAGTTTTGACGCAATGAAAAAAACTGTTCCACTCAGTCCCATAGAAGCCCACAGTCTACGGACAAATGCACTGAGCAGAGATCGAATGAGAAGACAGCGTAACGGGAATGTATGAGAAGTGAACAACATCGCGTCCGTTGGTTTGTGATAAAGCTGATTCTGAACGAACTCATCTTTGAGATGAACGTGTTCTAACGCATTTGTAGTCAATGAAATGTCAGCACAACCGTACATATTTAACCATTTAATTTTCGTAATTTTAGGGGAAGCCGGGCTTCCCTTGCAGTTTATGATAAATCGCCACTGTTAGGATATGACTGAGGTTTTACAGATTTGATGAAAAATTGGTCATGAAGGTCTCCAGCACCTTTAAAGCTTTATATTATATTGTCGTATTTGTATCTATGCTTCATTTTTAAATTATCTGTCCACTGTTTTATGTAATGTCTTGTTTTTATATTCTGTATTAACTGTTGTCTGTTTACGTGCCCAGGTACTGCAGATGCAAATTAGCTCTTCGCTAACTCTGGTGCAATCGTGTGACTGCACAATGTCCCTGTCAAATAAACAACTTACTAAATGAAAATAAAATTATTCCAACTTTATGGGCAACAGTGCACTTACTCTGTTTGTTGAATATATATATACAATAAATAATATAATAATGAAACAGTCAAAAGATGTTCATCCTGTGCACCTGTTCATTCTGTAACATGTTCATTCTGTGTGCTGACAGATGACCCAGGGCCTCTCCTCCAGAGTGACACCCAGTCTTCTCTAGTGGTAGTCGACCATCACAGAGCTTACCTTTCCACCTCTGACAAGCCAGCATCCAGCCGGGACCCCTCCTCTTTTAGCCCCACTACAGAGAACCTGTCAGGGGCCGTGTTTGATTCCCTTGGGCTCACATCCAGACCAGGTACCATCCCTGCTCCCAGCCCCAGGATTGAGATCACTCCATCAGGTGACTCTCTCAGCTCCCAGACCCATGACCGGAGCCCCAGTTCCAAAGCCTACAGGGAGTGTGTGAGTCCCGCCAGCAGTAACTCCTCCACAGGCTGGCCAGCAGAGGCGTACTCTCCCCTGACCTCACCCTGCGTCTCCCCCTCAAATGCTGCTGGATGTGGTGTGGGGTTGTCTGCTTTAGACCTCTGCCCAGGCCTCCAGGGTATCCACACTTCCTCTGCCCACTCCTCCCCAGGAACCTCACCCCACAACGGCATCACAGACGATACATTTCTCCACGCCCACCAACGCATCTCCTCACCACGGCCACACCAGCGCTCCCGCTCCGCCTCGCCACAAGGTAAACGCACCTATGACCAGGTTTACTCATGTCAGGGGGCCACTCCTGTCAAGCAGCGCTCCCGAAGCCCCAGCCCCATACCCTCACCGCATGAGCAGCAGGGGGCCTACTATCTGCACCAGTACCAGGCCCAAGGTGAGTTCCATCCCCAAGCTCAGGCCTCAACCCCGGTGCCGAAGGAGATGCTGAGCAGCCTCAGCACCAGTCCTGTAGTTTCTGCAGTAGCACATGGTGCACACAGGCAGGTCCAGAGACCAGACTGTGTGTACGGAGACGGGTATGACTGGGCTCTGGAGCCAGAGAAGACAGCTAGACCAGTACCCGAGGTCAAGTCTGAGGCCTTCTACATGTTACCAGCTGCATGGCCTCGTCCTCATCCAACTTTTGGGTATGTTTTCTTCTCTTTCTGAGCTTGAAATGAGTGATAATGACTTATATTGTTTAGGTATTTGTTGATTATTAATGACTGATAATTATCAGATACTTTGACTGATCAATAATTCCAGTAATAGTCTATAAATAATGTCATGAGGAAAGAGCATTTAATGATTTGACTTTGTTCCTTTTGAAAACTGACTAGAAATGTTGTTGAAATACTAGAGAATTGCATTTTCTTAAAATAATTTTAACACAATTTTGAGTTAAAGTTAAGATTTGACAGCAGCATTTTAAATTTCCCTGCAAATATACTGGTTCCAACTCAGTTATCCATCTCTTTGATCAATGATAACCAACATCATCCTAGAAATGATTTGTAATCCTGTTGATTTCAGCCTTTTGTTTCCTTTCTGCCGCCGTCTTGCAGTCTTCCCATGACTCCACTTCCGTCGTTGGAGTGGCCCCTGCCTTGTCAGTCCGGCCAGTACCAGCTTCTGATCCAGCAGCAGCCCAGGTCTCACCACAGAGCTCACTATGAGACAGAGGGCAGCAGGGGAGCTGTCAAGACACCTAATGGAGGACATCCTGAAGTTCAGGTACTTTATTTGCTCCATGCTTGAAGTGTGTGTGGATGTGTGAATGCGCGGAGGGAAAGGAAACATGAAAGAGATATCTCATTCAATCAAGATCGTTATTTGTCCGTGGAAGGTAATTGTTTCTTCCATTATCATTCTCCAAAGGAATAGTTGACAACACTTTATTAGGGTAATTCAAATTTCCATACCTTAATATTTAAAGGTCCAGACTGTAAGATTTGTTTCATTTTTATGTAGGTTCCCAAAAATTAGACCTATTATGTTCTTGTTACCTCAGAATGAACTGTTTCAACAGAGAGAGCTGGTCACATCTATGTTGTGGTGGCATGTTTCCACAGGGTCTCAGAATAGACCCCTCTTGCTTTTTAGCTTTATAGCAGGCATCCAGGATCGAGGTGCATTACCGTCACCTACTGTATTTGAATATGGCCCAGAGTTAACAAAAAAAACAAACAAAAAAAAAACAGACAAACCAAACACCGACTCTAACAAGGGACTTTCTGTTGTTTTATGACCACCATGTGGGAGGGTGAGTTGGTTAGGTGTCACTAAACTGAATTGTTTACAAAACATTAGCAGTTTTAATATAACCTTAGAAATAAGGATAATTTTTCTCAAGTCATGCAAAGTCAATATTGATAAAGTAAAACAGATGAACTACTTGATCACATCTATTAAGTTGAAATGCTACAAACACTGTGTAAAGTCTCTGTGGGTGGATTATACATATAAAGTGTTTCCCTGAAGTGTCCATCAGGTTGAGACCGTAACAATGGGCTGCTAATTCCTGAACAATGTTGTGTTTATGTACAACTACAGCCATGCAAATTAACAAAAGAGTGTCAAGTCACTGTGACGCTGTTATTCCAACAGGAGCAAAGTTTTACAACATGGTTCAATTCAGCTAAAAAGACATGAATTATTATAATTATATAATAACTAGTCACTAAGTAACTTGTAAATATTATTACATGGATGCAATAACTGTGAGCAGCTTTTAATATCTTTTTCTGTTGCTTTTATGCCTCTAGTATGGAGTAAGACTAATAATATTTTGACAAAGTAATTTATTGGTGTTGTAAACAGGACATTTTAAATAAAAATTTAATAACTGTAATATACAAAAAGACTCATATCAGAGAATCATATTTAATACTTGCTAGAGGCCTGTATAGGTGCATATCATAACCTTTCTATGGTAATATGGGCATTTTATAAATAGCTATAGCTACCCCACCCCCTCCATTTTTAAAACAAGTTCTGTCCACATGACCTTAGTTTTACTAAAGATCTCTAAAAGATTTAAAACATTCAGACAACTCATTGTTTGCTCTGGATTTGAAACTGTGGACAAGTATTGGACATAGCAAGCACAGTGACAACAGTGACAAAGTTTTAACAGTTCAAGTTCAGTTTGCTGTGCATCCATGTCGCTCCTCCGACTTCCCTACTTCTCCCCTTCTCCCCCAATTGCTCTCTCCCTTTTTATCTTCCTTTACCCTCTCTCTCTCTTTAATCCCAACTGGTCAAGGCAGACGACCATCCTCCAGGAGTCTGGGTCTGCTCCAGGTTTCTGCCTTTTAAAAGGAAGTTTTTCCTCACCACTGTCACCAGTTGCAAGTGTTTGCTCCTGGAGGATTCTGTTGGGTTCTGTAAATTGGCTTGAGACTCTGGTTTCCACTAGCTCTATATGTAAAGTGTCATGAGATAACTTTTATTGTGATTTGGCCCTATATAAATAAAATTTGATTGATTGATTAATTGATTGAGTGACTGAATTTGTCATGACAACTTAACTTATAAACTTAAATTAGCCTCAAAGTGTTGGCTTAGGTTGTTGAATTGTCAAAACATCTGCATGTGTGTCCATTTCCCAAATGTGTCTGTACTGACTATAAACTGACTTACACACCTATTCAGTCTATATTCTGTGTTTCAGGTGCATCTTTGGTAAATATACTAATAGGCCTGTATGAACTGGATTGTGATGCCATCATTTTTTTCATATGTTTATTTTTCCTGTTTACATGAATATACAGAAACCAGAGTTCTTTAAAAAACATCTTCACCTTGGAAAATGTTTTAAAGAAATCTCTGTTTTGTCATAAAATGCTGTGCAAGTGTAGATGAGACACCAGGGTTTTCATGCCGGTCCTCAACAGTTAATTAGTAACTAATGCATTGACCTGTGGGGATCCACAGGTTCTAGATGTTTTTATGCTGTTGTGTATTCATGCATGCTGTACTGCATTTGTCCAGCAGTCACCCAGCAGTCACCCCTAAAGCATAATGGCCATAGCAATGTGATTATAAGGCTGTTGTATTCCAAAATTACTAATATCTCCTAAAACATTGGTCCTATCAACTTGCCGTTTTCACTAGTCTCTTCCTTGACCATAAATACATAAGTATGCCAAACTGCAGCAGTCAGTTCTTTTTGGATTTTGTGTGAATTCCAGGACACACACACACACGCACACAGAGGCCACTTAGCTTTTATTATATAGATTGTCTGTAAGTGTTTCCAGGATATGTTGCACAAACACACAATACAAAGCAGTGCTCTTGTTAATCCAGTGAACTGTTTGCTGTTTAGTGGGAATTTTGCTCTCTGTGGTCATAGACATTAATAGGATTACATTCAGTTTAATTCAGTGAGAAGCAAAGACTAAAACGCCTTTGTTTTCCTCTCCAGCTCCACGGGTACCAAGGCACAGCTCCACTGGGGCTGCAGGTCTTCATAGGCACGGCTGATGAGAGACTCCTAAAACCCCACGCCTTCTACCAGGTCCACCGCATTACTGGAAAGACTGTGACTACGCCCAGCATGGAGAGGATGAGCAACGGGACTAAAGTATTAGAGATCCCTCTGGAGCCAAAGAACCACATGGGAGTAGTGTGAGTAGAGCCTTTTAACCCATAAAGACCCAAACATCCACCCATGACTGAAAGCATCTACTGATCTAAAATGTTCCACTAATTCTATCAATACACATAAATAATTGGTGTAAAATGCAGTTTGTCATCCTTCACGGTCATCAGATATGACCCATTTGGACATTCACAGGCTCCATATTGAACATGGAAACACCGTCATCTTCTACAACATTGATTCACCAGTAAAACCCATGGAGTTGGATCAATGACAGTGGATGGAGACATTTGGTTTAACATTCAGCTATTGATATCTCTGCTGAAAAAGTCACTTTTTCTTCAGTTTTCTCTGTTTTTTCCTGTTTTAACCTTTTGAGTTTTTGTGAGCATCTAAATTTAGGATTGGAAATTAAATGTAGGAAAATACACAATTTACAGTGAAAGATGCAAAATACAGAGGATAATATTATAACAAATTAACAAATTACAAATGCCTGTATTCTGAAAATGTGGTAAAGGTGTTCTATCATATGAAGGCAGACTTCTGAATAAATCTGAATCACCGTATCAGAGTTACATGAAACTGCTTTCTAGTCTCAACTCACTGATTCTGGTCCCGGAAACATAACATGCATCACTTCCTGTGTGCCAGGGACTATTTCCAAGAACTAATTAATCATGACAGAACCTGTTGTTTTCTTGTTACTTGGTTCAACTGTAGATTTCTAGGATTGTATGTCAAGTGGAGGGGTGATCATATCCTCACTGCTCCTCCCTTTTAACAGGATTGACTGCGTGGGGATCCTGAAACTGAGAAATGCTGACATTGAACTAAGAAACGGTGAGACGGACATCGGACGAAAAAACACTCGAGTGCGTTTAGTGTTTCGAGTCCACATTCCTCAACCCGGAGGCCAGTTTGTCTCACTTCAAGTTGCTTCTCATCCTATTGAATGCTGTAAGTTGTGTTTACATCCCGTTAACCAATTGAGCACCAAAGTCACAATATTGCGACAAGTAATAGAACTGAATGCAACAGACCATAGTTCCAGATAGAGTTACCAAATCTTGTTACAACCTGCCACCTGGGGCACCGATAAGGGGGGGGTTTAAACATGAGAAATTCATGGGGCCCAGTATTCGTGTATTTGTGGGGGGCCCACAGAGCAGTGGAGGGGGTCCAGTGAAAATAGAAGTTGTGAAAATTTCTTGTAAGATCCGCTGTATAAGAGAGGTTAGAAGTTGGGAGGTGAACGTTGAAAGCATGTTAAGTTTTGTTTTTGGTTTCAAGGTATCATAAGTGACATTGTTTATGGACTCCACCCCCCACCTTCCCACCCCCCCATCCAACAGATTGAGATTATGCTTTCATGGGGCCCATAATTGGTAGCGGCGCCCCTTCCTTCCACCAGTAAATGGTGGACATGTGCCTTGTCAATTCTAACCCTGTTTCAGGCCATGCCTCTATTCAAAATGAAGAGGAAAATTGAGTTTGAAAGGTGTGATCTTGATCTGGTTTAGTAAGTAAGTATGTAAAGTTTTGAAACCTTGATATCAAAATTGAATATTAAAAAAAAAAAAAAAACCTCTGACACCTAAAGGGTTAGTCCTATAATGTGAATCTAATGTGAATACTAGAAAAGCACTCAGAAAGTGCAGACCCCCCCCCCCCACACACACACAATCACCACCAAAATATAATCATTTATTCCTTGTGCCAGTATCAACATTTCCTGAAAATTTCATGAAAATCCATCCATAACTTTGTAAGTTATGTTGCTAACTAACCAACAAACAAACAAACCCTGGCAAAAACATAACCTCCTTGGTGGAGGTAATAATACTTTTAAGTGATGTAGTTCTCTCATACTACTATAGCATGGGGTGGCTGTGACTCAGGAGGTAGAGCCTCAGGAGGAAGGGTGGGTCGTCCAATAACCAAAAGGTTGGTGGTTTGAGTCCCACTCTGTCCTAGTCATGTGCTCTTGTGTCTTTGGCACCCACCTTATTTCCTGTGTGTGTTTGGTGGTGCTCGGAGGGGTGGATTGGCAGCTACGCCCTGGTCAGCCTGCCCCAGGGCAGCTGTGGCTGCACATGTAGTTTACCACCACCAGTGTGTGAATGTGAGAGTGAATGAATAATGGATCAATAATATAAAGCCTTTTGTGTGCCTTGATAGTAGTTGTTGTTGCAGAGCTGGGTTTTAGTCATAAAAATGAATTTTGCCACTGCTTTAAATGGATGTTTTTATTCTGACATAATGGTCGGTTTTGTTTCCTCAGCCCAGCGCTCAGCTCAAGAGGTCCCAGCGGTTGAAAGGCAGGACTTGGACAAATGCTCGGTCCTTGGGGGTCAACAAATGGTTCTGACCGGACAGAACTTCACATCTGACTCGAAGGTGATCTTCTCAGAGAAGACACAAGGTGAGGAACACAGATGGTCATTCTTCACTTAAGTAGTAGTACTGAAGTATAAAAGAACAGGTTCTGGAATGTCCTCTGGTTTGGTGATCTGTGTCTTGTGTCTTTTGTTTCATTTTTCATCTTATGCTTTTCATGTTGTCACATATGTGCTGTTGCATCCATTTGAGGTGAAACAGGTCTTATTGTTTAGCATATGCATATTGATGCAAAATATAAATAACTAGAAAAGCAATGTAGAGCCGAGACCTCTGCCAAGGCAGATCAGTGCCCCCCCTCCCCGATCACCACCAAAATTTAATCATTTGTTCCTTGTGCCGGTATCAACATTTCCTGAAATTTTCATCCAAATCCGTCCGTAAGTTTTTGAGTTATCTTGCACACGGACAGACAGACAGACAAACCAACGCCAGCAAAAACAGAACCTCCTTGGCAGAGGTAATCAATAATTCTTCTCAAATATTAAATAAATTAAAGTAACAGATCTGTGTTGAATGGTAAAGGAGTAGAAAGTAAAGCTTTTGTAAAAACTAAAATACTCTTTAAAAAACACCTTAAAACTCTCTTTGATGTCTTCACTAGGTTTCTATAATTAAAATATACTATTATTTAGTCTATAATTGCATAATATGTGGCTCAGTCATATCCACCTACACACAGAGTATTTATATTGTCAGATTATTTGCATATAGGAGCCGGGTAACATCAGCTTTCAGTGACGCACATCTTCCTTCAGCCCCCACTTTTACCCCTCCCCGAAGGAAACATTACTTAAAAGTTTTACTGTTTACAGTGACAACCAGTGACAACTTTATTTATTTATCTTACTTATGGAAATTTCTCACTTCTCTTGCCGTCGCTCGTCTGCCCACTTACAATTTTTGGGTCTCATGTTTTGAGAGCAGGATAGATACAGTCGAGTGTATGTAAAGGCTCCTAGTTGCTTGGTGTGCGGCTTCATGCAACAGGATGTGGTTTGACAGACTGATAAAGATTCAGACCCAGAGCCAGAACTTTTCTGTCTTTTTTTTTTTTTTTCGCAAGCGTGGGTAGAAAACAGATACAGCAGGTAAAAACTGAGGAGGGAATGAAACACTAAACCAGACATAAAAGAGAAACCTTTTTCCACTGTATAATCTTACTTACATAGCCTTTTGTACTTTAAATGAAATAGACTTTTTTTTTTTTTTTATGAACATCTGTCTACTTGATCAAACTGAGCAAAAAAAAAAAAAAGTTCACTGCCCTTTTCTGTTTTCCATCTGATTTCAGATGGGCGGCAAGTCTGGGAAGTGGAGGCAACAGTCGACAGAGACAAGACACAAGCTGTGAGTTAACCAGCTGCATATTGTACAAAATCATGATGGGCTTTTTGTAAATATATTCAATCTGTAGACCTACATTGAGACATACATACACACTATAACACACTGATATGAGCTTTTATTTCAGATTCGATGTTAATCTAAGCACGAGTGAGAGATGGGAGTGGCTTATGCTCCTCTGTTTCAACAGAACAGTTTTTATTTAGATCATCTTCTGTGTTGTTGTAGAATATGCTGTTTGTGGAGGTCCCCCCGTATAAAGACCAGAGCATCTGTCACCCAGCCAAAGTCAACTTCTACGTGATTAATGGGAAGAAGAAACGCAGTCAGCCCCAACACTTCATCTACACTCCTGTGATTGGTATGACTGTTCTTAGAGTTTATCTTTATTCACACAAATGAAGGGTACCCGGAAACCTGGAAATTTAACAATTACAGGAAATAGAAATATTCTTCTCATGTCTCTGTAAACACTGAGAATCTAAAAGGCACTTCATATAGACGTTTCCTTTAAAATTTCCATTAACCAAATGTGAACACAAACAAAAACTTTGTCACAGTAATGAACTTTCTGCAGTGATGTTTTACATTTTTTTTAGTATATCAGTCCGTACCATAAGACGGCAATCATTCAGTTACAACGAACTGCAGCCATGGGTTTTACGTAGGGTGGTAACCCTTGTCACTTCAAGGGGAAAATCTGCCACTCTGCTACTGTTTTTGCTAATGCACCCTCTCCACCCACATGCAATAAGTGAAATGCAGAAACACAACCTGAAACATGTTGAAAAGCATTTTAGGAAATGAAAGACAAGGTAGAAACAGAGAATGTATGTGTAAAGTGCTTAGATTGTAATAACTTACAACACTTTTTTTGTCAAACTCATTTCTTCTATGTGTCACATTCAGCCCAATTAGATCTCAAATGGGCTGGACCAGTAAAATAGTAGCATAATAACCTAAAAATAATGGAAGAAAAAAATTCTGTTTGTTTTAGTGCAATAAATAAAACATTAAATTATGAAAATATTTACATTTGTAAACTATTCTTTCACAAAAAAGATGTGAATAACCTGAAAAAAAGATAATTAGTACAATTTTAACAATACTGTGCATGTGTGTTACACACAAAGTTACACAAACATCTGGAAACAGGTATAATATTGTTAAAATTTTGGAGTTTGGAACTAAAATAAGAACAATTTCTCATTCAGTTTCTCATTTGCCCAGGTCATCATTCTTCTTGGTAGTTCTTCTAGGTTCAACTGGACTAGTTTTGCTCTTTTGAAGCAAAACTAGTCCAGTTGAACCTAGAAGAACTACCAAGAAAAATGGAGTTGTCGTTATTTATAGATTACTATGCTATTATTTTACTTTAGCTCATATTGTTCTGAATGAAGACATGGTGGACTCCATCAGTCAACCACCTCAGTAGATAAAAACAGCTCATTCTAAGGTAATGAAAAACACAATAACTGCTGTTTTTCTGCACTTATACACAAATGAAAACATAACTGTGACTATTATATTTCATTACAATCATTAGATTGCCCTAAACTACCCTAAATCTCACACTAAGTAGCTAAAATTTAGTTTTTGTGGCTGTTCTGTCCACAGCAGTTTTTTTTTTTTTTTTTTTTTTACGTTGTATACATTAGGTCTGTCCTTCCTGTAATTGTTCTGAAATTCCACAGTAAGTATTTTCACACTGAACTTGAACCAAACCATAGTTTAATTTGTGCCAAATCAAGACTGCCTCTTTTGGTTGGTCTGTGGGAGTTTTCACACCTATATTTATAGCTTTGACCAAACTGGTCCAAAAGTCAGGATCAAACAAGGTAGGTGTGAACTATTCTATTAAGACAAAGAGTGAACTTTGTCTTTTGCAAAAATTTGCTACCAACATTTCTATTTTTCTGATTTCTGTGTTTGTCAGGTACACTGAGGAACAATTAGAATCATTCTGTAGTTTAATATCCTGAGACCCAGCAATGCATTTTTGTCCTCTGTAGGGGACGAGAGTTTCACAGTTTTACTTAAAATGAATGAATGAATGAATGAATGAATGAATGAATAAATAAATAAATAAAGAGTGCCAGTTTTTTTTTTTAAATGTGGTCCACTGCAAAGAACACTGTATTTAAAAAGTGGTATTTGAAAAAAATACTTAATGCTGTTTCCAATAAAGATAATTATTAAATGTAAAAAAAAAAAGCCCAATCTTTTACTTTCCTGGGTCTCAGGAGGTTAAACAAAGAATCCATTTGTGTCATTCCCTAAATGTCTGTATTATTTAATCTGTCCAATCTGTCTCCCAGAAGCACATGACCTTTGTTTTTCTATTGCAGCCATTAAAGCAGAACCAGTGGACGACTACCCGCTGAATTCATATGGTTACACAGAAAATCACTCTGTGTCCGGCCTGTCCATGAAGTCACTCTACCATCACCTAGAACAGGACAGCAACCTTCAAGCCTTGAATTTGTCTCCATCGGTGTTTCATGCATCCACCGTAGACCCCAGACTCCATGGGTTAGCCTCTGATCTCCTCGACACCCAACCGGTGTATTACCAGTCCAGATCCAGCACGCTGATCAGCAATCAGGTGCTTTACAACCCGGCAAACCCGCGTTACATCAACTGCAGTACCCCCCACCTCAGCGGCTCCCCGATGACCTCCCACCCCCCTAACACTTCTTCTCCCAACCAGTGTACCGCTGCCAGAACCGCTACGGGCAAACTGGGTGAAGGCCCTCGTGTCGCTGAGTCATTTGAGGCCTGTTCCGTAACGAGACATCAGGGCTTAGTGCAGACAGTGTTGCCTCTGGGAAAGTCATCCCCATCCAGATACATCCAGGGCCAAATGGGCTGCGAGCCCCTCACCCACATGGGTTCAGGAAGAAGCCACCATGAGGATCCGGCTGCAGAGAGGACCACGGTTAAACAAGAGAATCTCAGCTATCTGGAGGATGGTGAGTAACAAGAAGCAAATGCATTTCCTAAAAGAAAGTAGTGAAAAACACCCTCCACCCCACACATTTCTCATGTTAGATTTAGAGGAAAGCATCCAACTGTTTCTGTGTTGTGTAACAAACAAAGAGAATCAGAATAGCGTTTATTGTCATTGTGTGCACAATGAAATTAGGAGTGCTACTCAAGTCAGTGCAATGACATGAATTAAAATAAAAACTATATGTAAGAAAATAAGAATAGAGCAAATATAAAATAGCAAAAACTAAAAAAGTGTCTAAAACAACAAAATAGAATATAGAATGTTACAAAAAGTAAAAGAGGAATAGAAGTAAAAGTAGGATAAAATAAAAACAGACATAAACAACTGGTTCCAGGCACAACAAACCGCGTAATCACAGAAAGGCTCATGGATTTGTGATACTTTAGCTATGACTCGGGTTTTACAGATTTGATGAAAAATTGGTGACAAAAGTCATACGTAGCTCTAAGGTATGTTACTGAAACATAGGACAAAGGTACAAATTCAAAACACGTGGTGCCAGGCACAACAAACCCCACCCCTTGTGCGTATTGTAGCTTATTTTGCCATTGATCCAGCTGATGTCATCATGTTTATGCGTGTGTTGATATCAGAATATCAATTGCCTATGTGCCAAGATGGAAGTAAAATGAAACAAAAATGATGTTATTACAGACATTTGAAATTTCACCCATTATGAGTAAATGGGAGGGAAAAAAAAGATTTCAAAATTCATAAAAACATTTGACCTACTGTTCCCAAAATGTAACCACATCTATTCTGGGTCACTGGCAATCTATGAACCCAATTTGGTAAGAATTTAACCAATAGTTTTGCTGCTAGAGTGTTAACAATCAAACAAACAAAAAACCCAATCCAAAAACAAAAGCCCTTGCCTCCCTTTCGGGGGGCGGGATAATGAACATCCATGTCACCAGTTCTCTAGTGAATGCAGAAGATAAATGTGTGATAAGACGCATTATAAGAGCTTCAGTCAATCAGTGGTCAACAATAGGGGAATACTGCTACTACTGCTACTACCACTATCCTATTTCTGTTATGCAGGTGAATAGAAATTATTTTATGATATAAGAAACTAGATGCAATTACATGAAATGATCATGATTATTTCATATAGTTTAAATATGATGCTTATGTAATAAGTGTGGGCTTTACTATTTTGGAAGTGAACTAAAAATTCAGCAGTTCTAAAGATTTTCCTACATAAGTGAGATTTAGTTATAAACCAGGTCTCTATATATATGACGAGTAAACTATAATATGAATTGCTGTCTGGATCTGTGTACATAGCGAAGATTTACATACTCTGCTTACATGGTTTTTAATCTATGTATTTTATGCTTTTGGGACAGCACTTTGTCCCACTTCTTTAGAATGGGACATTTATTGATGTCTTTTTAAGTACGTGTCTCTTCAAGTGCTTCAGTGTGGTTTTAAAAAGTCCTTTACAACCCAACAAACTAAAACCGAAATGTTCTGCTCAGTTGTGTAGAGTATTTGTGGTCCAGTCTGCAGATGCACTCATGCATTCATGCAACTGTATGCTTGCAAATCCTGGCTTGTGGTTTTCTGTTTGGCCTTTCAATCCACATTCCTGCCTGTTAGTCTCACTCTCACTCTCTCTCAAACACTTTCAGAAGCTTCTAGTTGAACTTGAAATAAATGGTCATGACTTGTGCTGTATTTGTACAAGTATATAGCAGAGGACAAAGAAGCAGCAGCACATTGAGAACAGGTTACCCTGACCTTGTTTGCTGTGAGGGGAAAGTTTCTGTTTACACCTCTGTGATGAAAGATAGAAACAGGAAGTACTATACTGTATAAGCAAATACACATGCACACCTGTGGTAATGAAAGCAAAGCCCTTTGTTCTGAGGTCTGATACAGCCTGGAGTCATATTTAAGGTAATGACAGGCTATTATTAAGCACCAAAAGCAAATCAAACCTAAACAGACTACTGTGTATTTGTCATTGTTTCATTAGATTATGTGAGAGATATTTTTTTTTTCATTCTTTCTGCCACGTGTTAATGACATAGAGTCTGTATTTGTGTAAGGAAAAACACGTTTCTACAGACAGGTACATCTGTTTATTAAAGGGAGACATCTAGTGGACACCAATGGAACTGCAATACCTCGCACAGTCAATTTAGTGTAGGGATGTCTAATGTCATTTCCCATCTCTGTTCCCTCATTTCTCTTTTCTTAATATGTTTTCCTTTTTCTAAAGTCTAGCTTGTGTTATTCCCTCCATAAAAGTTAAACAAGAGCATTCATTCTGTACATCTAAAGCATGTTATCAAATGTTGCAAAATCTAAACACAACGGCACAACAAGTAAAGGGTTTGTCTCCTTTCTGTAACTACCCAGCCCACTTTCATAGACTTACTCAGAAATAGTTGAATTTTTTATTCCTAGAAGGATCCATCTTATGATGTCATATATTGCTATTCTCCAACTATCTAAACCTCCAGATGCTGCTGCTACAGCAGCAGCTGAACTCACCCCCATTTGCCTTCACCTTGCACCAGCAATATTTTCTAAAACTCACATCAAAGTTCTTGTGCAATTTTATCAACTTATGTATCATTCATGCATATAATCCTTAAATAGTGCCTTTAATACGTATCCAGTTCCACATAATGACCAAACACAACCTTTGACCTGAACTCATTTGAATATGGTGTTAGAAAATACAACAAAATCATTACGTTTAACTTTCTGAATCTAAAATAACATTCTTGCCCACCTTGTAGATTCTATTGCTTGAAATATGTTAAACACACTACGTTTACATGTAAAATATATCAAGCTTTAGAATCTACAAGAAGGGCAAGATGTTCCATTTTAAGGTAAACTAAGAAGGTTTAAGAATTTTACATTCCATGCAGAAGTGAAAGTAACATCCAACTGATCACCTAAACATGTCTTATTTAAAAATGTTTGTTGCTCTAATGGAACTCCTTCCCATTTGAGTAAATCATGTCGCTATTAATCCAAAAGAATTCCATGCTTAGTATTACAGACATTAACAGGCTAAAAAGGATCAATTTTGGAGATGCTTGATATTGCTGTTCTGCTTCAGGGTTTGATCAAGCGGTAACATGTGGACACATTTTGTGTTCAACAGTCTGTCATGTAAGTAGAATAACTTATATGCATGTATTATATATATTTGAATATTTGAGTATGTATTTATAAGCACTTTAACATTATGCATGACAAAATTTGGGGAGATACAATTTTTGGGTGAAAAATGTCCAATTACTGCTCGGTAACACGTGAACTTGAAACGGACTTCAATTTTTAAAGCTTTACGCAAACATTCAAAAAATGCAGTTCTCACCAGAAATTGATATCAAGTAGGACAAAACCTTTGAGATATTATGTTCGATTATGTTGAAAATAAATCGTGGTGTAAAATATTGAAAAGTCTCTGTTTTATTGACATGAGAATGTGGTAACATGTGGACAGGCTGCCATAGTACATATGGATGACTCTTTACCATTGTATGCATCACCCAAAATGTTGACTTATTTTTTTAAAACTGCAAGCCAGATATAATCACAATGCTTTATTTAATGTATTCAAGACTAACACAGTGTTATTTACAACTTGTGGTAGTCCATACTGATGTAGGTAATTTACATATAAAGAGTGATTTCTTGGTAACAGTTCACAGATAGTCTTTTAAATGTGACAGATTGAATAAATTTTCAAATTTTTTGGACATAATTTTTAGTGTCAAATTCGAGCTATATTTTTTGTGTCTGAGGCATATGGTGTAAGAAGTACAATTAATAAAATCGGTTGTAACTTTTTTTCTACAACTGGTATTTTAAAAAGGATAACAGTTCCATAAAATAAATATCTTTAGCTAAAAAATTAGCCCACTTATTTATTTATTTATTAGAATCCCCATTAGCTGATGCAGTACATCAACTACTCTTCTTGATAAATAATCTCACTTCATAAATGATGTGTGTAAATTTACTTTTTCATGTTGATGTTCACTTTCACTTGATCAGACCCAACAGCAACTGAGTCAAGCATCACTGAACATGGTCCAAAATGATTTTCTAGACATAATCATGCATTTTACTGAGCCAGACACTCCTATTTTTACCGCCGCTAGGAGGCATTGCGATTACTTTGCTTTGTGTGTTTGCATGTTTGTTTGTTTGTTAGCTAGATAACTCAAAAAGTTATGGATGGATTTTCATGAAATTTTCAGGAAATGTTGATACTGGCCCAAGGAACAACTGATTAAATTTTGGTGGTGATCGTGGGGGAGGGGGGGGACGGACAGATCTGTCTTGGTGGAGGTCTGTGCTTTCCGAGTGCTTTTCTAGTTTAAAATAAATCCAAAGTGGGCAAAACAGATAGGATACCAGAACATGTCCTTAGAGGTGGTCAATTAAAAAATTAAATCAATTTCTTTTCAATGTTATGGACAATTTACAACATAAACTGTGGAAAAAGCTTCAAAAATTTTATAAGACAGAGAGAGAGAAACACATCCACTCAAGGAGCAAAATGCAAACAAAGCATTTCTAACTTTTGCTGAACAAGAAAGATCTCTGAGGAATAATCTCAAATTTGTGATTCCACAATTTTCAGATAGCAAAACCTTGATTGATTAAAATAATTTGATATATTGTGAAGCCCTCCAAAACATAAAAATAAGACGATGCATTACTTTAAATATTCCAAAAATAAGTCTGCTGATTTTGTTTATCAATGTGATGATGTGAATGTTGAAGCTTCTCTGATGTTTTCAGTGAATGACATCATTAGAAGAGACCTAAAAGGACATGAGGGGGATTAAGTCTGGAGGTCTGCAGCAGCACCAAAGACCATCAGCCTGGGATGTCCATCCTGCAGATGCATCTGAATGGACATAATTGTTTCAGAGTATTTCCTATTGTTTGTGTCTTTTCATGTCTTCATTTCAACATGTTTCAATGGATGTTTTTTTTTTTTTTTTCTAAACAGTGTAAAATCTGTAATAAGCCTTGTTAATAGTCATCAAAGCTGAACACAACAGACAAACATTGTCCTTTTACATCAGCTCAATGATTGATTTTAATGCTGTTAAATGTTTCCCTGATGTACAAGTATGTACAACATCCTCAGTGAACAAGTAGAGCATGTTGTACCATTTTCCTCTATATATATTGTGTCTTTATTCAGCCTCCTCATCTGTTTATTTCTATCATGCTTTGTAAACTTGTATAAACTATTTTATAATAAACTCTGTTCACATTTATCAGTGCTATGTATAAAGAAAGAAGGACTTATGCACTATTAAAAATGACTACTTTAGTCTCTAAGCAACTTTTACCAACAGGATGTAGTTTTTATCAAGTTAATTTAAAGAAAAAGGGAAAAGGTCAGTTTATGCCCTGCTGATAAATGTGAGTTACCATGAAATCAGAAATACACAGTCTACATAATTACACAATCCATGTAAAAGTGTTGGATAGACAATGTAATACTCAAAAAGTAAATATTTACACTTAAATGTGCCCTTTGTGATGAAGTGTGCTGATAAAACTGAAGCACAATAAGGTCAGTTATTGATTTAACATTTGTTCTACATCCATTGTATTTTGCTATAATCATCTAAAATTATGTTTCATAATAGCAAAAAGTTTAGAAATTAAAAGAGATCGCATAGTTTTATCCAAAAAAAGGGAAGCCGCTTGGCGTTCTTCAGACACACTTGCATGAAGACGAAGATTAAGATAAAAATGGACCTGAGTCGACCTGAGAGCACCTGCTAATTTTCTTTTTGACATAAAGTGTTATTTTTCAAAATGTGTCATCTCTCTTTAAGTAGCTTTGGCTATAATTGCCAGCACTTTCAAGCACTTAAAATAAAATTCAAGCACTCAAGGTCTCTCTCTTCTGGCCTGCTACAAAAATTATGAACAAAATGAAAATATGACCCAAACACAGACAAAATCCTCAACAAAAATACACAAAAATAAACAGCAATTTCCAAAGGAATCAGTTAAAAGTGTCACCTGTCTGACTGCTGGGGTTCCACAGCTTTCACCTGGTCTGTCCTGGGTCAGCTGGAGATCTGTCCTCAGTTGGCTGGTGGTCTGTCCTGAGTCCACTGCTGACATGCTCTCCAATGTTGTCCACACCCACATCTAGAAACATCAAGAGTGAATCATTTAACACTGAGTGGATGTGGAAGAGTTGGTTTCATGATGTGTTTTTGTAAATGGGGGTCCTGAGGAGACTGGAGGTGGATTTGTACCGACCTCTGGATCTACTGGTTCTGATGGAAAACGACCACCAATGGATGAACGGCTCCATCAGACAGGCCTCCTCCTTCAAAGATGATCTGCATCACTATCATCTTTCCTGAAACACAGTCAAAATAAGACCTAGGTTATCCACTATGACACCCACTGACACACATGACAAATGTACAACTGTGGTGGACATTTCTGATCAGAGACACAGAAATATGGATCTGCAAAGAATAAACACATTGACTTACATTTAGAGATGATTGCATATCTTCGTCCTGCTGCTGAAAACAGAAACAACAAGAAAGTTGAAGATGAAATCATATTGTATTTGAGCTTTGACAATATTAAAAAATATGAAATCCAACTGAAAACATGATCTGGACCCATGTAGGTCCTGGTTCATGTCATCAAGTCCTGATCTGTGGCTGGTCTGCATCTGGACTGGTCCTGTTCCTGGAGTCTCTCTCTTCTGATATGGTACAAAAATCATAAACAAAATGAACAAATGACCCCAAACAATATAGGCAATCATCATCAAAACTACACAATAATGGGATACATAATGTTACCTGTCTATAAACTCAGTTTACTAATTATTACTTAAATCTACCAGCAGTTCTCTCTCTCTCTCTATATATATAGTGTGTGTGTGTGTGTGTGTGTGTGTGTGTGTGTGTGTGTGTGTGTGTGTGTGCGCATTGGTATTTGTGGTTTAGAGGGACATTTCACCTGACTACACACCTGGGCTCCGAGGACCTATGTGGTTTAGCCGGACCATGCCAGAGTCCTCATAAAACAAAGAGTGTTACTGTGTTATTGAGTGTCTAAATAACACTTTTTTGCTTTTTCTTTGAAAGTCCTTATGTACCACTTGACCTGACTGTGAGTGTATCCCAGTGTATAGGACAGCGTCGCCACTGGCCAGTGGTGGAACTGCACTCCCTTACACATTTTCGATACACACGTCAAATTTGGCGGGCGATTTAGCGGGCTTTCTTCTGATTGGCTGGTTTTTGTCAGTGGGTGGTACCTACAATACGACGACTCCAAGGTCCGCCCACACCGTCTCCAGACCTTCAGGACCTTTAAAAATGAAATACTGGAGGAGGAAGTCGCTGCTTGGTGGACTAACTAACGGAGTAAACACATACAGGTAAGGGTTTTTAATCTAATTCAGCCTCTTTTTGCTGATTGTGTGTCAAGCCATCGATGTGTGTGTTCTTTGCACATGGTAAAGTTAGATGAGAGAGCTAACACTCATTAGCTAACGCTGCTATGGCTAAAAGCTTTGCTAATAAGAGGTCAAGGACAGCCGACAGCTCAGGTTTGGTTTTTGGATTCAATAGTTATAAACCAGTATGTGTTATGGCACCATTGTTGGTTTTGTGTCCTGCAGCAAGCTATAGCTTGCTCATTAATTAAGCCTAATTAACATTACGTTGTGCAGTCTTTAACTGTAAGTGTACACAGAGAGTAGACAGCAGTCTGACAGCTCAGGTTTGGCCTTATGATTGAAAAGTAACAGCACTGTATATAATATGACACCGTTGTTAGTTTTCTGTATGTGCAGCAAGCTACGGTGGTTGTTAATTAAGCCTCGTTAACGTTCCGGTGTGCATGCGGGGCAGGGGGAGAGGAGGACAGACAGCAGCAGGACAGCTCAGGTTTGGCTTTTGGTGGAAAATATGAACCACAGCAGAACATTTTATACTGTAACGATTATGTGATGATAGGATACCACTTTAAAATGTTCATGGCCTGCTTTGTGTAACACATGAGGGGGAAACAAACCTGACCTGTACCTGGTGCATGTAGTTAACTGAGGAGGCCAGGGGCAGGTGTTCTGAGCAATCAGCACACAGTTGAGCCTGCTTTAAATGTTGGCCTTTACACTAGTTCTTATTACTCATCAGTTTGGGACTGACAGATTGAACAGGTAGAGAAGGATCTGAATGTCTTTCTCCTGTTGTTGGTTCACAGTTTTTTGAAGCATGTGTCTAGCTGAACTCTCTCAGTAATTAGTCTCTTGTAGTTATGTTTTTAAATAAGAATCAAACAATCAGAAATTAATCTGATGTCAAAATCACTATAGTGATAACCCCGGTTTGTGTTAATCTCACAAGGTTCTTGGACCCAAAATCATAATGTGGCTCCTATCACTGTCATATCACAAAATCAAAATGCTGCTGACCTGCTTTTATTTTTATTAGTGTAATATTATTGCAGTAATAATTTATAGTGAGTGAAGTAGAGTGAAAGAAGGACGATGTGATTTAGAGACTGAGGATGGTGATGCAGAGAATCAGTCAGATTGAACACCATTTAATTTTTTTTATATGAAAACCATGGCTGCTAGTGGACTCCAGTTAAAATATTTCCCTTGCCATAGCCTTGTCAGTGTGGTTCTTTTGGAAGTTCACTGGAATTGGTTCTATAAGTGAAACTGTTTCATGTTGTGGGGGACATTGTGCACTATCAAAACATGTAACAACTAAAGCATTGGGTGGCAGAATGCAGTTCAGCCTTATGTAGTCAAGAACAGCTGCACATACAGCAACGGTCATCCTTCTCCTGTTAATGTCATGCAGACTCCAAACAGTGCATTTCTATAGTGGAAAGGTGTTTCTCCACTTAGGGAGAGACACATGCACTATACAGCCAGGAAACTTAATGGGTTCTTCAAATGTGAACCTGTTTACCTACTGTTGAACAACATTTTATCTGAAGAGTAGCAAGGGCCATATTCCTCCTGTTGCATATGACAGCAGCCAGAGCCAGTCAGCTGTCAGCAACCAGAATCAGACAAGTCCAGTGGTCAGTCTGCCCAACACAGTCAGAAAGGTAAAATAAATCCAATTTATGGCTTAACTTTGGGCAAAATATCACAACTGCAAATGTGGTGCTATGTGTGTGTGTACTGACATGAGTATGACATGGTTTGTATGGACAGTAGTATGGTTTATATGGACATGGTTTGTGTGGACGATGATATATATATAAGGTAGGAGGTAGAAAGTGGCCTAAAGCCTAAATAGGTTGGGAACTGCTGACTTAGACCGGGAGGAGACCTAGGGGAAGACCCAGGACACGTTGGAGAGACTATGTCTCTCGGCTGGCCTGGGAACGCCTCGGGATCCCCCCGGAAGAGCTGGAGGAGGTGTCTGGGGAGAGGGAAGTCTGGGCATCCCTGCTTAGACTGTTACCCCCGCGACCCGGCCCCGGATAAGCGGAAGAGAATGGATGGATGGATGGATGGATGGATGCTGACTTAGAAGATAGTAGTTTTTGGAATCTATAGACTGTAGTCATGTGATCGGATAAGTGACTTAAGAACTGTTTCAGAGTGGATTTGTGTCTGACAAAAGACTTTCAGTAGCACAGCCATAATACCTTTCTTGTAATGTTACATAAGCAACATCCTATCTTCACATATTTAAGATATCCCTCTTTTTTTCTTCTTTTTGCAGGGTCTTGATGAGGAAATGCATTCAACAGTTTGTGGAGCTTCAAATTCCCCATCCACAGTCAAAAATATTAATGAGGTATAGCTTCATAAGTGATAGATTTTAATCAGTATCTTACATTGATTGTATCTTGTAAAGCTATCTAGAGATTCAAAACAAAGTTTTCCTCTGTGTCCTTGTCAGCAAGAGGATGGTTTCTTTTATTAAAGCCTCAAATGTCCTTTCTGGTGGTACATTTCCAGTACCTGTCTCTTTATTGTCCCTCTCCTATTTGTTTTATCCATTACAGGTGCTGACCGACAGCAACCAGAGCCAGTCAGCTGTGAGCGACCAGAATCAGACAAGTCCAGTGGTCAGTCCACCTAACATGGTCAGAAAGGTAAATTAAATCCGATTTATGGCTTAACTGGGGCAAAACTTCACGACTGCAAACATGTTTCATTGATGCTGTGTGTGAATAGAATAGGCTTTATTATGATTACACCAGTTGTGCAATGAAATTGCAGATGGTCTCTGCCAGGGACAGTGCACATACATCTGATAACAAAACAATAAGATACAGACATATCTTTAAAAAAAACAAAAAAAACCTTAAAATTATAAAAGTGTGCATTGAAAAATATATGCAAATTGGAGATATACAATATGAAAGGCTAAGATTTTAAAAAACGCAGTAGTAGTAGTGTAAGCAATGTAAACACGTGTTACAGTGACATGTCAGTACACAGTGTGTGTACTGACATGAGTATGGCATGGTTTGTGTGGACAGTGTTATGGTTTATGTGGACATGGTTTGTGTGGACGATGGTATAGAAGGATTCTCTCATAACATTCTTTTCAAAGCTTCAGTCAGTATATCTGAGTGTATATGTGTGTCAAACTGTGGCCTAACCAAATGTGACTTACGAAGTGCTTATGGTTTATATGGTCCTGCCACCATATGGAATTGAAAGAAGCATCATATTGGTTTTTGAGAAATACTTGAATTACTATACTTGATTTTTTTTTTTATGTTAGTTAAGTGTGTACGGTGGGTTGTTGACTTACATGTCTGCAGTTGATAAACAATGAAGTAATCCAGTGCTGATTTCATGAGTCAGTGTTACCTTAGAAGATAGTAGTTTTTGGACTCTACAGACTGTAGTCATGTGGTCGGCTAAGTGACTTAAGAACTGTTTCAGAGTGGATTTGTGTCTTACAAAAGACTTTCAGAGGCACAGCCATAATACCTTTCTTGTAATGTTACATAAGCAACATCCTATCTTCACATATTTAAGATATCCCTCTTTTTTTTCCTTCTTTTTGGAGGGTCTTGATGAGGAAATGCATTCAACAGTTTGTGGAGCTTCAAATTCCCCATCCACAGTCAAAAATATTAATGAGGTATAGCTTCATAAGTGATAGATTTTAATCAGTATCTTACATTGATTGTATCTTGTAAAGTTATCTAGAGATACCAGAGATATCCTTTCTGGTGGAACATTCCCAGTACCTGTCTCTTTATTGTCCCTCTCCTATTTGTTTTATCCGTTATAGGTGCCAACTGACAGCAATCAGAACCAGTCAGCTGTGAGCGACCAGAATCAGACAAGTCCAGTGGTCAGTCCACCCAACACAGTCAGAAAGGTAAATTAAATCCAATTTCCTGCTTAGTAATGTTTGATGAAATATTGCATGAGTGTGACATGGTTTATATCAGATATTAAAGTTCTCCGTCACCACGACGGATTTCCGTCAAATGGAAAAACTAAGGGGGGAAAAAAGTCATATTGAAGTAACTTCCCCACGTGTTTCGCGGAGTCCAGTCGGCACCGCGATCCTGTCCTGGGTCTGCTGTCCTGAATCTGCAGGTGTTTAACACAGGCACGCCACGCACAGGGGGCTGATAGGTTTAATAGTGATGATAAGAAGATGACTTCTTTATTTTTATGCCGGGAGGAGAGATTGATGACTATTTATCTTTGGAAGGAAACGCTGCTCATTCTGTGCCTCAGAAACACATGGACAAGTTCAGCTTTATCAAAGTTCAGCCTCCAGACGCTAACTTTAGTTTAGTGCTAACAAGTAGCTTTCATTATGAAAGAACCACAGCGAAAAGGTACGAAGACAGAACTGATGTACATGTACCTTCATGTTTGGGTTCATAGCTTATATCCTCTTGCTGGTATATGACTAGTGTGTGTGTTTGTGTGTATGTGCCCTTCCCGTGCGTGCGGCTGTGCACACCGCGGCCTTACGCGATTACGCGTCCGACTGCATAAGTGCTTTATTTTGACCCGTTTAGCATCTTATTTCTATCTGTGTGGTACAGTACGAAGATAAAATTCAATGAATGAGTAACACCCTTGGTATTTGCAAAGCCACTGTATTTTAAATACCCTCAGAGAGTATCTGTAACGGAATATAATTTCTGTTTCAGTTGACGTAATTTCTTCCAATCAAAAGAGAACATGATATTGGCGGGAGGGGGTTGTGGACGCAGGTTTGACGACATACAGATTATTTTGGCCAGCATATACAACATCATGGACACGTTTGTAGAGGAAGGTGCTGAAGTGGTAACTATTGAGAGATGCGTGAAAAATAGATGGAGGTGGGCATGGCTTGATGAGAAGGGAGACGATGGAACTCCAATTAGGTCATGGTGCAAAAAAATGAAGCAGCCTGGTGCATGCATGTGCGTAGTTTGCCACAAGAAAATTCTGTATGATTCCAATGGTAAAAAAGTCCTGATCCACCATCAATCTGAGAAGCTGAAGATTAGTTGGTTAGGGTTACATTTACACAGACATTTTCCCCAAAATTCATGTGCTGTTGGAGTTATGTTTTAGGAGTTCCTAAATTGTTAAATAAAAGTTTTTCACTCATTTTTTGCAGTAAGGTTTTCTTCTAGTTATTATTTTCACTTGCTTCAAAGGTTTTCATACCCTTTGAAATTAACCAGAGAGCACCAAAATTGACCTGAAGCTTTAAAAATTTTATGGGGGCGGACCCCAGACCCCCCACCACTACCACTCATGACATTTTTTCTATCCATGTTACTAATCTTCTACACCTGTACACTCTCCCATTCAGTGTGTTTCACAGTATTTCCAAATTTGACTATATAAACTTGTACGCTATAGTAGTATTGTATTGCATCATTTTTAATAGTGGCCAATGATTTTGACCAGAAGAAAATTTTCAGTCAGATGAAAAATTTTTGCTTTAATCCCTGAGATCTTCCCAACCAAGGTGATGACCAGTGTAATGAAACCATTAAAAGGAATCCATATTTAATTTTTCTGTGTGCAACAAATGAGCAGAAGGTGATAAACACTGTTCTAAAGTGCAAAAGTAAGCTATCCACTGACTGTCATGATATTGACATGATTGTTAAAAGAGTCATAAATAACTTTGCAAAACCTCTAACCCATATCTGTAACTTATCATTCCATTCAGGTCATTTCCCAAATAAAATGAAAATAGCAAAAGTCATTCCACTGCACAAAAATGAGAGTAAACACAGCTACACAATGTACAAATTTTCCAGGTCACATGAAATCTGGAGTTTGTAGACGTTCGTGGAGGGGGCATGTTTACCATGTCCAGATTTTGTACAAACCCATCGTTTTTAAGAATCTTTGTGACCTAGGTATTAGCGCTCTTTCCTTGAAAATGACAACATCCGGTCTCAGAAAATGAAAAAGACAGGCATTTTTGGCCCATTTTTCCATTTCTGTCAGGTAATAACTTTCTTTTTTGTTACTAGAAAGAGAAAAAAGCTGTTAGTCATAAACAAAGCTGGTTATCTCCAATCAAGTAATCCACTTTTTGTAGAATCTGGTTTACTAAAATTTTTTGACATTGTATATTTAAAAATAACGGAATTTATGTTTCGCGTTAAAAGTAAAAACCTTCCTTTTTGTATTTAGAAAATTTTTAAGTTAAGAGAAGGACATTATAATTTAAGAGGGATGTTTGTGTTGGAAAAATGTAAAGTAAGAACAAACGTTAAATATCACAGTGTTTCAGTTATTGGTGTCAAGCTATGGAACAAACTGAAGGATGAAGTGAAATTGTGTAGCTCACTGTTGAGTTTCAAAAAGAATTTAATTTGTCAAATTATGAAGGGCTATGAAAGTAATATGATTACAAAATAACTTATTACACTGAATGTAGTATAATTTAAGTTTAAGTATTTATCTGCTGCAACTTAAGGTGTGGACTTGGACTAAGGATGTGAATAGGAGAAGCAGAAATAAGCCTCCGGCTTCAGCTTCTTCCTTTTTCAGTTACAAAATGTGTTAATTTTATGTTTGTTTGTTTTTTATATGTAGGTGTTTTGTTTTGTTGTTTTTTTTAATATGTATGTGTTTTGTATTTTGTATTTAACTGAAATAAACATTCATTCATTCAAAACGAACATCAGAGAAGTAACAATAAATGAACAGCATTATGGTTCTTTGTAGCAATGACACCAGCGCCACCACCTGGAGCTCCTACAGTATACAGGGTCTGCACATACATCACTTCTCCCCCAGGCTACGCCCCTCTCAGTCAGACTGAGTGTCTTAAACCAACCTGCTCAACATGACGGAGTATAGCAGTAAACACAGCCAGAGAAAAGGAACATGGGAAATCTGAAATTAAATGAAGGACAACTGGACGGGACATGGATCTGTACGAGCGGACAAAGAACAAGTGGTCCATGAACACTGACATGTGGACACAAATGGAGGGTCCAGACCTGACCCAGGGGGGAGGGGATCAGCGCTATTTGGACCTGAAACAAATATACATGGTTTCATCAGGACTGACAACCAGGGTCCAAAACTAGGGCCCAGAACCAGCTGATCCAAAGGCTCCAAAACTAGGGCCCAGAACCAGCTGATCCAAAGGTCATTTCCAGTAGACCATGGACTGACCCCAGTAAATATATGCATGATCTACTGGAACTGAGCAGATTTACTGAGTCTAGTTCAGATCCAGGCCTTTATCCAACACAGATACTACTGCTGTGGACCAGCAGGGCACCACTGGATTCTGGGAAATTAGCAGATTTACACCACCTGTTTTTAAATTGCGACATTATTCTGATAAAATTATGGTTTTATTGTTGGAATATGACGACTTTAATCTCATAAACGAATGACATTTTTCTGAGTTCTTTTTGTAACTACAACTTTATTCTCATAACATTGTGATTCTTTTTGTATTCAACTTTATTCTCATAAAATTACAGGTTTTATATCGATGTTTTATGACTTTATACTCGTAGTCACAAGTGTTTTTATTTTCTTCTGTGGTCCTGATACTCCGTCATAGCTTTATTCTCCAGTTCCCCTGTATTTGTAAAACTAGGTTGGTTCAGTTAGTTTACTAATCATGTAGGAGCACAAGGTTCACAATCACAAAATGAAGACAAAAACCATGAAAGATCTGATCATGAAACCAAGAACTGCACTAAGAAGGAATGTTAGCCAAAACAATAGGTCATTTAAGGTGTAATTTTACCCAAAAATACAGCATCAATGAATGTTAACTGACACCAAACAGGATCCACAGATCTAGATTTGGTTTCCTGGATTTGTGGATCCATCTCCTTCTATTTTCTTTGTCTTTGGGTGTCTGTAAAACGATAGCTCCCACTGCTTTAAGAACCTGAAAATACAATCAATCTCACAACAGCTCTGCCCCATTTTGGATTCAATATTGTTCTTCAGTTTAGACAGGATTGAAGCCAACACTGTCACTCATCTACCTCTCTCTGCCACTCAGTGGGTGGAACTGCGCTGATGCCACATGCAGACCCTCTATTGTTTGCCACAGAAGTTCAAGCCTTCAGGTAGTGAGTACTCCACTTTACATTTCAGTCAGGAGCTTTGATGTCACTTTTTTCTAACTTCAATCAAGTCACAATCCACCAAATCATCTCATAATGAAGTCCAGTTCAAAGATTGTTGTGTCTGGTGCAGCATTAACCGACAGTACGTGAACCAAGGGAAGCTGGGAGCAGCCGGACTGGGAAGCCACACAACAAAAGAGATGAGGTGGGAGCTTTGCCACACAGTCACTTGTTTGACATTAACTTTTGATTTAAATGAATAACGCATCTCTTCTTTTCTTCAGTACAAACTGCTTCTGTATCTGAGCCATCAGAAACAAGTGACTGCTGCCAAGAGCCACCCAGGCTTTATGTTAACGGTGAGCACAAACACAAAATGTTTTTTTTTGTTTGTTTGTTTTTGTGTTTTGTTTTGTTTTTTGACACTTTTATAAACATTTTAGTTTTACAAAACAAGAACATGAAATTGAGGTCTAGATATGGCGATTATAACATCAAACATGCATACAACATCAAACGCTTTTATTAACTAGTACTGTCACTGTTTGTAAAGTCTGTCCATTTTCTCCAGCGCCTTTTTCAGGGTTCCTCCTGGAGCCACAGGGTAAAAGTCAGCTGTTCCATCAGTCAAATGTTTTCTGCGATAGAAATATAAAAGCCTGTTGCAGGTGGCTCTTTCTGTAGCCAACATTTTGCTGTGACTCTTTTAGCTGATGTCAACAGAATCTTTAGGAGGTAAACATTGTCTGAATCCAGTTTGTCTGGGAAGCAACCAAATACAGTACAGTAAAGGAGCAACTGATGTGAAACTGATGTTTTGCTGGTTTTGAAATGTACAGACAGATTAGAAACAGCCAGATGAACAAATAGAATAGAATAGAATCGAATAGAATAGAGTAGCCTTTATTGTCATTGTGTGTACAATGAAATTAGGAAAATTAATATCGTTAGACACTTCTGGACTTTCTTTTTTGTTACTAGAAAGAAAATGAAAATCAATCTGTTTTTTAAATTTGGTTTCTCTGTTTTGACACTGAAAAAGAAAAACACCTTGAAATTCCATTTTAATTTGTCTGTTTTAAAATGAAAATCAGTTACCCACTAGTTTTCCTTTTGTTTCTGAAAAGAAAATCCAATTACCAAAAGATACACTGACTGGTTTTTAACAAGCACATCAGAATTTCATTGTGTATGCTCTGTGTATACAGTGACAATAACAGGAATGTTGAATCTTCTCCCTCCGCTCTGTTCTCTGCATGTGTTTCTAACTGCCTGTCTAACCCCCCTCCTTCGCTTCATGTCTCTGTCTCTGTCATCCCTTCTTTTACTATTCTCTCAGTCTGACTGGGGGAATGGGTGAGGAAAATGGAGAGGGGCCATTTTTCCAGACCACATCTCCTGCCAAACCCTCTGCACCGGCCAGCGAGTAGGAAGAGAAGGAGGAACTGGTCAGAAACCATCTGTACAGTCCAGACTGAGCTCTCAGATTTGGTGGGAAACACCGCTTCAAACCCCGACCCCTGCCTTGTGTTCCGTCAGACAGCGTTGTACCAGATCTTTCCTCATACATCACTCATATTTGATTTCTTTTTTCTCTCTTGTTTGTGTTCAAAGCTTGACGGGGCGTTCTCCACCTGCCCCAATGTTCAGTGACGACAACGACAATGATCTGGACTGGCTAAACTGACATGACATGCAACCACAATAGTGTCTGGTTTTTTTTTGAATGGTCAACACTGTAGTAAGTAAGTAAGTCAAGCTTTATTTATATAGCACTTTTTAAAACAACATGTTACAAAGTGCTTCACATAAAGGAGACATAGATAAGAACAAATAGAAAAGACAAGAATAAGAAAACAGTTTCAACATGCAGATACCAACTTTCTGGCACAAGCAACACACACTGAACGAACACCATGGCCACATATGTCACAAACAACCCCTAAGACAGACCCACAACCAACACTGAATACAACAACACACAGACACAATATAGATGGAAACAAACCTCCATATGCAAATATATGCACACACACTACACTGTCCTGATTTAATGAAATGCTTGTTTAAAAGTGAGTTTTTAAAAGTCGCTCGAAGGCAGATAAAGAGGAATGTGGTGCTTTCCCATCTGTCTGCGAGGAGAAGCTCATGCTGATGAACTGAAGGAAAAGTCAAACAGATGAACAACTTCTCTGAGGTTTCACATTGACTGAGCTGCTGCCACAGCTTCACGGAGGACAAAACTACAATCCCTGGCTTTTATTCTGGTTAAAATAACAAGCCTGTAATTCACAGAAACTGCTTTTCTTTAATTGTGTCATATCTGTTGGTGATACGATTTAATGCCCAACTTTTTACACAGCACTGTAGCAGATTATTTAGTTGGATCAGCAGTTACCCTGTTGACGTCTGTGGTTTCAGACTGTATCGTGAAATGGTTTTTAATTATTAGCTCGCTGCTTTAAGAATAACTTTTACACAATTTTGCTAAAATGACATTCATTCCTGAATATAAATGAGATGAAATTGTGGCCTTCATTGCCCATCATAATGTTTTCATTCATTCATTTTCTGAACCTGCTTTATCTTCACTAGGGTTGCTGGAGTCTATCCCAGCTACATAGGGGCGAAGGCGGGGTTCACCCTGGACAAGTCTCCAGTTCATCTCAGGGCTGAACATATAGAGACAATCAATCACTGTCACATTCACACCTGTGGGCAATTTAGATGAACCAGTTAACCTATCGGTGCATGTCTTTGGATGGTGGGAGGAAGCCGGAGTACCTGGAGAGAACCCACGCAGACACGGGGAGAACAGGTAAACTCCACACAGACAGGTCCCACCCCCCATCAACGGTGTTGGAATGGAACCCAGGACCTTCTGTCTGTGAGGCACCAGTGCTAACCACTGCACCACCGTGTCGCCCATCATAATGTTTTGTTCATGTTAAATCTGTTTTTGTCTGCCATATTTTTGTTAAGTCCTCTGAAGATGTTATTTTCTCTCCTCCATTTGCTTGTTCATTTATTTCTCTGAATATCCACTGCACATATATTCATGAAACCTGGATGAAGCGTAGAGCGTCGGCCATGGATGAACCCAGTAGTTTCTGGAGCAGACATGTACAAATTGGATCCTACATTTTTTTTTTTTTTTTTTTTTTTTTTTTCCCTCATTGCGAGATTTTGATTGAATTAAATGACTCTCTGCAGAGGTATGCCCTACTTTTTTGGTTTTTCACATTGTTTACATCTGTTGTATATTTATTGTATAGTTAATTACTTTGGAATCAATGAGCCTGGTGCTTGTGGATCAAATATTTGCCACCAGATACCACTGATTTAATTATTGCCTTTGGAAGTTTTTGTTGAAATAGTAAACTAATTATGTTGGAGTTCAGTCTCATGTTAAACTTTAAAATATGGAAATGAACAATCATACCATTAGATTTAAGTGTCAAAACATGAATTCAAACCCAATCAGATGTTTGTTTTTAAAAGATGCAATAATACTTCTAATTTGGACTTAAATCTAATGCTGTTTATTGTAATGTACATAAAAGCCTGAATTATTTAGTTCAAGGCTGTTGTAAATTTGTTTTTCCATTATTTTTTTTTTTATACTGAAAATGTTGAGTTGATGTTGTGACTCCTTTGAGCCAGCAATGAGAGCTTAAGGCCCTCGTAAACCGTTATTGTAGCCAAACAGAAGCGCCGCACCGGTCATAAACTTGGATCAAAGCCCAAATTAACATGAAATATTCGGTTACAGTCATGTAAAAGGTAGGTTTATTCCAGTGGCATTAGGTTTGGTGTAGGGTTATTAGTTGACAGTTGACCTCAAAATGAAAGGCACTTTTGTATTTTTTTTTTTTTTTTGAATTTTTAAATTTTTATCTTTATTTTTTTTTTCATTTTTCTCCTTTTTTCATACTTTACTTACAAAATACCATATACACATAGGCCAGAACATGGCATGGAGAAAAAAAATATAATGCTTGAGGTGAGGCAGGAAGAAATTAAATACAATTACATAAATAGGTAAGTAAATTAAATAAAAGTAAAGGAATAAACAAAAAGAGAAAAAAAGAAATTACAACTTAAACTCTTCACATAAGGCTTTAGTCTTCACAGCTTTAGGGTTAGTGCAAAAGTTACGTGTGTCTAGATAGGATTTCAAATAAGATTTAAAGACCACACAGCTGGGTTTCTGATTGGCAGACTTGTATGTATATGAAATTTAGCTAATAAGGAAATGAGATTAAGAATAAACGATTTCCGAACAGGCAAATCAGTAATAAAGAAACCAAATAAAATATCTTCAATTTTGAAGTTAAAAGAAATATCCAGCTTTCTATTTAAAAAAAAAAAAAACACACCAAAAAGTTGAAGAAAAGGCACATTCCCAAAACAAATGAGTTAATGTTTCATCTGAATTATGACAAAATGAGCAAAAAGGGTCGACACTGATCTTCTACTTAATCAGAGCTGAATTAGTTGGATAACACCTATGGAACAGTTTTAAAGACACCTCTGTCACTTTATTGGAAATGAAACACTTCCTTGGTAATAACCATACCTTTTCCCATTTCACATCAGAATATAAATTACTCCAAAAAAAAAAAGATGGAAGCTGGCTCACAAACTGTATCCCTTTGAATCACTTCTCTAATGCATTTATTATTAGTTTTTTTTTACTCAAGAATGGATGTAAATTTCCTGTGTATAATTCTGATTGTGCAGTTTGAGGGCTAATGGTTGTTGAAGGACTAATAGTAGAAGATAGCAAAGGTTTTAAACCTGAAGGGATAGCATCAAACACAACTGCATATTCTCTAGGGAGTACCGGAGTTTTATATTCCAACCAAAATTCACTGTAAGTAAATAAGTGACCTTCCCTGTTAAACAACTGACAGACAAGCAGTGTTCCATAATCAACCCAATTCTTTAAAAACAATGACTTACATTTAAAACATATGTTCCGGTTATTCCATATACAGGGTGTACCATAAGTCTCCATACATAGGAGACATAATCCATTCCATGGTTCTAACATGTATTTCTTTCTGTTTCTTCTATTTCTTCAGCAGTGGAGGACACGCATTGAAATGTGTTCCCGACAAAATGGCAGTCATGTAGAGCATATTCTAGAAATCAAAATGGTTTATGTCAAGAAACGTTTATTTTTCCTATGTATGGAGACTTATGGGACACCCTGTATAACATTTGTGAGGGAAAAGTTATGGAGGACCAACATAAAAGTAAGTGTTGATGAACATGAGAAAGTTTCTTTGGTCTAAATCCGGTATTTCCTCCCGTTTGCAGACATTAATTTGCACGTACCCTTGCCTCTGATTGGCTAGAAAGGCTCTTCCGCGATTGGCTACTTCAATCTTTATTTATTTTACTTATTTTTAATTATTATTATCTTTATTTGACTTGATTTGAGGTGTTTACTCATTTCCCAGGCAGGCTGTCAATAGTGTTTTTTTTTTGTTTTTGTTTTTTTTGTTTGTTTTTTTTTTGTTTTTTTTTAGAACGTTCAGTTGGCATTTTCGGGGTGGGAGGGGTGAGGCGTGACGTAATTTGTATAAGGGTTAAATACAATACCGAGCTGATTATAGTTGGGGCAGCACGTTTTTCGGGGTGGGAGGGGTGAGGCGTGACGTAATTTGTATAAGGGTTAAATACAATACCGAGCTGATTATAGTTGGGGCAGGACGTTGGTTCAGTGGTCTAAGCTCATGTCTCGCAAAGCAGATGTTGTGGGTACAAGTCCAGGTGGAAACCCCTATGGTCAGGCGTACTGGCATTAGCAATGTAGCAATGGGCCAAGCTACGCTACGTCACCTGGTCGGCATGGTGCTCAGGGTGCGAGCGGAAGGGCGTGGGGCCAACGGTCCCACCGAGGGGGTGGTTGGGAGGTAGGCTCCGCCCACGTCTGGAAGAGCGTAAACATCCCTGGTCCAGTGCTGTGCGGGCCGGGCTGGCAAGGCGTGGCTTTGGGGGGGCCACGGGGGGATTGCGTGCCAGTACGTCCCCAGGGGCATACGTCGAAGGGGGCGGGGCCAATGGGTTCCGTTGAGGTTGGCTGGTAGGGAAACAGAACTCACCCGCCCCTGGAGGCGTGTCGACTCCAAGTAGGGGTTGTGCGTGCGTGCGTGCATGCCTGCGTGCGTGGGTGAGCTTGGGTGAGGGTCGCTGCGCTGGCGTGCTGTCCTTTTGGGCGTGCGTCAAAATTACGTCATTACGGTCACATTCTAGAATAGAAATAGAGAATGCTTTTTTTTCTTTTTTTATGTACAGACGCCTTAATAGGGGTGAATGGATGAATGCATGTATGTTTAAACCTAATAAATTATATTAAATTTATAATTATATTAAATTTGTAATTATATTAAATTTATAGTTATATTACATTTATAATTATATTATTAAATTTATAATTATATTAAATTTATAAAATAAATTTTATAATTATATTATATTAAATTTATAATTACATTATATTACATTTATAATTATATTAAATTTATAATTATATTAAATAATTATTTTCTATCTTTTTCCTTTTTTTTAAATAGACATAAAAATAACAGGACACATCTACAGCTTGTAGAACTTGACATTTTGTTATTTGACATATTGTGACTGACATAAATGCCAAGTTGTCGATAATTTTTAGGGTAAATATCAAAGCAGTATTTCTTGTAAGTTTAAGTTTGATTAATTGTGCAGTTCTAGTTTTAGCCTTCCTGGATGCACCGCCACAGGGATTCCCATATTCAGTCATTTGTACATGTTTTGTAGAGGGATCCTCTGTTTGTTTTCTTCATGGAGCGGGCCCTGCTTATGTGACCGTTGGCACACACAGTCTGGGCAGGTGTCCGCACAGCTGCTACCGAACTGAGAGGAAACAGAAGAAGGGAGAAGAAGAGCCCAAATGAGCCAGTGTGTGTGGAAGGAGGTCAACAACACAGATGTGCCTGACCAAAGAGCATTTAATAAGAAAACAAGAGCTTGTAGGGGATAGAAATAAGTAGATAATTTCTGCCGGTGGATAAACAGGCCGAACCTTCTAGAAGGACGGAAAAGAGTGGAGAAGCTTGTGGGCTCTTGCGGAGAACAGCCCGTGTGTTTACTGTGTGTACCCATGGAAAAGCTGCTGAAGATGGCCTGACCCAACTCTGCTTTTTTCACTCCAACTGTGAGTTTTTGAACTTCTGTTACGAACAGGACTTAGTATTCAGTTTCAGTGAATTAGTTTAAGAATAGAGTGATTTGGTCTGATCTGAACGGACGGGTTTTCCGTCAGTTGAACCTCCAGAAGGAAGGAAACAAACAAATGGAAACACACTGAAAAAAGGGCAAAGGGAGGGTGCTTCACTTTTCAAATATGTACTTGGCATATACAGCACAGTTTAATTCATAACGTATACAACAGTTTAATTGTGTTCTTCCTCCTAACATATGTGGGTCAGGTTGACTTCTGAAACACTCCTGCTTCAGGAGGGAAAAGCTCAGCTGCAGTCGGACAGTTTTTCGCTGGGACTCAGAATAATGCTGCTTTGGACCACTCTGTATAAGGTAAGGATGAATGTAATCTTATACAACGTTATTCAGAATGACTTTATGCACTGTTTTCACAGAGCCAAGCTGTTCTATGCTATTAGCACCGAGCAACATGAATCTGTCAGTGTCAATGCTAAGGTTAGCTTAAGCTACCACTTACGTTAGCTACACGACTGTTGGCGAGTAGTGTTTTATATGTGGTCATATTTATTGAAATGTACACACAGCATATGTTTTGTGTCGACTTCAGTCTAAAGTGTGTGCTTTCAAGAGGGCTGTTGACAACTGAGCTTAGTTTAGTGGGGCAGAGGCAGTTGGAAGCGGTGCAGAGCAGAGCTAACATGATGGTTGTGGGTAAACATCCTTCTGTACATTTACATTACAGCTCAAATGGCCTTAGGGGGTCAAAGGAGTGGCCATTTTTGGACAGACAGCGAGTGCATATTGAGGCACCGACACCGCCGGTGGCTCACTTCAGGTACCACGGCTCGGTGCCAGGTGCCGTAGTGCCGCGGTACCACCTCGGGGCCAACGCTAGGTGCCGTGGCACCGCGATACCAGGGCTTGGTGCCAGGTGCCATGGCACCATGGCTCGGTACCACAGCTCAGCTCGGTACCAGGTGCCATGGTGCGGTGCCAAGGGTTCCTATCAATTGCATTGGACTGTGAGCTAAGGAAGCACCTTGTTCGGAGCGGTGTTTTGAACCATGTCAGTGCTACATAGAGGAGTTCCAACTCACTACCAGCAGAAGGTGTACCTGCCCAAACAGATTCTCATATTGTAAACACTGACTTCGTTGTTGTGTTTGCACGGTAATTGTCATATTCTTCCCACTGTTTTTTGGCAACCCTTTAACGAAAACGTGAATAATAAAACCTTTTGGGAAAACTGGGGCCTGTATAATTTTAATACAATCCAATGTCATAGATATGCAATGGAAAATGTTTGAGGGGGAAAAAGGAGCAGTTTGTCATGAAAAGAACAAGGTATGAGCAATGGCTGAGTGCATGACAGGAAGAAGAAGACAGAAGGAACACAATAAATTTGAAATAATTGATACTGGTCGAATCCAATAAAATTGTATTTATATAGCACCAAATCATAACAAAAGTTATCTCATGACACTTTACAAATAGAGCCGGTCGATTATTCAAAGCCCTGACTGTCGCAAAGAAAATAATCGTTCTCCACTGGAAAACCAGAAATCAGCTAAATATTCCACACTGGAAGAACCTGTTAAACACAACAGCATATTAGGGCCGCATAAGAAAATAAAAACACTTGTCGCTATGAGAATAAAGTTGTAAAATATCAAGATGAAACCTGTATTTTCATGAGAATAAAGCCGAACACAAAAAGTCATAATTTTACGAGAATAAAGTGAAATATTGAGAATAAAAGTCACAATTTTGAGGGAATAAAGTCGTATCTTAAAAAAAAAAAAAAAAAAAAATCTTAATTTAACGAAATTTCAGTTGAAAAAATGTCCGCGTCACTCAATCTCAAAAGTACTTGTTTCAACAAAATCTGGTCTATGTTCACGAACAAACTTACGTCTGCATTATTAGCCTGACTCCCATTCCATAACCAACTAGAAGCACTTGGAGAGCGCAGACCTCCGCCAAGGCTGATCAGTGGCCCCCCCCGTGGGCCCCCCCACCCCCGATCACCACCAAAATTTAATCATTTCTTCCTTATCCCATTTCCAACAAACCCTGAAAATTTCATCAAAATCTGTCCATAACTTTTTGAGTTATGTTGCACACTAACGGACAGACAAACAAACCCTGGCAAAAACATAACCTCCTTGGCGGAGGTAACAAACAGACTTACTTCATGCCTGGCTTGAACGTCCGTATAGTCGTATGATGCGCCTGCCATTGTAAACTGCTCTTTACCAATAGAACAGTGGCAGCAGTACCACAGCCACTGGAAATAAACCACTGACACCAGAAACAGTGAACCACAGGCACCGGCACCTCTGGCAGTGGTGCCACAGGCCACAGTGAGAGCTCGTCCCTACTGCATTTTTGTCAAAAGAAAGTGGTAAGAAATGCATAGAACTGTGTTGAAATAATGCTAATCCATTTGTGCACAGACTACTGATATTCTTTGACAGTGCAACCTATATTTTCATAAATATTGGATTTTAATAGCAGGTGTTTGTGAAAACTTTTGCTGGTGGACGGACGTGACATTACCCATGACGCTCTGGTCAGTACCAGTACTTTATTAGGAATAAATTTATAGACTTACTATTGCTAAATGTGCTCTTCTTCATAAATGTTAGTATTGTGGATCTAAAACAATACCAGCTGACACAAAAACGCTAAATGTGTCAGTGGACGGATGTGACATGGTTGTTGTGGATCCCATCATACTGATGCTCTGCAGCCATGTCACCGTTTACACTAATGATCCCTGTGCAAAAACTAGGATCACAATTATTTATTGGATAGTTCATCATCAGACTAAAGAGGAAAGAACAATATAGAATTATTTCTTTACAGAAATGCTTATTATTAGTAAACTGTTGATTTAAAAAGTGACGTGTGACATTCTTCATGTATGCATTGGCACAACATAAGCAGGATGGATCAGCACCATACTCCATACTCTGGGGGTGGGGGTGGGTGGGGGTTCAGTCATAGTACTGGGTTGATCATGTAAGCTGCTGCTGCTGTTCCTGGGCCGCCACCCCCTCTACTAGCAAACTGTTTTGTTTTTTTTTTCTTCCTCTTTTTTGCAGACGTACCGTGACCTAGTGTAATCTGTCCTTGCATATGGTTAGTAGCTCTATACTGTAGCTGTGGAGCATATGCCATCTGTGCTCTGTGGGCTGTCCATGGTCAGCTGTGTTTGCTGTTTGAAACATGGATAATAGAAAGAACAAGGGTGGTGTGGAGAAGACAAGAATTAAAAAGAGGAAAGCTCTGGAAGCAAATGCAGCCAAATGTGACAAAATCAGCAACTTTTTCACAAAAACGACCTCCCGGTTGGAAACAACTAATGAGGACAATGAACCGGGTAAACCACCTTTCAAGTTAGTTAATTATTGAGTCAGTGAATTGTGTGGCATTGTGGCGTGGAACATAACGTTATGCATTTTAAATAATAGTATGATGCGACGCCATAGAACTGGGAAACTTTGTCTTGTAGCTCCTCAGAGTCAGAAAGCAGATCCAGCAGCAGACACCAGCCATGAGCCCACAAGTCCAGAGTGGGCAGGTAGGACTTCTCATAGAGGGAAGATTATTAGAATAAATAGCCTCCAGTGAAGAGTATGGTGTTGGCCTGTTCAGTATGAAAGGTGCTCCAGGATTCAGCACTACATGAATGAAACTGACACCAAGGCTTTGCAAAATAGAAGATTTGTGCTGAGAATTCTGAGCATTTTTAAACTGTGCTTTAGTGTCAGAAGCAGAGCCAGGAGCCAGTAGTGATGAGGGGATTGTTCCTGTCAGGATGGAAGGAAAAGGTGAGCTGTTAGAATAGACTGTGTGAACAAGCATTAGTTCCAGTAAAACCACTTTCTAGACCCAAACCATAGTCCTGACCGATTTTATTTTTTATCATTAAAAGTGAGACAGTAAATACACAAAGCCCACAACTGATAGGCAACAGCATAAAGAAATATTAAATAAGCCTGCATATTTTGCCAATGTAAATATCTGAATTGGTTAAGTAAGTCCAAATGTCTGTCGATATAATTTTTTATTGTGATACAGATGCAGGAGAGTCTAGAGAAACTGGAGGAAGTGCGAAAGGGAGAGCAGAGTCTACTGATGACAGAGGAGCAGCTCAGCAGCACAACCCTGAACCACTAGGCACAAAGGAGACAGATGAAGATGAGTCTGTTGTTAGCTTTGATTACTTTGCTCACCCTCAGTCACAGGATACACATACATTTTTTTCGTATCATCCTTGTCAAACCCCTAATATCACTGTACCAAAAGTTTTTTAATAGCAAAGCAAAGAAAATGATCAGTACAGTCAGGGACGCTACTTGAGATGGTTGGTTGGTGTGTGATGACCATCAGCTGAGTCCAGGCCCTTTCTTCAGGCGAGGATGTAGAAGGAGTGATGTCTCTGAACTGTCCGTCAGAGTTCATGAACACAGTCCGTTTGTGAACCACCCCTATGTCTCACTAGGGCTGGCTTTAGTTGACACCGGAGGGTTTCCATGAACCAGAGGTTTGTGTTCCCACCTCTGTTTGACCTAGTCAGACACAGGCCTAAACATGTACTGTGCAGTGGTTGTGTGATGTCAACCATGTGACCCATGAGCAGCGCTAGGCTTGCACTCAGGGTTGTTTTAGCTGTATGTGTGAAAGCAGAAAGTGAGAGAAAAGTTTACATTCTTGATCTCGTTCAGGGGGTCGCTCCCACGTAGGAATGTCATCAGCTTCATAGGTGGAACAGAGCGTTTGAATTCACTATCTGTTCGGTGGTGGTTTTGGCTTTACCACTGATGTCAGCCACTTCTCGTCCTGGTCTACCTCGTTGGGTGTTGACTTGGATCATGCTCCCTTTAGGCGGCTGATGCAGAGATGACCTTTTTGCAGTGACTGACGTGAACCCTGGTGGCTTGTTGGGCCTTCTGAAGTCTGTGACCAGCATGAAGTCACCTGGTTGAAGGCTGTGAAGTGGACCTGAGGCTGGAATGGACAGGTCCACAGCTACCTGTTGACAAATCTGTTTGAGGATGGGAGAGAAAGCAGCACAACAAGAGAGCATATTATGTTTGAAATGAGAAGTAGGAAAGGGTTTGGAGATTCAGAGCAGAATCTCAAACGAGGAGATGTGGCAAACCGAATGTCAAAGGGGCTGAGGCTATGTCTGTCACAGGTTCACATGCACATACCCTACAGAGCACCAGTGTGGTTTTAGTGCTTTAACCATCCCCTCTTTGACACTTGGTCACACCCATGAGTCAATTTCACCAACAGCTTTTCAGGCTGACCTTCAGGGGACCACTGTCTCCAATTTCCCTTCTAGGAAAAATGAGTGAATACACAGTTGAATACCATTGATGGTTTCTGTCTAAGACAGGGATTAAAGTTCTCCGTCACCACGACGGATTTCCATCAAATGGAAAAATTGAGGGGGGAAAAAAGTCATATTGAAGTAACTTCCCCACGTGTTTCGTGGAGTCCAGTTGGCACCGCAATCCTGTCCTGGGTCTGCAGGTGTTTAACACAGGCACGCCACGCACAGGGGGCTGATAGGTTTAACAGTGATGATAAGAAGATGACTTCTTTATTTTTATGTCGGGAGGAGAGATTGATGACTATTTCTCTTTGGAGGGAAACGCTGCTCATTCTGTGCCTCAGAAACACATGGACAAGTTCAGCTTTACCAAAGTTCATCCTCCAGATGCTAACTTTAGTTTAGTGCTAACAAGTAGCTTTCATTATGAAAGAACCACAGTGAAAAGGGAAGAAGACAGAACTGATCTGCATGGACCTTCATGTTTGGGTTCATAGCTTATCTCCTCTTGCCGGTATATGACTAGTGTGTGTGTTTGTGTGTATGTGCCCTTCCCGTGCGTGCGGCTGTGCGCGCCGCGGCCTTACGCGGTTACGCGCCCGACTGCATAAGTGCTTTATTTTGACCCGTTTAGCATCTTATTTCTATCTGTGTGGTACAGTACGAAGATAAAATTGAATGAATGAGTAACACCCTTGGTATTTGCAAAGCCACTGTACTTTAAATACCCTCAGAGAGTATCTGTAACGGAATATAATTTCTGTTTCAGTTGACGTAATTTCTTCCAATCAGAAGAGAACATGATATTGGCGGGAGGGGGTTGTGGACGCAGGTTTGACGACATACAGATTATTTTGGCCAGCATATATGACATCATGGACACGTTTGTAGAGGAAGGTGCTGAGGTGGTAACTATTGAGAGATGCGTGAAAAATAGATGAAGGTGGGCGTTGCTTGATGAGAAGGGAGACGATGGAACTCCAATTGGATCATGGTGCAAAAAAATGAAGCAGCCTGGTGCGTGCATGTGCGGAGTTTGCCACAAGAAAATTCTGTATGAGTTGGTTAGGGTTACATTTACACAGACATTTTCCCCAAAATTCATGTGCTGTTGGAGTTATGTTTTAGGAGTTCCTAAATTGTTAAATAAAAAGTTTTTCGCTCATTTTTTGCAGTAAGGTTTTCTTCTAGTTATTATTTTCACTTGCTTCAAAGGTTTTCATACCCTTTAAAATTAACCAGAGAGCACCAAAATTGACCTGAAGCTCTAAAAATTTTCTGGGGGAGGACCCCCAGACCCCCCGCCAGTACCACTCATGACATTTTTTCTATCCATGTTACTAATCTTCTACACCTGTACACTCTCCCATTCAGTGTGTTTTACAGTATTGCCAAATTTGACTATATAAACTTGTACGCTATAGTAGTATTGTATTGCATCATTTTTAATAGTGGCCAATGATTTTGACCAGAAGAAAATTTTCAGTCAGATGAAAAATTTTTGCTTTAATCCCTGGTTTATATTGACAATGGTGTGTTAAGCTATTCTCAAAACATGCTCTTCAAAGTGTACAGTGCGATACAGTAACCATTAAGCATGCATAAACACAGCATAATATTTTTAATGTCAATTCTTGTTTTTCAGACTGCTGATTTGCCACTCAATTTTTGTTCTTTTTTCATGGTTTAAAATTTTGTAACAATACCAACTCATGCACAAAGAGCACCCATTTGCTCTCATTCTTTCTTTTTTTCAGGCGGCCACTGATCACTACAATCAGCTCTCCTGTCCAGGTCAAATGGATCCAACTGTTAGCACAAAGGTAAATTAAATGTCACATTTAACTTGAATTTTTTTTTCTTCACTGGTAGATATTAACTTGTAAATCTGTGGTACATGTAAGTGTTACATTCAAGGTTTTGCAATGTTTGTCGGGCAGTGTCAAAACTATCGCTTGGTATCTGCAACAGTATCCTCCGTGGACAAGTGTGTCGAGTGTCTGGGACTTAAATCTTCCTACAAGTGGCTTGGCTATGTATGCAAAGGTGAGATATTTAGTGAATTCATACAGTGTGTAAAAGGACAGTAAGTGGATGTATAGCATGTGTTATGCTCTAATGATAAACAGTGTTGGGGTTAAAATACAAACTTACTAAAGTAATCACATGACATTTGTCTGTAATGCTGTAGTGTAATGCCTTAAGTGCTCTTAAATTCAATAATCACATTACAGTTAATAAACACTGATCTCCAAATTATCTGCATGATTGAGGTAAGACAAAAAATCTTTAATCTATAGCTGTTTATGCATATTCCCACATCAACAGCCTGAGCTCTACAATAAAGACTATATACCCATGAAATTCAACACAATGGTGTCATGTTTTCACCCATAAAGAGGCTCTTAATCCCAGGCAGTCTTGTGCTAACTCAAAGGAGCAGGTGATTTGACTCCTCCCGATTACGTTTAGTCACTACTTCCATGATAAACATGTCAAATTAACTGGACAAATCTACTGTAACGCAATGGTTTTGTCAGCAAGTTACAGGGGTAAATTTGTTGCTTTTGCGCTTTAGTGCATTTAGCCTATTACATGTGGTTAAGGCAATTTAAACGTTTCTGTCCTTTTGAAGTCTCTGTTATGAGTATTATTTTGAGGTGATTCATATTTGCACTGGGTGGTGAAAGAGAGAGAGCAACTGCTTTTATATTGTTTTATAAATTGATATTGTTTCATTTTTAGGGCAAAGTGATCGTGCTGCAGTATCAGTCCTACTCCACAAAGATCAAACCAGAGAGTGTAACATGTCTGTGAAGGATAGTGCCACAGAAATAAATCCTAACACCAGGAAATTAGTTAGCATTTTTACACTTCAGTTTCCCTCATCTCAAAGTCAACAGGTCTTTGTGGCAGATACTTCAGGGCAAAAACAGGGCTGACAAGCCACTCCAGGACCCACAAAACTGAAGTCAAGGTCATCATTAAGACTGATGGATGAACAACAGTGTCTTTGTAGATCCGATCCACAATGCACATGTGTAAATGATAAGTTGAGGCAGAATATTGTTAAAATTGCACTTATTTTTCTCAAGAAATTTCAGTTTTTTCAGGTTCTTTACTTCTTTTTTGTTTGGATAGTTTATAAAAGTATTTTCACAATTGAATTGGGTTTTTTTGCACTAAAACAAAGACAACTAGAAGCACTCGGAGAGCGCAGACCTCCGCCAAGGCTGATCAGTGCCCCCCCCCCCGTGGGCCCCCCCACCCCCGATCACCACTAAAATTTAATCATTTCTTCCTTATCCCATTTCCAACAAACCCTGAAAATTTCATCAAAATCTGTCCATAACTTTTTGAGTTATGTTGCACACTAACGGACAGACAAACAAACAGACAGACAGACAGACAAACAAACCCTGGCAAAAACATAACCTCCTTGGCGGAGGTAATAAAAAATATATGGTGAGTTGACACAGACAATCACAATCCATTAAAGACAGATTGTGAGTCTAAAACTGAAGCACTGTGGTTCTGTTTATCTTTCAAATGTTCATTGTGGTCAGTTTCAGATGCTGCAGCTCTTTCATAATTCATAGTTTGAGTTCTTGTTTGTTCAGTATTAATTGTCAGCCTTGTAAATTAAGCTGGACTGACTGTACATATCCTGACCAAGGAAAATAAAATTCTCCCTTTGTGCAGTAATCTACACCTGGCTTTTCTGCCTCCATCCATAATAATTAGGCCTGTAACGGTACACGTACCAAACCGAACCGTTTCGGTACACACCTGTTTGGTTCGGTACACAGCTGTACTGAAACGGCACAGTATGTTGAGAAAAAGAAAAAGGAAGGAAAGATGTCGTTTGATGCGGAACTTTAAATCTGCGCAAGTTTCACACAGACATATGGAAGGACGCACAGATTGACCCAAAATATGAAATAGCAGTTGATATAAGGTTAAAAAAAACAACAAATATGATGTGAACCTGGAAGGAAGAGACTGAAGACCCTCCACCATCAGTCCAGTCCAGTTTGGATCAGTTCAGGTCCAGGTGAAAGACAACAACGAGGAAAGACGGACGTTGTTTGGCCCCTAGGAACTACGGTAGTTCTAAAACACTGACACCTGCTGTGTCTGTCTGTCTGTCTATCACACACGCTGTATAATAGAGGAACTAGAAGCACTCGGAGAGCGCAGACCTCCGCCAAGGCTGATCAGTGCCCCCCCCCCCCCCCGTGGGCCCCCCTACACCCCCGATCACCACCAAAATTTAATCATTTCTTCCTTATCCCATTTCCAACAAACCCTGAAAATTTTATCCAAATCTGTTCATAACTTTTTGAGTTATGTTGCACACTAACGGACAGACAAACAAACAAACAAACAGACAAACAAACAAACCCTGGCAAAAACATAACCTCCTTGGCGGAGGTAAAAATTTTGAGGTGTCATTATTTATAAGTTATTATGCAGCTATTTTACTGGTCTGACCCACTTGAGATGAGATTGGGCTGAACGTGGTACCTGAAAGTAAATGAGTTTGAGAGCCCTGATCTAGGGTATAACGGTACACACAGTTCACGGGCTGGTTCAGTATGATTCAGTGGTGTCACTGTTTGGTATGTTTTCGGTACAGCCAAACAGAAATGTCCTTGACTTTATTATTTACATTTAAAAAATGTAATGTGGCCTCCTTTTTTCTTTTTGTCGTTTCTATTGCCCACCGTGTGTCAGCAGTGAATTTGTCATGTCCCCTGAGCTCTCTGAGCTCTTTTAGTCTGATAAATACATGAATTAACATCTGTGTTTAATGCTACAATCATATAAACACAAGCTGAACAGCCATCACTAACGTACCTCTCTGTCGTTTTGGCCAAATTGGTGCGCTGGCATTTACTACACACTGCTGCTTTGGGATAATGTTCACTGCTGTCAGCTGCTGAACGAGAAGCTGTCACCCAAAGCGGGTTTCATTTCCTGGTTCAGGATGCGTGTGTGCTCTAGGTCCGACTCCTGACATGAGTCGTTCACCATGCAGCAGCTCATACTAGGTTAGCCACTAAGGAAAGTCTGTAGCCTTGCAGTGGTTCGTTCTTCAGTTCGGAATGTTTTTATCCACCACTCTCTCACCATTGGCCTCATAATTTACAACAAAACTGACACTGATGTGGCACCAAACACCAGATCTGTAGGTTATCAGAGGATCTTGTTCTGGCCTGGTAATAGTGTTACTAACTATCTTGCGGCTAGCTGGCAGTAGCTTAGCAAAGATGCATCCCAGTGTGTCTTACTGGAGTAACATGGTATAGTGTTTTGGTTGTGGTTTGGCAGGTTGAGTGCAGTGAGAACTTCATTTTAAATACACTTTGAGCTATACATTTCGTTTTCCATATATTATAAGATTTGTTTAATGTAACATTTGGTTTGTAATGTGTACCAAACTGAAAGCTATGTACCAAACAGTTCAATACAAATACGTGTATCGTTACACCCCTGATATAAACATCACTGCTGCATCTCAGAGCAGGCTAGTTTAAAATGTTTACTTTACTGTGGCTGTGTTAATTCATTTATTTTGCACATTTTCAGTTGTTTTTATGTCCATCTATTCATATGAGTTTCACTTACGCCTCTTGCCAGATGAGATTGTGTTCAGTGACGCTGAAGCCAGTGCAAGCGAATCTGATGACTGCAGCACGGCAGTCACAGCAACAGAATGTGGAACTGTGGAGCCTATGGATACTGACGCTACAATCAAAGAGCAAGTTCATGAGATGGAAGATTTTGGTAAGCTACCTCACATTATATTTGTTTCTGTCTATAAAATGTGTTATTTTCCGTGCAAAAAAAATACTCTTGTCAAATTATCTGTTCAGCAGGGTCTGTATTGTCAGTGTCATCTACAGTAACTGAGACTGCTCCTCCCTCTGAAGGTAAGCCAAGTTGACTATAAAGCAAAAAGTGAATTGTGAAATTTTTTGTGAAAATTAAACGCCGTATCGTTGTCATGGGCAGGGAAATTAGCTATAGAGATCAAAACAAATTTTTTTTTCCAGGCTGTGAACATTTTTATTTCTGTTGTAAAGTGGGGCATTTTAGCATTGGCTATTATGGGGGTTTGTTCTCTTTTGGAGACAAGCTGAAGTGTCATTCAAGGAATTTCAGTTTTTGGTATTTGTGCGTTGTCTTCACTTTGCTTCAGTTTGGTTCACTACTACAGATAGATCACGACCACAGGTTTGACACACATCACTATACACTAACTTTTTTTCTTTTTATACGAATCAGGCATTCTGAGTTCATCTTGTTTATCTTGCTGGTGTTGTAACTTTCAAGCCTGGGTGTTGCAGTTACTTATCAGTGTCCCAGGTTCAGACCAGTGTTGGTGAACCCAGGACAGATAAGAGCAGTGATGCACAAAACTCTCAAGCTTAAATTTCCTTGTCTATGAATAAGCAATGATAATTAATGTGATGCATATCCGTAATTTAGCACTACTACTACTGTGTTATTGGAGATTTTTGATGTAATGCAAAAAAAAAAAAAAAAACCTGTCTAGTTGTTGGAATCACATCAAGTGAGCAATCAGTTGGAAACCTTAACTGAATTATTGTTTCCTCAAGGAGACAATTTCTTGTCAGCCTTAGCAATAGTTTAACTTAACTTTATTGACTCAAACTAACACAATTTTTTTTGGTTTGTGTGTTATTTATTTTTCTATTTTGCATATCTTCTAGGACAAGATGCTTGTGAAGACCAGCATAGAAGAGTGCCAAAGAAAGTGTAGGCATGGGACCCTCAACGGGTCCAGGTCATGTGTTCAGTTGGATTTCATATTTTTTTTATTTTGTCAAAGCTCAAGTTCAGTGTCATTTCATCTGCAACTTTCTTGTTCTTTTTTTTTTCAGCACCTGTGACCCGGACGCAGATAAAGTGGAAGAAGATGGATGGAGGACAAGGAAGGCCTATCTGATGGAGCCGTTCACCCATCAGGGGTCATTTTCCATCAGATCCAATAGATCCAGAGGTCAGTACAAATCCACTTCCTGTTTCCTCAGGACCCACATTTACAAAAACACATGTGTATTTTTGTTGATATTTTTCTCTACATTTTGGGTCATTTTTTCTTTTTTTTTTTCATAATTTTTGTTGCAGACCAGGGGAGAGAGACCACAGGAACAGGACCAGTCCAGATGCAGACCTGGTGTCAAAGGTGTCATGTCCAGTCAGGACCTGACAATAGGGCACGGGACCCTCAATGGGTCCAGGTCATGTGTTCAGTCAGATTTCATATTTTTTTATTTTGTCAAAGCTCATGTTCAGTGTCATTTCATCTGCAACTTTCTTGTTCTTTTTTTTCCAGCACCTGTGACCCGGACCCAGATAAAGTGGAAGAAGATGGATGGAGGACAAGGAAGGCCTATTTGATGGAGCTGTTCACCCATCAGGGTCATTTTCCATCAGATCCAGTATATCCAGAGGTCAGGACCCACATATACAAAAACGAATCATGAAATCAACTCTTCTACATCCACACAGTGTTTAATGATTGTGTATTGATGTTTCTAGATGTTGGTGCAGGCAACATCAGAGGAGACGTCAACAGTGGACCTGTGAGGGGGAGCAGAGACCCCAGACCAGACCTTCCCACAAAAAGCCAAAATGACTCCACTGTGGACTAACATTTAACCTGAAACTGTAACTACAATAAACTGCATGAACTTTATCTTTTTCTTCTGTTTTTGTAAAAGACCCAAGACGGAGGTTCAGTTGGTTTTATAAACATGTCATGTCATAAGTGGATTGTACCAACTGATCTAGTGGTTTGTAGTGGAAGAAGGTGTTGAACCCTTAGGAGTCTGAGCCTATTTCGGCCGTCTTTCAATACTTCTAATTTTACCTTTATAGAACACATAGAAAATATTAACTATACCCATGTTTGGTATTTTTTTTAATTTCACTTATATTATCTGATAATTCTTTTACACTTTATCTTACTTTATTAACATACTGGACCCGAAAATACACAAAAGCAATAGAATTCAAGTTGGGGAAAAATACTGTTTTTAACTCTGAAAACATATGAAGGTAACTATTTAACTATTAATAATATCTCCAGGTTTACATGGTCAATCAATGTCAAACAAATACTTCTTTTTTAATAATGCTTCGATCCTCACAGAGGGTTAAAGGGGGTAGAGTTCAAACGTTTCTCAAGGCGTCCACAACAAACTGTAGACTTAGAAACTGTTGATTTAGTATTTTAGTGTAAATTGGCCAGCAAGGAAGTAGTTAACTAATGACCACTGCAATAGTTGTAAAACCTCTTCAAACATCTAACAAAAATTGTGTCCTTACCTGATACTGTTTGTAAAATTTCCTTTCATATAAGCCTCACAGGTTGGAATACATCATAGTTATATCAGTTATGTATGATAGTTGAGTTCTGTTTCATGACTGATAGTTTTACAGAACAGAAAACTTGACTCATTTGTGTAAACAACCAAACTATAAAGGTTAAGTGAGTTATTCCAAGAGGTTATTTCTGTTTAGTTTGTGGTATAACATCAACAGAAGTTTCACTGAAACTCAGGAAATATAAAAGGAAACAAATATCTGAAAAATCTCACAATGTAAATGTGAAATAATAGAAAATGTCATCTTTATTGTCATGAACACTTATCTACAGCAGGGACCATATATAGTGAGAATGAAGTACATGGGGTTCTGACACAAGGGGTTGTGATAGAAAAGGTGCATTAGTGCAATGCAGGAAAACTGACACTATTAGGACCAAGTCTTAGACTGACATGGGTCCAACAGACAAACAGATCAGTCATGGTGGTTGTGTGTCCTGGAGCACACAGGGAATATTGCACAGTTACTCATCCAAGTCCTTAGCAGCATATTAGTCGTGTTGCACTGTACAATAGTGAGGAAAAGGATATTGTAAGTTAGTTGTTGTGTCTTAAGTGTTTTGGCGCTTTGTTTGTTGTGTATTAGTGTTTATATTTTTCCCCTTGTCATTTTTCTGTTTGACCCTATGGTGGGAAAAGGCCCTGGCTGCAGAATGAATGTCCTTCACTGACTAATATTGTTTCAATTTTGACTAAATAATGCAACAGTTATTCACAAGCATTACAGTTCAATCAGAAATACTAATCAAAATATATTCAACCATGAATCTACCTTTAAATCTGCTCCATGGGTCTATAAATTATGCTATGATGGTGCATCAGCAGTCATTTAGGCTCAACAGTGGCTTTCTGGTGTGAAGCTGAGCCCAAAGGACATGTTCTGGTCTCCTATCTCCTCCAATACACACATGGGCAGTAGGTAAAACATGACTGAACATTGCCCACTTTGGATTTATTTTAAAAATAAGTGTGTCTGCCTTGGTAAAATGCATAATAATGTCTAGAAAATCATTTTGGACCATGTTCAGTGATGCATGACTCAGCTGCTGAAGCAGAGCAGCAATATCAAGCATCTCCAAAATGGATCCTTTTTAGCCTGGTAATGTCTGTAATACTAAGTATGGAACTCTTTTGGATTAATAATGACATGATTTACTCAACTGGAAAGGAGTTCCATTAAAGCAACAAATACTTACGATCATACTAACAACAAACATTTGTAAATATGACATGTTCAGGTGATCAGTTGGATGTTACATTCGCTTCTGCATGTAATATATAATTTTTTAAACCTTAGTTTACCTTAAAATTGAACATCTTGCCCTCCTTGTAGATTCTAAAGCTTGATATATTTTATGTATAAATATAGTGTGTTTAACATATTTCAAGCAATAGAGCCTACAAGGTGGGCAAGAATGTTATTTTATATTTTAAAAGTCAAACCTAATGATTTTGCTGTATTTTCTAACACCATATTCAAATGAGTTCAGGTCAAAGGTCATGTTTGGTCATTATATGGAGCTGGATATGTATTTAAGGCACTATTTAAGAATTATATGCATGAATGATATATCAGTTGGCAAAATTGCACAAGAACTTTGATGTGAGTTTTAGGAAATATTGCTGGTGCAAGGTGATGGCAAATGGTGGTGAGTTCAGTGTTCAGTGTTACACAAAGACTGATAGCAACAAACTGGATGGATGCCGATCAGCTGACAGAGGGACTTTGGCTTCAAACATTCCCAAAGACAAACTCCCCAGAGACTTGAGACAAATTGGAGCAACATAAATGGTCTATGTTTCCTTTGGCCCATGTTAGATAGATGGTCCCAGTGGCCTTGATTTTGTTGATTTTATCCTCTGCACTCTCACCACGGAGCTACACAAGTCCCTCTCTCGTTCCAATTTTTTTGTTTTCTTTAAATCTATGCACTTTGTGCAGGTATCTAGATTGATATGTAAGTCAAAGCATTGCCCTTTTTTCTTTGTTTGTTTTTTTTCTGAAAAACCAATAAAAGTTCATGTCAACCCCCCCCCCCAAAAAAAAACCATTAGCACAGATCACATGGGCTGCACAAACATGATCTTCTCAATTCCAATTTGTTCCACTTCCATATGTGGTCCCAAACCAGACACAGGACACATATTTTTGAGTGTGACTTCAATCTGAACAGTCATATCAGTTTGCATGTTACCTGTATCACTCCAGAGTGACTGAATTAAGTGAAATTGTGGGATGGAATCTGTTTCAGTGAAGCTGTTTACATCCCTGACTCCACATCCACCTGCACATAGAAGCAGCAGCTACTGCTCTAGAAAAAGCTATATTAAAAAAAAGGACCAGTGGCCCTGTGGTTCACCGACATGTTCTATCAAGAATAAATAAGAAGTTGAATGAGTCTTGTGGTGTTGATGCAGGAGATCAACCTCCCAATAGCAGTGGGTGGTATTTTCATTATAGGGTAACTCAGCTAATTAAATGAAAGTCCATATATGACTTCCTATCAGTCTCAATAGTAACTATATTGATATCTTTAACCATTTCTATGTGACAAACCATTTAAAAATGGCCCATTATGAGTAAAGGCAAATTTTTTATATTTTATTTATTGTTTTATTTATTATATCTGTTTTTTCTCCTTATCCACATAAGACACTCACAAATAGCTATAGCAAAAACCTCAAACTGCACCATTTGGGGAAGTATATTTATTGGACATTTTATTGAGAACACTGATTTTATTGTGCATCCACTACATACAGTGCATATACCAGCTCAGTTCAAATAGACAGTGACAAGAATATTGTACACAAATGTTCTAATGACTGACAGAAAGTAAATGCAAAGTGTATGTTTATTGCACAAAAAGCAGGCACATTGTCATTGTATTTATGACCTAAGAAATGGCTAAAGCAATGTATAAAAATAAAATGCATCTTACAACAAAACCACTAAATCTAATCAGCTAATGACTCATTAAAACAGCATGGAATCTCTCTATCTGATAAAAACTGAGTGATGAGCCTGGTAAAAACAACAAATCTTCCTGCATTGTCATGAATGCAGAACACTTAAGAGCACGCAGATGTACCCTCAGTCATTTTTCGGTACACTGTTGGTATTGCTGAGTAGATTGTTGTCTGTTGTCTGGCTGCTCTGCAATTCTTTTTGTTCTTGTGACATATACTGTCTCCAAAGATCCAAGTAGGCTCTTCTGATTTTGTCTATTTTGAACGCATATACAACTGGGTTTACAGCCGAGTTCGCATGTGAAAGCAGGATGCCAACATAGAAAGCTGAGTGTGGTACATAACTCGACCAACCAAAGTACACAATGCAGTTCATCATGTGGAGGGGGAGCCAGGACAGAGCAAACAGGACCAAGACCAGAAACAGAGATGCTGCCAGTTGCTTTTCCTTCCTCAGGTACTTCTGAGACTGTTTTTGGGTGCTGTTGCCGGGTTTCTCTCGTAGGTTTCCTTGAATGGTGCAAAAGATGAAGCAGTACAAAGCAGCCATCACTGACAGAGGTGTGAAGTTACAGAGGAAGAAACTGAAGTAGACCAGGTAGGACATGGGGATCACAGTTATGAACTTGCAGACAATGGTGGAGTTGTCTCCCTTAGGTAAGTTTTCATGGTTGTACCATCCCAACATGGGTGTAAAACTGAGTGGTAACGCTATGAGCCAACATGCTGCTACCACAAACCAGGAAAGCCTTTGTGTTACAGTCCTTTTGTACCTACAGAAAAGAGCATCATCATTTATTTATGAAATCATGAAGCTACTGAGGTCAATCATGCTTTCTGCAGTGGAAGATTGGAGGTACATGAGTTAAAAAAAAATACACAAGAATCTATAGTTCGGATTGAAACTGCATAAGACAAAATTTACCTGAGTGGGATATACACCCGCAGGAATCGGTCCACTGCAATAGCTGTGAGAGTCAAAACTGAGACCAGAGTGAGCAGGATGACCACACAGCTGATGAAGAGACAAGCGCTGAATGATGTGTCCACTTGTTCGTCCACGACCACAGCCAGTGGTATGGCCACGCATCCAACCAAGAAGTCAGCCACAGCCAGAGAGACAATAAGGCAGTAGGTTGGCTGTTGGATACTCTTACTGATCCACAGTGACAAAATCACCAGCATGTTACCCACACAGCAGCTAATGGCAATGAGCACCTCCACCAACATGTACATCACTTCACCTACATTCATTATGTTTCCTATAGAGGTACGGTAATCTTGGAGATAGATGGTGCTGTCTGAACTGCTGGATGTCAGTCTGAATCAATGTGCTAGGCTTTGAGGATTCTCTGCAGTTTTAAAAAGTTTACAAAACCACAGATGTTGCACTCTTTTTAAAGTCTCTAACACTGGTTCCAAAACAGCATAAACCACCAAACCACTTCCTAATATACAACACGCTGTATATTTATGTCCATAGCAACTATGGAGGCAGGTGGTTGTGCACAGAGTTCCAGTATGAATGCAGATCAAGCCTTGCAGCACGAATGTGGTACTGTGCTTCTGACCTTGAATTTGTGCTTTAAGCACGGGTCACAGAAATGCACACATATGTACATTCAATGAACATTTTCTTTAACTGTTTTTTTAACTGGTTTGTTAGAGAAAATGTTGATACAAAGAGACAGAGAGAGAGACACACACACACACACACACACACACACACAAACACACACATAGATACATCGATATTAAACATCAGGCAGAGGTGAGTTAGATATAGACATATTTGTAGAATTACCCACAATTGTGGACACTTTGTCACTGAATCTTGCAGATGAAGTTACAGGATATTTTGTTTAAATTCAATGTAAACTGACCTTATTTCCACTAGTTAATCTGAGTATAACACACACACACAGCTGAAGAGTACAACATATGGTTGAAGCGAAGACTAATACATTGGTTTTCCAGGGTTCACTTTTGTGCTAACCCCCCCACGAACAATTGTTGTTACTTGTAAGAGCTCCTTGTGTTTTTTCATTCCACAATATTATTAAACCACAAATGAAAATGTTTTGATTTTGTCCATGGTCACCTCCATTGATGGCACTGAAGGCCTTGTTGTTACATCACAAAAACTCAGGTTATGTTTAGGTATGTTGCTGTTTGCAGGTTCTGTTCAGATTTGGAAATTTCGCAAGAAATTTCAGTAAAATGTCATGAAGACACTCAAAGTAATGACTATGCGTATGACATCACCATCAAGTAAAAAGTGATCCTAAAACTCTTGTTTTATTTTGCATAAAATATTTTCATACCTGTGTTGTACCTTGTCAATATGTCCTGTCATAAGAGCAATGTATTGCCACATAACTGGTCACATTGTTTTCATCTTGCAAACTGAAGTTCTATATTATAAAAACTTCTGAAAACTAATAACAAGTAAACTGCTGGAGTGTTTTTCAGTTTTATTTAACCTTACCTTTTTTTTTCTTTTTTCTAATACCTCTGGCAGTTCACCTATTACCTTTGTACCATTTCAAGTGTTTGAATTTCAAAACAAAACTGGAAAAATTGGGGTGTTCTAAAACTTTTGACCGGCAGTGAATATTACACCAGTGTCTTTGAACCCATCAATCATCTCTAAGTAGCTACTGTAGTTAAAACTGTGAGGTAAATGTATAGCCTTAAAGCATGGCTGATATATTTATGCATGCTTTAAGTCAGTCAGTAACCCAGCCAGTTTTACTATCTGTGGTAGAATATTAGACCTACATTTACTCAAGCACTGAACTCGAGTACATTTGCAACATACTATATTTAATATTTTATGTCACTTCATGTTTATACTCTACTGTATTTCAAAGGGTAGTAATGTCTCTCTTTACTCCAGAAAAAAATGTCATTTAGGCTGTGTAAAAGTGGCTCCTCATGGATGAACTACACCATTATACATGTCAGGTCACAGACTATAAACCTATAATATTCTACAACAATACAGCATTTGATGCTAATATCACTAGTTTTGTAGTTTACTTTTACGTAGTAACATCTTTAAGTCAGGACTTGAACTTGTTCATTGTCAGTGCACAGTGGTATTTGTAGTTAAATGAAGTAAAACTCCGTAGAGGGCAAAGTACTACCAGTATAAGTTCAAACTCGAACACTGGGGGGCGCCATCTTAAAACAAATCCTCCACAGAACCGGAAGTGCCTCGCTGATCTGTGGCGTCACTTCCGATCGGCATAAATTTATTTTTCTATCTCTATTGTAGCCCAGCATGCTAACCGAACATAATTTTGTTGACATTATTTTACAGTAATAATCACAATTGGCTTGCTTTGATATTTATTTTGTTGTTCACAAGTAGGAGAGGGAAATATTCCTGCTACCGGTAAGTATTTTTTCTCTGACGTTTTTATGATTTTAGAGCTTAAAATTGTTCGCTATGTTAAAGAATGTGGCCACAAAGGTTAGCTGTGTTTACCAGACACAAAACTGCATTAAAATGAAATGTTTCATAACAGTGACAACAGACTGACTATATAGGAGACTGTTTTATCAACGTCCTGTATTTACGAGAGAGGAATTTGTCATTTGATTAATTTTATGTGGTCATGTAGAAGTGTTTACAGTGTGGATGGGGGCTACTGGTGAATACAGATGATGTGTTAAATTATGTAAGCGTTGATTGTCAAGTTTCCTTTCATTTTAGTTGGGTATTGATGGAAAATATCCTTAAAATAAAACTACACATGCGTTCTTTGCACAGATTATCCAGTCAGGAAAAGCCTTACAGAGCAGCATCATGTCTGCAGACCTGGACCTGTCCCCTCCTGAGGTTCCTGAGCCCACATTCCTAGAGAGCATACTGCGCTATGGGCTGTTTCTTGGTGCCATCTTCCAGCTCATCTGCATTCTGGCTGTGATCTTCCCCACATCCAAGGGCCATGAACAAGTAAGTAGTCCTCCAGGGAGTAGAGAAGCAGGCAGGAACTTTTGCATGGTGCTCAGTAGATATGTTGCATGTGTGTTAGAGCTGAACAATTACTCAAATGTCATTGTCAGCCCGTAGATATTATTATAAATTTACTGATTACTAAAGCCCCCATGTGTATGCTGATATTGTGGATTGAGAAGCACTTTGAAGCCTTTTAATTTGTACATTTCACTACCTTCCTAAAATAATTGGTAAAGTCACTTTTTCCAGTATTTCAGGAAACACAAGTGATGAGTAAGGGGGAAAAAGGAAGCCATTTTCACAAAAATGACATAGGCAGTTATTTTAGGAAGGTGACGATATTTACTTAGTTAACACTATTATGCCAGTGTAATGTTGACTTCTCTACAGTGCAACAGCCTGGCCAGCCATCCGTCTTTCTCAACAAGAAATCCGTCTGAAATTGCGGGGCTTGACTCTAAATATGAAGGTGGGACTAACAGGCACCGAGTAAACCAATCACAGATAAGATGAGCGTGACATTTTTGTCAGAGAAATTTAAGAATATAGGGTGTAATCTGTAATTTAGTCCTTATTTTTGAAACAAGTAAACAACCTACAACAGTTGTAAAGTGATTTGTATACTTTGAACTGACTTTGACTTGTAACAAAAAGAACTCAGTGCATATGATGCCTTGTGAAACACCCACCCACAGACTTGTGATTGGTCGGTATAGAATGGATCATACATATTTCACAGCGATTGGCCCAATGCCAGACTATTTTCTCAGTATTGAATACACTGAGAAAACCGGATGGCTGGCCAGGCTCACAATGCAAATCCTCCCACATTTACACTACATACTTTTATCAGTCTTTTAGAGCTTTGCAATAACTCATATTGCCATCATAATAGTACCAGCACAGTACCAGCCTGTGTAGTTATATAATCACAGAAAGGTACAATTTAAAGATCCAGAGTGGGATTTTAGGTGTGTGATCTTACTGCAGAAACTAAAAAATATAGTATAGAAACTCAGCCTCTCCTGTCAGCTGACATGTTTGGATTGGGTGACACTGAGCGGAGATAAATGGTGTACTTTTTATTATTATTATTATTATTATTATTATTATTATTATTATTATTATTGTTATGGATTGGATATCTATAGTGCTTTTTAAGGCATTATTATTCATTCACTCTCACACCGGTAGTGGTAAGGTATCTGTTAGCCTTCCCTAGGACAGGCTGACAGAGGGTTGGCTGCCAATCTGCAAACAGCCCCTCCAACCACCACCAAACATTCATACACTGGTGTGAGTGCCACTTGAGGCAAGGTAGGTGATGTGTCTTGCCCAAAGACACAATGGCACATGACTCGAGGATTCCAACCGCCAACCTTCCGTTAATTGGACAGCCCACACTACCTCCTGAGCCAGTATTTTTTACCCCTCGTCCAACTTCTGGCCAAAGGGGTCTTGTAATTGTTTTGTCATCCATTCAACAACATAATTGCATAATTCCACCAAATTTACACTGTGGATGCATCTTGGCATGGAGCAGAGGCCTATTGAAAATAGGTGACCTTGACCTACTTTTTCAAGGTCAAATGGCCTTGTGCAGTTATAATAGTCTGACTACTTTCTTACTACTTTCAAATACAAATATGTATGTAACAAGTTTTACACAAAGACAATCTAATCTAAATTATAGGACAGTAACTTTCAACAGAGTCTTATACTATATTTAGCCGAAAGGTATTAGAACTGCGCAGCATGTTATGTAAATTTTTATATTTGGATAGTCACTTGTAAATGAGTCATCTGTGCATTTTCATAGATGACCATTCAGGTCACTAATAACAATATGACTTTTGCACCAAATTAAGCATCCCTACTGTCTAACTATTTGTCCATCATAGATCAATGGAATGATGGACTTACTTTTCCCCAGATTACCTGTTTGTTGTTGTTTTTTTCAGAATATAACAGTGAGGACAGCTGAACAGGTTTTGTTAAAAAAAAATTAATAACCCATTAGGTATAAAAGAGGCCCCTTTGCTGCCTCTCTGGATAATCTTGATTTACTTTTTTGTAGGTTTTGATGATTACAAGTTTATAAGACATTATACATGTTTACAAGACATTATACAATACATATTGTCTATATAAATATAAAAGTGGCATGATGCTATACTGCGGTGTATCACTGTCACATCTGGGTTAAAGGCAAGACTGAAGTTTCCAAAACATTTGTATTTTGGCAAAGGTGCGAGTAACATTGGCAAACATTTGCAACCGTTTGATTTTGGTAACTGTCTGTTATGTTTCATGTCTTTCTTAAGAATTATTAAGATTGTGCTAACATCACATTTATCAGATTCATTGTCTCAGGAATTAATTTAAGTGGTGTAAGTGGTGGTTATGTCCATGAAGACAGAGCCACAAAGGGTTACGCTCACAATCTCCGTAATACCAGCTGTCAGGAGACATTATTTATAGGCAAAAGCAATTAAATCCACTCTCTAATTATTCTATTCTCAGACATTGTTATCAGATGCACTGATTCCTCTCCACAGTATGTCGCCTTTTCATCACTTTAATGCAGACTGCTGTCTTTGTTTCCTGCCAGAACATTACGAAAAGCCGCGCTTACAGAATCTCTTACAGCAGAAGTAAAGAGCGGAAACATGTTTGAATTTCTTTTGTGTGATATATGAATGTTCGTATTTTTAGAGCAGCTTAACTACTGAGATAATTACATCTGAAAGTCTATAATAAATATATAATAAAGTGACTGTGAAAAATGTTTGATTTATTGTTAAGTTGTGAGCTTAGTCACATACTGTATCAAACACAAACAGCAAACATACTATCCAGCAACATCTTACAGATTTATTTACCTTGTCAGTTTTATATGTCATAGATTTTAAAGTCATATGACAGTGAATCAGGTTGTTGTTGAAGAGGAGGGCATTGAGTGTTTTGTGTATTTTCTCTACAGGAGGAGGCTGAATACACTGACAGCAAGGCCGCAGAACAGATGAAGAAATCCAAAGGACCTGCACCTCAGATTAGACAGAAACCAAAGAAAGAGAGCAAAAAGAAGCGATAGATCCTTGTGTCCATGTTGGTGTGTGTGAATGTGTGCGTATTCATGAGTGAGTCAACATAAGCAGTTATTGTTACAGTTATCACTACAGGTGTTTCAAACACTAATGTCAACAGTAGAAGTTGACTTGAATTTAGGACACTTGACATTGAACCATAAACCCTGGTCACATTTATTACAGTATTACTCTTTCACTAACTTCATATAGGCCTGTGGGAATAATTTCACATTTTCTCTTGTTTATTCCAATATGAAATGTTTTTGTAATCAAAACAGACAACTAAATAATGTATGTATGTGCTACCATTAGCTCCCCATTCACTGGTAAAATGACTCAGAATGACATCATGTTTTCTCTTTATCCATTGTATTCATTTTATTTAATACAATTCATCAGTTAATATTTTCTGTCACTACAACAGCCCCTCTTCACATTTTTTTTTTACTAATTGCGAAAGAATAAAATACTCACTGTACATTGAAAGAGATGTCGAGTGTTTTTTAGTCAACCACAGCTGCCTTTGAGGAGAATTCAAGGATAAATTAAAATGAAAAATTACTGACAACAGATGAAGTGCAGAGACATGAAAGAATCAGGAAAAACAAGATAAATGATGGGGAGACACATGTTTATAACGTCAGTGTGTATGCTTATGTAGAACTGTAATATTGTTATATTTGAACATATTCGGAAATATATTTACAATTTACATATTGTTTCATCATTTTATGTAAAAAAAATTGCAGCATTTCCTTGCATACAAAGATGACAAATATGTTTAAACGTACATGAGACATTTAATACGCCATACGTATTTCAGTCCATACATAAATTCCACATTAATATCTTTGAACATATCGTTAGCCTCATAACATTAATTACATAACAGTTTTTTTTTTTTTTCAGGTGACAGCCAGTGATGAAAAACGAAGCAGCAGTGGTAGGAGAGTAAAGTTATGCAGACATGACAATTTGGCCAAAAAATATGACTTTATTATGCTAAGAGACTAACGATATGTAACTTATGTACAAATTGGTATTTCTTGCAATGTAGGAAATTCACATTAGTACAGGGTGTTTATTAAAAAAAAACAGTAATAATAATAATAATGCGGGGGGGGGGGGTACAGAAAAATGCTCCCTTTATCCTCCTATGTCGTAGTAGAGCTGCAACCGATAAATCGACTCGAAGTGATCCAAAAAAATCATTCAATCACAATTCTCTTGAATCAAAGCTTTGTTTCCTTCATTTCTCTGCTGTTAAACATTGGTTCCACTGTTGTGTTTCACACGGACGCTTATTGTGATGCACAGAGAAGCTTCAATTCAGGAAAACTGCAAAAGAATATCTCCCTTCAATCAATTCGAGTCGATTAATCGAATCGGGAATTTTTGCATTGGCTTCAAGCACCTAATCGATTAATCGGTTGCAGTTCTATGTATTTGTATTATAAAACAGGTCTGAAATCGTGACTAAATAACACTAGTGGACGTAAACCCGGGGGTGTTCACATGGCTAAGAAAAGAAAAAAAAATTAAATTAAAATAATAATAGTAATAATAATAATTGGGGGGGGGGGCAGAAAAATGTTCCCTTACTCCTCCAATGTAGTATTGTATTTGTACTATAAAACAGGTCTTAAATCGTGACTAAATAACACTAGTGGACATAAACCCGGGGGTGTTCTCGTGGCCAAGAAAAAATAATTTTAAACAAATAATAAAATAATAATAATAGTAATAATAATAATAATAATCGGGGGAGGGTGCAGAAAAATGTTCCCTTAATCCTTCCATATAGTATTATATTTGTACTATAAAACAGGTCTTACATCGTGACTCTAAATAACACTCGTGGACCTAAACCCGAGGGTGTTCTCGTGGCCAAGAAAAAATAATAAAAAAAAAAATTAAAATAATAATAATCGTAATAATAATAATGGGGGCGTGCAGAAAAATGTTCCCTTAATCTTCCTATGTGTTATTATATTTGAAACATAAAACAATCGTGACTCTAAATAACACTCGTGGACCTAAACCCGGGGGTGTTCTCGTGGCCAAGAAAAAATAATAATAAAAAAAAAAATTAAAATAATAATAATCGTAATAATAATAATGGGGGCGTGCAGAAAAATGTTCCCTTAATCCTCCTATGTGTTATTATATTTGAAACATAAAACAATCGTGACTCTAAATAACACTCGTGGACGTAAACCCGGGGGTGTTCTCGTGGCCGCCGACGCCTCTGATGTTACCGCGTCCGCTTTACGCGACACAACGTGAATCCTGACACCGCCGCTGCGTAAAGAGCGTAAATCCATCCTCGGTGCGTTCTCGAGTTTCGTCAGTGATGCACTATCCCGTGCCGTTCCCCCTGCGAGCCCAGTCTTCCTACTCCACACCACTCCTTCTTCGTCGCATGAATCCACCGCGACGTCGGCTCCTGTGACCGTAGAGGCGGCTTCTCCTTTGCCCCCCTCGGCCGGCCGTAGGTCCGGCCCCCACCGCCGCCACCTCCGCCGGCAGCTGTGCCCTCTGCTCCTCCAGCCAGTCCCCGTTATGACCTCCTCCTTCTCCTCCTCCTCCTCGCGCTGCGATTCTGCCGAAATCCGCTAAATGGGATTCGTGGCCGGCCCGAGGTTTCCACAGCAACTGTCCATCCGCTTCTGCCGCTTCTCTAATGAGGACAGACATTCGGATTTAATACGGTTCCTCGTTGCGCGTCTCCGCTTTTTGGGCTGAATCTCAAGACGCGTCAAAGGTGAGTGAATTAAAGCGTGTGACGTTTTAACACCGGAGATGGAAAATCTGTGCTAGTGTGTAACAACCGCTGCTTTTGGCTCGTTACTGCGTATTTTCCTACAAGGATGCTTTTACACACAGTGCGTTTTTGCCCTGGCTGACTTGTATTTCATTGTTGCACAGGCCAGTCAGTCAGTCAGTCAGTGTTGGGTCTGGGTCTGTGTCAGGGCTGTGGACTGTTTTTTTTCACTACACCCCACTGAAAACGCAGCGCCGGCCAGAGAATAAAATGTCCTATTTTGTGTTTTTTTTCTTTCTCACGAGCAAATTAAAGAAAAACGCGTAGAGGTAGCGTCTGCGCCGAGAAAATAAGGCAAACAATTCCTGTGGATTCAAAATGGAGCTGAAGCAGCACCTGTTTTGATTCATCAGGCCTCATATGTATGGGAGCCGGAGCCTCCGACGGTAGCGGCTTTGTCGCCTTTTACCCCCCCACCCCCCCCGGTCCCCATTCACAAATCCATGTTTACGTGCACTTATGTGGCTCGGTTTGGCAAGAGAGGCCGGTGGATGTTTATTGATTTAGTTTATTTGTAATGCCTCTTCCTGTAGCAAAGACGTTATCCCTGTGACAGCTGTTTACTCCTGTAGGCAGACACCCCCCCACACACACACACACCCACACCACCACCCCTTGTTTCTTTGAAAGCAGCCCTGCTGACAACAACTGGTGTTAAATCCCGTGGAAATAGAATTTTAATTATGTGGCTAATCTGTTTGCGGTGTATTTTTTGAGGAGGGGGTGCTTTGGACATGTTCCAGTCAATTTGCATAAGACAGTGGGTTCGCTTTTGGAATGAATGGGAAACCTCAACATGGGATTTATACCTGTGGTAGAAGACATGACATGTTAGTCCTATCAGAAAACTGCTCTATGAGTGTGCACATCCAGAAAATATGGGTTTGGATTGTTAAAGGGGTTCTTAGAATCTAAGAGTTGCATATACTACAAGTCCAATAGCACTTAATAGGTTTACATTGGCTTTAACCCTTTAAACTAGAGCTGCAACCGATTAATCGACTCAAAGTGTTCCAAAAAAAATCATTCAACCACAATTCCCCTGAATTAAAGCTTTGTTTCCTTCATTTCTCTGCTGTTAAACATTGGTTCCACTGTTGTGTTTCACACGGACGCTTATTGTGACGCACAAAGAAGCTTCAAATCAGGAAAACTGCAATAGAATATCTCCCTTCAATCAATTCGAGTCGATTAATCAAATCAGGACTTTCTGCATTGACTTCAAGCACCTAATCGATTAATCGGTAGCAGCTCTACTTTAAACCCTAAGCCTAAAATGGTCTGCCTGGACTTTTTGTCTTATTTTGACTCTAAACATGTTAGAAAATAGGCTGTGAGTGAGTTAATTTGCCCATTTTTCCACAGCACATTTTTCATATCTTTCCAAATCTAGCAATCATTTACAATTTACTGCATGTTATGATTCTGCTAAAACGGCTTCTTCTCTAGCTTCTAATACAGACGTGAGTAAAATTACTGTAATGACCCAATAAAACCTATAAAGCACAACGTCTCAGGTTTCAGAAACTGTTGGAATTTTTCCAATTGCACAAACAGTGAAAGAGTTCCAGTCATCCAAACTGCATATGCGCAGGGTGTGTCAGCGATGACACATCAGGTTTTAAAGAGTTAATGGCTTCTAATGTTACTGTTGTACAAAGTACATATATCAATGATGCATCTATGCATATTAAAGCTGTGTATTCTCTATATTGGGTCAATCATGGAGAGAAGCAACCTATTAAAAATGGATTGTCATTAGTTTAAAAGTGCACCGTGGAATAGTAGAGTTAATCATCTGCCAGGAGTATGGTACTTCAGGAATGAAATGGCATTCATGTCCCTCTTCCCCACCCTTTGCCTTCCGTCTCTGAATTAATAATGCCGTAGCAGCCATTCCTCCCGTCCTGGATCACTCACTAGCAGCCAGAGCCACGAGTCAAAGATGGACAGAGAACTGAAGTGGATTTTATCAGCTGAGTGTGACAATCCCCCTGTCTCTTTCTCTGTTCTCCTTTTGAGACAGGACAAGCCGACACAGGCTCAGATTTACTGAGGTGTGTGAGGTCACAATAACATTTAGAGAAAAGACAACAGAAAGAAAACATGTGATTCAGGCTTTTACAAAACCACCATAAGACTGATGATACGTCTCTGTGTCAGCTGATCAGTCCGACTCTAGCTCATATATATGATCTGTGTACGAGACATGGATGTGGACTCCAGTGCATAGCAGGATGAGACAGCGATGCTAATGTGCACGTTTCCTCTTGTTTTGATCTAGAGGAAGCTCGGCTGCCCCCCACCCCCACCCCCCTTCCTCCTCCTCCTCCTCCTTCGTTCTCCTCCCCACGGCAAACTGTAATTTTCCCGTTTGAACATAGGCTTAGCTCCCTCACCCTCTGCAGCACAGTGCCAACTGTTACCGTCCGTTGTGACTCACTGAGGTTTGTCGTGGCCAAATGTGCTAATAGGCTTGACCAGAAATGAGCAGCTAGGGTTTCTTTGCATCAGGTGGAAGACTACAAATGCAAAGGTTGAACTTTGATGCAGCTGGAACCTGTGGAAAATATGTGGAGACCTGTCAGCAGTAACAGTGGCCAAACACAACATGTGACGCCAAAGAGTTCATTAATGAATGACTGAACATGGCAACAAAGCATTTACAGTAGAGGTGTGACATAAGCCATGACACAGGGATATGCGATACGCTGATATAAAACCTGTATCGATAACAGAAATGTATATTGTTTCATATTATGAAGTATTTTTGTATCATGAGGCACACATTTTTTTGCCATTTGGGCACAGAATGGAGACAAGTTGTATGAGCATTTCAAAAAAGATGAAATGTAGAGAACTCTATGCTTATTTCAATCTCAAAATCATATCACAATAATATCTTTCATATCAGATGATATCAATATGTATCACGATATAAATCAAATCACTAATTTTGTCAAGCTTACATTTTTGGTTATTCGTAAGTTTGATGTGCAGACATCAGAAGGTTATTTTTGATTTAAATATGATTTATTTTCTGTCAGAAGTTGAACATGACAGATGTGCTGAAGAACATTATACAACTGTTTCAGATGAATAAAACAGGTACATATATTTAAAACTAAAAGTCTGAGCAGCAGACAAAAGCTTTCAACTTTTAAAAGAGAACACAAACAAAACAGACCATCTTCACCAAACAATGCCGGGGGTATATACATGGGAGTGCGTTCTGTAACTACCATAAAACCGAAAGTCAAACTTAACATGCTTTGAACGTCCGACTCCCGGCTTCTGTGCCTCTGTTGTACACCGGAACCGAAATGGTTCACACCCTACTTTTCAGTACCCTGGTTGCCCGAGTTCTCGGTCAGATTTTCTTCCGAGGGAACACTCCTTATCTCCCGCTTCAGCCCAAACATTAGCATGTGTGCTGCGGCTGCTCTTACACCTGTGCTGTGTATGTCAACCTAACTTGACGTGGCTTGAGTGTGATTGGTTCGATGCGGCGCTACTTAATTATGATTGGCTTTTCTTAAGTCTGTCAAAACATGGACAAATGAATTCTATTGAAATTGTATCGAGCATGTCTCATATTTCTATCGAGGAAAAGTTATTTTGTGATTATATATCGTTAGCGGTTTATCGCCCAGCCCTATTTCAATCACTTTCTTAATTTCAATTACAGAGCATTCGGTATTATAATATATACCATTAACATGGTCTAAAACAATATATTCCATAAAAGAAGACTCCCCCACCTTTTCTATGCAACTAACTATGGTGTCAGTGATTCTGCATTTGGATACAAAGAGTTTTATTTTGTCAGTTCACTAAATGCAAAGGATATACAGAGAATCGCTCACCTTGTAAATAAAAAATCCATGTGAAAATGTTGAAAAAGTAAAAATAGAATAAGAATAAATAGGTGGTATAAAGAATAAACTATCATAGAATATGAAGTGTCTATGTAAGTGTATTTACAAAAGCAGTGGTAGTGCAAAACAGCAACGATTATGAGGTGAATAATGGAGCAGAACAGCATCAGATATGACAGCAACAGCAGCAGGGATGACAATAGTGCAATATTTGTAATAAATTGGGATACTTTTGATGCATTGTAATACAATCCTATACAATACAATATTGCTTCTTTGCCACTGACTTCACCTCAGCAGGCCTTCGATGGGGTTTCCACTGTACGAGAGCAAGGACCAGCAGATCCTGTCAAATACTATTTCTAGTATCATCTTTACTAAGGTTCCAAGTGAGTCTAAACAGTAGTAAATATGACATAAAATCATGCAGGTCACAGATCGGTCAGTCCAGAAATGGTGCCGCATCAATACATACATGTGTCATGATGTTGCAATGTGGGACATCATAGGCCAAGCTAGTGGGAAATCTCTGAAAACACTGGATTTTTGCATAGGTTCTATCTTGATAACTCAACCACTCATTTGTTTCTGAACAGCTGTATTCTTCCCTGAAAAAATCTTAATACAACATTTTTTTTTAAGTTTTATTCTCTGTCATTGCTGTCAAAGCTGCAGGTGGTAATGATAGTTTACGCTGTGTCACTATGACAACCAGCCGTGGTGGTGGTTGAGTACTTTACCTGCAGTGGAAAGGCAGATAAAGTACAAAAGAAGAAAAAATACTTACAAAAAAGGAAAAAAGTGTTTATTTTCTGTATTATGTTGTCACAGATTTGGCCAAATGGGATGAAATAACATGCAAAAAATAAAAAATAAAATTTGAATGAGTGCAACCATTATTGCTTCTTTAAAAGTGCAGTCTGTAACATTACATTAAATGAGAAAAATCATGTGTATTAATCTTTTTTTTATTCCCAATGTGTGAATGGATTGTTATTTTTTTTATATATAAAAAATGAAAACTGTCCCAGACTGTCTCGTCCCTGCATCCATGACAACAGCCTGCACACTGATTTGTATGTAGATGGCTCGTGCCAAGCCTTAAAATGGTGAAAATGATGACATCCTCAAATGTCTTATTTCATCCACAACCTGAAGATATTCTGTTTCCTCTTGGTGGAGGAGTAAATAAACCAAAAAAAGAATAAAATTTAAGGTGCTGGAATAGAGGATTTTCCCTCTCCTGTCTTAAAGGAGTGATATTTTGGTTTTTTAAAATGGAATTATGCATTTTAAAACATTTCCCTGTGGTCTACGTAAACTGTAAATGCTCAGCTTGGGGCTGAATTCTTCATTAATTCAACTCCACAGGTCCATCTTCAACCCTATTTCTGAGTAATGACACCAGAAAGGTTGTTTTGAGTGCTGACCCTTTAAATGCAAATGAGCCACTTCACACCCCATCCCCTCCAGGTTGTTGGCTGTGCTGTTCTGTCCCGTTCAACCAACAGCTGAACATTTTAGGTAATCGGCTCAACCTTATATGTTCAAATATCACAATGTAACTAGTTATAGACATAGCAAATTAAGCAGGAATTAAAACGGGTTGTAGAAATCCACTCGATTTTTGCCAAAAATGAATATAAAGACAGCTTTGCAGCACCTGGAGAGTTCAAATTAAAAGTTTTTGAACTATTAGGGTCCCCAAATACACAAAATATACAAAATATGACCCCTTTTAAAAAATCCTCAGTGTGATTATTTGTTGTTAAAGTAGTTGTTGAAACTAAGTGTTGCAGCTCTAATGATAAGTGTGTAACTGTAGTTCAAGCACAGGAGAACACATGGATATTAACATTAGCCCATTAACACACAGAGTGGTGACTGTGGTGAGTCCAAGTGGCACTGGAGTCTGTTTAGAGTACCAGCATGTTTTAATACATATCAATACCTGACTGCGGTGTATTACAATATAAAGTAATACAAAGCATTTCCTTATGAATATTTTGTCCCTTGCTGTGTTTGTAGCATCTATTCCTCCTTTGGGCTTGAATGATTTATACATAACTAGAAGCACTCGGAGAGCGCAGACCTCCGCCAAGGCTGATCAGTGGCCCCCCCTGTGGGCCCCCCCCACGCCAAGGAGGTTATGTTTTTGCCAGGGTTTGTTTGTCTGTCTGTTTGTTTGTTTGTCTGTCTGTTAGTGTGCAACATAACTCAAAAAGTTATGGACAGATTTTGATGAAATTTTCTGGTCTGCGCCCCCCCCATGGGCCCCCCACCCCCGATCACCACCAAAATTTAATCATTTCTTCCTTATCCCATTTCCAACAAACCCTGAAAATTTCATCAAAATCTGTCCATAACTTTTTGAGTTATGTTGCACACTAACGGACAGACAAACAGACAAACAAACAAAGCCTGGCAAAAACATAACCTCCTTGGCGGAGGTAATAACATATAATAAAATGAGAGAATGGTTCATACCTGAAGAGTGAATGTCTTCTCCACCAAGCTGTAACATGCTCATAATGTACCGGATAAATAAAACAAAAGTGTAGCCTTTTTATTTAGTTATTTCTACGCCAGATTTAAGCAGCAATGCAAATAAAAATGAAACTATCGGCATTCTGATGGAAGGTGTTTATAAAGCTGCGTTCCTTTTTGACATTCAGACTTTCTCCTTCACTTTCCTGCTCTTTTCTTGTAGTATTCCTGTCTCACTCCCATGTTTGGTTAAGTCCGGAGTGTTGTATAGATTTTGTAAACCTCAGTCAACAGTGGCCGAGAGAAAGACGCAGATTGTTGATAAATGTATGGAGGATAAAGTGTTCCAACACTATTGTGGCTCTGAGGTAAACACCGCTCCGAGAGGTGCCTGTGAATGAAGCCTCTATTCTCCATGATTCATGTCCAATCTCCAAAGTCTCTCTTCCCACATGCAGGCAGATTGAACCTGAATGTATCATCGCGTTTCTGACATTATTAAACCACACGGTGAACAACTTCATTTATTTCCCATCATAAAAGAAGTGCTGCTCACACTACTGTACTTTACACTAGAATTGTATTTTTATACTGAAACGGGGGAAGAGGAAAATGGAGCTTCTTTGCCCTCCACCCCATCCTTGTCTTCATCTTCCTCTTCATCTTCCTCCTCCTCTCCTGCTGTTCAGGTGCCTCTTGTGGCACAGTGCGTTCTGGTTTTGGAATGGATCTTTTCTCATTTAATCCTCTTCTTTCACTTAATTATTCAGCTTTTTTCATCTCTTCTATCTTTGTTAATAATTTAATTCTTTGTATGTGTGTTTTCTACCCATTATATTTGACCATCTCTTCCTCACTCCTCCATTCCGCTTTTATTTTATATCACAGCGCTGCGTGATTATTGGTTTTCCAGTGCTTTGTTACCATATTAGGAAAAGGCGTGAGGCTTGGCCACAGTGCTTGCTCTGTTGTTTACATACTGTACGCAGGCTGAAAGACATTCAAGGATATTCTTGTGTAATAGACAGAACCCCTGGGACACTATGTGACTCCTCAGGGACACGGATTCTGTCAATACTGAATTAACATATGTTTTCAGTGCTGGTCGAAGATTATTGACAATCATCAATGTGTGTGTTTAAATCTGATGATAGGTCAGTTTTTCAAATCCATTTGACATCTCTTCATCCACACATTTGGAGTTAAAATATGCAACTGTGCTAAGGTTTAAGTACATGCTGGTTTAATCCATTAGTGATACATGTGTCATTGGGCTGAGCAATGAATGGAAATGTTCAAAGTGGACGTTTTTGATAAATGTATCACAATGCTCTGTGCTGCCAGAGAACAGCAAATCGTATTGTTCAGATTAAGGGTGGGTGATACTGGGAATTTTGGTATTGATCCAGTACCAAGTAAATACAGGGCTAGTATTGCCGATACTGATACTTTTTACTTGAAATGTCATGATCATTTATAATTTTGAGATTTTGCCTTTAGTTAGTTGATTATGATTATAATAAAACACAGGACAAAGATTTTAGGGAAATAAACATGTTTTTTTTTTTTTTATCAACTAACTACAATGTAAAACAATTTAATAGTATATTAATAATTTTTTTTAAAAATTACCTTTTACTACACACAGTTTTTTAAATAGAAGTCACGATTGCAAAATAACAAAAAAGCAGCAATGTAACAAAATATAAATATAACAAGAAAAGCACTTGGAGCGCGCAGACCTCCGCCAAGACAGATCTGTCCCCCCACCACCACCACCACCACCACCACCAAAATGTAATCATTTCTTCCTTGTGCCAGTATTAACATTTCATGAAAATTTCATGAAAATCCGTCCATAACTTTATGAGTTATCTTGCTAACAAACAAACAAACATGTACGCACGCATCACACAAAGCAAAGTGATCACAATACCTCCTGGCGGGGGTAACAATGTCAACAACACAACAAAATATACTTTCCAGTGCTCTGACTCTCTGCTCACTCCGGTGGGGGGGCGCTGTTTGCACAGACAGACTTAGAGAAAAGCTGCACTTGCATGAACGCTGTGAGGAAATTCGAGAGATTTGCTGGATGTATAGAAGCGAAACTGCAACAAAAGTATCAATCGTATATCTCATCATGTTAGTATCAATCTGATACCGTACTCCCCTTGATATGGGTACTATCGATATTTACATCGATACACCCAGCCCTAGTTCGGATGTAAGGGAACGTGTTTGTTTGGTAAAAACCTCAGTCATCCTTGTTTTTTCATATTATTCAGCTCTAATCCAATTTTAAAGCCAAAGACATGTGGCGGCTGTAATGCAGCGTTGTCAAAAATTCTATGGTTACCAGTTTGTTTTAATTAAGTCTTGTTAGTTGTTATTGGACACATGTACTTCATGCACAGTATGTATCTTCTGCTGCTAGAGGTTTCCCAGTCAAAACAGTAACAAAACATGTAGTTTGCTTTTGTGAAGTACAGTGGGATCATGGACGCTGCTGTTTTCAGAACCACTGCACATGAAACTCTGACCTGACTACTTACAGACAAAATCATGTTTTGGAGCTTTATTCACTTCATATTTAGTGACATATTCACACTATGTCTTTAAATTCTGAAATAGCTTTATGTAATGTTCATGATGATGTGACATCATCGACAGGTGACCAAAGAAAAAGTGACATTTTTGTTCAGTACTGTTCAAAAGTGTAAGGCAACATTTAGCTTTGTTGTTTTTCCAGGGTTTCAGTGGGCATGTGCCTTTTATTTCGAACAAGAAATATGCAGGAGATATCTCAAGGACGAATGTATTTATATAGCACTTTTAAAACAACACAGAGTGCCCAAAGTTTTGCACAAAGTTATGATAAAAATACAAGATATGCTGATGGCATGTGCACAGTATTGAAACACACACACAAATCAGAACTAAACAGTTTCTGCAGGTAAAGTCAGTATTTAATGTGACCTCCCTTTGGGTTAAGCACGTCTTCAGCTGTCTTGGGTTGACTGGATGTTTTCTTAAATAATCTTGTGTAATATTACACAACTTCAGAATTGTCCCAGAGGCTTTTATGGCTTTGTATCCTTTTCTGTGTCCAGATGATCCCATACCACCTCTACAATATTCAGATTTTTTTCCTGAAATACATAATCACACAGACAGTAATATTTGTACAACTGGAATATACAGATCTTATAGACAATAGCAATATTTCAAAAAGCTGTCTGTTTCATTCAGTTGTTTTGCTTGTTGTAATATTATGACTTTGCCACTTAAAGGGTTAACAGTATTAAAAATAAAAATGTGTTTCAGAAAGATCACAATGTTGTAGAAGCTATATGGGAAACCTTTGATCATACAGCTGGGTGGTTTGTTTCCAGTGTCTTTACTAAAACTATATGCATACTATAAGTGTACGTTTGCAAAATCAATGAACAACAGCACTTGCAAGGGTGTCAGTGCCTATTACTTGTTTTAAAAATATAAAACACCACTGATATGTGAAAACTTGGAAAATATTGACAATAAAATATTACAGCACACAGGAATCATTTTGCAGTGAGGAATTACTAATCTTGGTTTTTCCATTTTAGGCATTTCTCACCATTTTCAGAGAAGAAACCACCTTTAATTTGATGTATTTTCTAGCAATAATTTATTCTAATGTAACTTCACAAGTCAAGAAATAGGCCTTGTCATTTTCTAGGTATTTTAATGCAGATATGTCACAATAATAACTTTAACTCTTTGTACTCTGTTGCACAATGCATTGCTGTTCCAGATCTGCTGTGATGTGTCTTGGTGGTCTTATCAGCCCACTTTGTGCATATTTTGCCACAAAATCCTTGACTGACGCCTCCACCGTCCCTTCAAATCAAACAGTCCACTCTGCACACAGCTCACACAGTGCTGTCCATCACCTGTGGGTCTTTCTCTGTGTGACTCAGGGTTGCACTGTGGGATACGTTAACCCCCCGGTGTGCCAGATTACATCCTGGCAGGAGTCAAATCAAAGCTACGCCTCACCGTACATGTGAGCTTGAAACGTCCCGCGATTGTGTACTGTGACACACACTCGGCAGCTTACACACCCACACATCCCCACAGTGGGATCCTTTAGAATTCCCATACCTGTGTAATTATGTTATGCATGCACATTACACTTAAAACACCCACTAAGCCTCAGCTGTCCATGCAGTATACAACAACCACCCACACATTCTTTTTACAGCTACTGCTAGTTCCTTCCTCCTTGTCTGTTAATAACCCTGTGTGTCCTGCCTATCAGACTCTGACAAGTGTGGTGGAAACACTCCCACAGATACATGCATGTGTTGGAAAAAGGATGTGAGACCCAACTGTGGCTGGGTGTTAGTGTGTGATAGAGCCTCATTTCCCAAGGAACAGCTGCTCACATACGTACACACACACACACACACACACACACACACACACACACACACACACACACACAACAATGCACATACACTCTGTCTGGAACTAAAAGTGCCTCTACTCACAAAGGAACAAGGCTGTTTCATGTGTGTATGACTGTCTCTGTTTCAGCTAGCCTGAAATAGCCAGTCTCACAGTGAGTCACTCTGAAATGCCCTGAAGTGAGGATTGGACTTTTTGTGTATGAACGCAGCACTTAACTTTCTGCAGGTGCTCTTCTCTGTCTGAGCATGTTTGTCTTTTTCTGTGCTCATCATGACGGTGCACTTGTTGCATTTATCCAGGCCCACTTTGCATCTTGTGTTATCAGTGTTTTACTTATTTTTTCCCTTGTTTTATGATTTGTGTACAGCACTTTGGCCAACTGTAAAGTTTTTAAAGTGCTTTATAAATAAAGTTTTTGTAGTATAGTAATATATGTTCAGTAATGATTAGAAAGGGGATGTAGTGGTACAATATCTTACAGAAGATAAAACTGCCTTTGTCCTCATCAAGTCACCAGTATTAAGTGTCTGTTTCATTACCCACTGCCTCATTGTATAAAGCTCTGTTTTCTTCTATTGATTCATAAGAGATTGAATCAACAGATAGGTATGACCTTGAATGCAAGTGTGTTGACTGCCTCAAGGTGTCCTTGAGGATTTGCATGGTAAACGGTTCTAACTGAACCTGGAACAGCTCCAAGGATACTCTGTGGTGGATTAGGAGAGTAAAATTGAACGCGAGTCTCACAGCACACTCTGCTTTCAGAAAGGTGAATGAATAGAAACTGAAACGGGGTCAGTTCCTGTCCTTGAATGGAAAGAGACTTTACATTTTATATTTAAAATAAATCTCATTTAATAGTCAGTGTTAAGGTTTTTGGGATGTTTTTTTTTTTTTTTAATTAAATATTAATTATATGTTTTGAATAGTATTCTACGTTCATGGTGAATTTGAGGTTTCTATTGTGTCTAGTAAAGCGGTGGTTTGTGTGGGTGTGAGGAACAGAACACTTTAAATCCTCTGGGACTTCCTGCATCCTTACTCATCACTGGCTCTCATCCCAGGTCTGCACATGGGGGCAGGCAAGAGCAAGCCCAAGGAGCCAGGCCAGCGCTCCATGAGCCTGGACGGTACCATCGGCACAGGCTCCGACAGCGGGCACTTCCACCACCTGGGCCCCGCCCAGCAGACCCAAACCCCCAACAGGAGCCCTGCAGTGGGGACGGGCAGGCGGGGGCATCAGGGGCAGCACCAGCACGCCCCAACAAACACTCCTGAACTCGCTCTGTTCGGAGGTGTGGATCACACTGGCACCATCACTTCGCCTCAGAGGGGACCCCTGTCAGGTGAGCAGAGTGGTGTGGATGTTTCACTCACTGTGTTTTATCCCTGAGTTTAATATTATTTAAAGCATAACTGATGTTACTAAATTTTGCGTCTAAGCATTCGTGCAAAATTGCCGAATGAGGAAATGAATACCACTCAGATGTACATTTAATATGAAGCCATTTGGTGCCATTTCCTGTTTTGGCACAGTGACTTCCCAAACTCTGCTTGCTCGAAGAAGACCAGAAGGTAAACTGCTTTTGGCCAATGAAAGTCTTCAGAAACCTTCCAAAACCAGAATTTTTTTGCATCCATCTTCAAGCAGATTGAAAAAACAAGATAAAACTGCAATATGAAGACATCACAACTTTATTGATCTGACCCTCCCACTTCCATTAGCACACTAAGTGCACTATGGTGTTACTCATATAATGTGTGCATTTAGGATGTAATATTTCAAGTCCAGCACAGGCTTTCTGTACTTCCTGGAAATGACGATCATATTCTTTGTAAATGCCAGTTGCAGCTGAATGAAACATTATTACCAACATTTGACCACTATTGTCACCCACGAAAATATCCACTGGCTTATTTGTTCACTTAGCATTAATCAATATAAATGAGCATGTTTTTACTTTTACTTGTATGTGAAATTATGTCATTATTTGCACTGAGGATGTGCTTTAGTAGAAACAACCTACACTGCATTTTTGTTGCTATCACTTACTTCCACGCATTTGTCAGTGTTTGTCCTTTCAACTACATAGCCAAGATGGCGACCACTGAGGATGAGAAGTGTCCAGTACATATTCACCTTTTTGACTATTATGAGTTCAGTGTCACTATATTTAAGCCCACGGTGCTTGATTGTTTTTCAGTTACCTTTCTATTGCTCTATGTGACTTATCATAGAACTGGGAGACAGTGTTGGGTCATCTATATTTATGTGTAAGCTTTTGATTTGGACAGACATGAGCAGAAAGGTGGTCAAGTTCCGGTGTTTCGGGGTGAATGTATTTTAACAACTTGCTTGTAAAATGACCTGAGAATGCATTTTCAGTTTGAGACCAGTTATGAGTCAGTCAACCACTACTTGGAGAAACTGGAAAAACTAGGCACCGATTGACACTGAGTCACATTTCTGTTTAAAAGTTTTGTCATTTGGAAACTGCGTCTTTGCACTTTCATCCGTCAAACAGACTGAAAACCTTCCCATTGACTCCAACGTCTGTTGTGACAAACACTGCAGATTTTCCTTGACATTAAGCTGTAATGTGTCTAGACAGTCCAGATGGTTAGGTTAATGTGGCCCCGTTCAGAGAGTGCAGGGCTGCTGGTGTATCAGGAACCGTTCTGCTGGCTGCCGGCTCCCATGCATGTAATGAGCCAATCGATGACTGCCGAGAGAGTTCCCAGGTTTACACCACAGTTCATTAAAAGGTAGGGCAAGAAAGCTGCAGACACAGACGCTGAGAAAATAGAAAGCTGCTGATATGATGGCATTGTCCTTCACAGGTGATCAGTCACCGGCGGTTTAAATGTCAATATTTCCCATTAGGTGTTGGCGCAAGAGCAAAAGGACTTTTAGATTCATAGTGTGTAGCTGGACACACCAAATTATCACCAATGCCTGGACCTACATTATGAAACTTTAGATTACTGAAGTGAATATTGTTGGCCTCGTAGTATAACCGCTTAAGTCATACACTACATGGACAAAAGTATTTGGACATGTTGAATTCAGGTGTTTCTTTCTAACAGGTCTGGGATACAAAACAATAATGACAAATAGAGCTGCAACCGATTAATCGATAAGGTGCTTGAAGCGAATGCAAAAATTCACGATTCAATTAATTGACTCGAATTGATTGAAGGGAAGTATTCTATTGCAGTTTTCCTGAATTGAAGCTTCTTTGTGCGTCACAATAAGCGTCCGTGTGAAACGCAACAGTGGAACCAATGTTTAACAGCAGAGAAATGAAGGAAACAAAGTTTTGATTCAGGAGAATTGTGGTTGAATGATTTTTTTGGATCACTTTGAATCAATTAATCAATTGCTGCTCTAATGACAAATGTCATACTATAATTTTATATTGTGGTAAATATCATTGCATTGGTTAGTTTTGTTTTAATTGTTATCTTTACTTCCAAAATGCCTCAGAGATGGTTTTTACTTAATTTCTGTCAACATTAATTATTTTTTTTTAAAATTTTAAATCTGAATGACTATGATTTTACATGTTCTACCTTTAAATTTCTAAGATATTTTTCATGCTCTGAATGTAAATAATAATTTTCTACCACAACTGACCATCTACTTTCTTCAACATCGCACTTAGGATGAAAAATCTCTTATTAAAGGAAATATTGATGTTTATAAACTATATGGACAAAAATATTGGAATGCATCATGGCTATAGCTGTAAGATGTCCTGTTCATGCTGCTTTGAGATAAAGACATCAATATTAATAATAATCAGCTATACTAAACTGTATTAATACATTTGTCATTATTGTTTTGTATCCCAGACCCCTGTTATAAAAGAAACACCTGAATTTGACGTGTCCCAATACTTTTGTTTATATACTGTATGACTTAGGCAACTATGCTATGAGACTAACGGTATGTAAAAGGAAGTACCATTTATTACACTGTTCATTACTTTATTACACTGTTCCCTAAATTCCTATTTCTGTGTGTGTGTTGTTTGTTGCAGGAGGCGTCACTACATTTGTGGCACTGTATGATTATGAGTCACGGACAGCGTCTGATCTGACCTTTAGGAAAGGCGATAGGCTGCAGATTGTCAACAACACGTAAGAAATGACAATGATCTCTTTCTCTCTCTCTTCCACCACACATTGACAAATATGTAAATGAACAGATTCAGAGGCGCACATGTGAGTGTGAGTGTGAGCAAATGTGCATCTGAATGAGACTTAAGTGTCAGAGCTAGTAACTGCAGAGTGATCCAGACATCACAGTCCGCCCCATCTGTTGACTAAAACTATGTTGTACTAATATAATCTGGTCCTCTTTGGCAACTATTATCATCATTTATGGGAGATTTACAGTCATGTTTCATTCCTCCACATAGATAATGTCTCAGAAATGTGTTCACTTGTTGGATATTTAGCTCAGTATAACTTAAACACAGCGAATATCACACAAATTTCAGTCCATTTTGTTTTTTAAAGCTACTGTCTCTAAGTTAAAGCATCTGGAACATTATTCTCACACAGGTGTTCGAAGTCAGAACAATGGGGTTTTCTTTTTTCTTTTCCTATGAGCTCCTTCCATAACTTCCTGCCATATGTCTGCTGCTGTTCTTTATCTATAGTCTACATGGCACTACATGGTAGGGCTGAGAAATGCAATTAATTCAGGCCTCATCTACACTATAGAGCAGTTTAACATGGGACACTTTGAACATATATTAATAATACATTTGATTTCTTGGATTGTCTGGAACTCTTCCAGGAATCTTTAAAGATATGGGGATTTCATCATATATGGAAAGTTAATGGGTGATAGATTCACAGCTCACTACTGTAGAATTTTTTTTCTCCAAATTTCTGTGACATTAAAGTGCCACCCTACTGCGTAGTCCCACAGCGTACGCAGCTCCTCCGCTCCTGTCTGTGCTGTGCTGCTTGCCTTGCTGTGCCTCCTTGCTGTGTTTTGATGTGTCTGCTGTGTCTGTTATCTCTCCCCCTCTCTTTCTTTCTCATGCTCCATGGTTTCTCCTAGGAAAAAGTACAGCTTCAGGTCAGTAATACTTAATGCAGTTAAAAAAAAAAAATCTAACATAGTCTTTTGTTCACAGTCCCTTTTTTGCTGCATGAATTTGTCTCTTAGTGTAACTGCAGTTGTTTTGATGTAGACTACTTTGCTTAGAAGATAACACATGTGCCTTATATTAAAAGCCATTTCAGCACAGGGACTGCAAGTGGAACAAAAGGTCGCATACGTCTGTCCATTTCCTCTCTTAATGTTCTTCTTCACATCACTTTGTGCACTTCTAGGTGTGGGATGAGATGCATACTTTTTGAAAGCATGTCTATTTTTTTTCCCATGGCCTAGAAAAGAACATTGTGTGAATATTTCAGCCTCTAATAGAGAGATTTTTTTCACAAAGATATGCCTAGTGACGTCTTGATATGAGGACCTTATCTGAGACACCCTGTGCTGCAGATAGCATGGTATTTAAAGGATGAGACTGGTGGTATTCTGTGTTTTTTTCCTGCCAACAAATGGTGTGAAAAAGACTCATAATCAAAATAGCTTATTATATGATTATGCCAAATTTGAGCATATTTCAGTATCCATTTCCAGTCAGATATTCCGCATTATTTTGTGATTAAGACATAACGGATGTGCAGATATTATTCAAGTTTTGCCAATGTTCTTTGGACATGTATACTGAACTCTCAGAATATGTGTCTCAGTTGGGGTTTTTACCATAGTTTACAACATGCGCCTTCTTACCTGATTTCAGTAAGTTCAATGTGTCGTAATCGAACTAACCAGCTTACAGTTTACAAGGCTGTTGTAAGAGGACACAAAGAAAAAGACTCTTAGGAGACACGCCTACTTTTAAAGATTGTCACCCTTGTCTTTTCAAGAAGAGGGTTATAGGAACGAAAGTAGGAAGCCGTGTTCACATGGTTGAACCAATTTTCCACAGGTGGAAAATCCTACTTTGAAGTAGAAGTAAAATTCCACAAGTGGTTCCAACTACTTTTCCATATTAAGTAAGGGCATCGCTTATTGACCTATGCATAGATGCATGTGAACATAAATATTAGAGGAATATTAACCCTTTAGGTGCTGGAGTTTGTTTTGTTTTGTTTTTTGTTTTGATTACCTCCGCCAAGGAGGTTATGTTTTTGCCAGGGTTTGTTTGTCTGTTTGTTTGTCTGTCCGTTAGTGTGCAACATAACTCAAAAAGTTATGGACAGATTTGGATGAAATTTTCAGGGTTTGTTGGAAATGGGATAAGGAAGAAATGATTAAATTTTGGTGGTGATTGGGGGTGGGGGGGCCCACGGGGGGGGGGGGGGGGGTCACTGATTGTTAGTGTGCAACATAACTCAAAAAGTTATGAACAGATTTGGATGAAATTTTCAGGGTTTGTTGGAAATGGGATAAGGAAAAAATGATTAAATTTTGGTGGTGATTGGGGGTGGGGGGGCCCACGGGGGGTGGGTGGTGGGGGGTGGGGGGCACTGATCGTTAGTGTGCAACATAACTCAAAAAGTTATGAACAGATTTGGATGAAATTTTGAGGGTTTGTTGGAAATGGGATAAGGAAGAAATTATTAAATTTTGGTGGTGATTGGGGGTGGGGGGGCCCACGGGGGGGGCCACTGATCAGCCTTGGCAGAGGTCTGCGCTCTCCGAGTGCTTCTAGTGTTTTTTAATATTCAATTTTGATATCAAGATTTCAAAAAGCTGTAGATTGGAAGTGGATAAAGGCATACTGTAAATGACATGATGGGGGTAAATTTACTCATCTAATTTGCATATTGTGTCATCACAGGGCAGTAGCCGTATTAGATTGGTTAACTTTCAGTAAAACTGAACATATTTACATAGAAGTTTTCTTTGTGTTTTTGCTGTTTTGTCATCTTTTCCTTAAAATAAATGAACTTGAACATGAGTTGAAAGTAAAATGCTGTATGTTTTAATAGCTTTTAAGCCAAGCAGCAGAATAGCCAAATCTGTCCTTATCCATCAAAAAAAAAAAACTCAATAAACTTTACTTGCTTAAATAGATTATCTTTACTTACTTACTAAACCAGCTCAAGACCACACCTTTCAAACTTAATTTTCTTCTTCACTTTGGATAGAAACATGACCTTAAATGTTGTTAGGATTGAAGGGGAACAAGAGATGGTAACAAGATTTGGCAACTCTATCTGGAGCTATGGTCTGTTTCATTCAGTTATGTTGCTTGTCACAATATTGCGACTGTGGCACTTAAAGGGTTAAATTTCATAAGGTGCAGGAATAATGTTTAAACATAAGGCCAAAACATAATATTTTTTGCATGAACATGTAGTTTGTTTTGACCAAAAACTATTAAAAACACATCTGTAAGATGCATCGCTGCTTTGGGTGATGTTACTTTCATCATTCTCTTACTCACTTCTATATAAAATGTAAATGTCAAATGCTGATAAATATTTCCACCCACTGAATAGGCTTTTTATGTTCTGTAGCAGTAAATGGCGTAAAGCGAGATGCATCATTTTTGTGTTTTAATGGGCTTTGATATCAAATCAAAAGACTATGGATTAACACCAGTCTTTTCCTCTGTGTGTTGTTTCTCTAGTAAATACAATATAAAGGAGTAAACTGAAGGATGGTTCATTTTTGTGGATGTCTGGTTGGCTGTCTGTTGGTGGCTGACTCTTGTTGTCTATCTGTTTGTCTTTGTCTTTGTCACAGAGAAGGGGACTGGTGGCTTGCTCGCTCCCTGACGACAGGAGAAAGTGGATATATCCCCAGCAACTATGTCGCTCCATCCGACTCCATCCAGGCAGAAGAGTACATTATCCTCTCCTTGTTTCACTCTGTTTAGCAGTTTCCCCTGCAAAAATTTAAGGCAGACAGTTTTTTTTTTCTGGTCTGTTTCCACAAGCTAAAGACTATCCCTATTTTGAGATATACCATCCTACGCTGTCTTCTATATTTCCAGTCTAAATGTAGCCCTGCCTGCCTACTCCTGTCGCTCCACCGTAGCTCCTCACTGATCTTATTCTCTCTGGCCCACTTTGGCAGGTGGTATTTTGGGAAGATCACTCGCCGTGACTCTGAAAGGCTCCTTTTGAACTTACAGAACAGGCGGGGAACCTTTTTGGTGAGAGAGAGCGAGACGACTAAAGGTGAGCGAGCAGATGTTTGTATCACTCCAGAGGCTGCTGTCATTATTTAGATGGTCTACTGAACTCATCTGTTTCTTTCATTGTTGTTAATATGTGACTCTGTGTAACATTAACCCATAAAGACCCAAATATCCACTGGCGACCAAAAGCATCTACTGTTTAGCCACTAATCCACAGGTGTCAAACATGCAGCCCGGGGGCCAAATCTGGCCCGCCAAAGGGTCCAGTCCGGCCCTTGGGATGAATTTCTGAAATGCAAAAATTACACTAAGATATTAACAATCCTCTTAGTTCAGGTTCCACATTCAGACAAAGTGGGCAGGATTCAGTCAAATACTATCATAAGATCCACATTTTTGTCTTTGTAAATGTAAATGTTTTCATGTATTTACACTCAAAAATATAATTTTGCAAGAATGTGAATAACCTGAACAAGTATGAACAACCTGGAATGTTTTAAGAGAAGTAAGTACAATTTTAACAAGATTCTGTCTGTTACTAAATGTTTTGTGTGTTTATAGATCCACTGTGATCTGTACGCTATAATGTACATGTGCAAATGACAAACTGAGGCAGAATATTGTTAAAATTACACTTATTTTTCCAGTTTGTTCATGTTATTCACATCTTTTGAAAGGATAGTTTGCAGATGTAAACCTTTTCATAATGTAAATTTACTTTTTTTGCTCTAAAACATAGAGGAAAGTTTGGAGTTGACGTTATTTCTATATTATTATGTTATTATTTTACTGGTTCGGCCCACTTCAGATCAAATTTAGCTGAATGTGGCCCCTGAACTAAAATGAGTTTGACACCCCTGCACTAATCTTATTAATACTTGTAAATAATTGGTGTAAAATGTAGTTTGTCATCATTTCATGGTCATCAGATATGACCCATTTGGACGTTCAGAGGCTCCGTAGTGAATGTGGAAACACTGTCATCTTCTACAACATTGATTCACCAGTAAAACCCAATGAGTTTGATAAATGACAGTGGATGGAGACACTTGTATTTGCATTAAGTTATTGATATAATTGCTGAAAAAGTTACTTTTTCTTCAGTTTTCTCTGTTTTGATGTAATAACCTTTGAATTTACTTGTAAGTTTCCATAAGCATCTAATTTAAGTATATGAAATTAAATATAGGAAAATGCATGATTTACAGTGAAAATTGCAAAATACAGAGAATAATGTAATAATCGTAAAAAATGATAAATAAAATAATAATAAATAATATTTGGGAACTGCCACAAACTGGGTCTTTACAGGTAAAACCACACTGACAAGAAGGTTGAAGTGCTTTTAGCTTTTGTGCTGTGACCTGTATTTAGGTGAAAATGCAGTCGGGTTGAGTGACAGAAAAAAAAAAGCTAGTTTGTACGCTGTTCTGCTCACAATGTAGATAAATCATCAGACATATAGCACAAATATGAACCTAAACCAACCAGAGTATTTCCAGTAGGTAAGAATGCGTCCTCTGTTGTGTGTTATATGCGTGAAAGTGTAACTCATTTTCACACAAGTAGCACTTCACACTGTTGTTTCAGAACAGGTTTGGGTATTGTCCAGACTTCGCATGTGAAAATGCCAGAAAGGAACCGAAAAAACAAAAAGATATCTGAAACATGAATACAGGATATTCTATTTCACTGCGTCCTAAACTTAAATATGTGTTGTTTCATGTAACAATACTTCATGACCTCCTACTCGTGATATGCATAAGTGTACATCCGCAAAAATAGGAAGTGGTGTGTTTGTGGTGGTGTAACCGCCTCCAGAGTCCACCATCTTTCTACAGTGTCACAGAATTGACTTCCTGTTCTTCTTTTGTGGTCATTATATAGGGTTTGGTAGCAGGTGAGATCGAGCATCGAGCAGAGATCGGTGCATTACTGTCACTATGACTATATGGAGTAAAGCTGAAATCCCCTTTACTAAAAAAAGAAACAAAAACCCCTGGATGGACAGAACAAAAGGGGGCGTTTTGCCTTTTTGCAGGTGATATTCCGTTAGTCGACGACGTCACGGAATATTACACAGTGAAACTAATTTGTTTAATTTTCCAATGTAGAAAGGGACTGTAACGTACTTCAGCAGTCTGTACAGTGACTTCTATGAGGAGGACCCCTTCAGCAGTAACACATTTACTATTTACCTAGAAACGGGGTCCACATGGGTGCCCCAGTTGTTCACCTGGTACCACATAGACCACAGGGGGTCAAACATGTGGTCCGGGGGCCAAAACCGGCCCGCCAAAGGCTCCAATTTGGCCTGTGGGATAAATTTGTGAAATGCAAAAATTACACTGAAGATATTAACAATCAAGGATGTTAAAATCATTTTAGGTCAGTTCAGTCTGAAGTGGGTCAGACCAGTAAAATACTATCATAATAATCTATAAATAATGAAAAAAGCAATTTTTTTCTCTTTATTTCAGTGTAAACAAAGTAAAATTACACAAAAATGTTTACATTTACAGACTAGCCTTTTACAAAAAATGTGAATAACCTGAACAAATAAGAACAGCCTGAAATGTCTTAAGAGAAGTATGTAGAATTGTACCAATATTCTGCCTGTTCCTAAATATTGTGTGTGTTTGTAGATCCACAACTGTGGACTGTATTTATTGTCTTTTATGCCTTTTAAATTCTTATATGTTTACACTTCATTTTTGCACTGTGGGTGGGAAGTACCACACCAATTTCATTGTTTGCTTTTTGCACAATGACAATAAAGGCTATTCTGTTCTATTCACTGTGATCTGTAAGTTGTAATGCACTTGTATAATTGATAAACTATGGTGGAATATTGTTAAAATTGGACTTATGTTTCTTAAGAATTTTCAGGTTGTTCATATATATATATATATTTTATGTTATGTTCAAGTACAGTTCGTAGATGTAAACACTTTTTTCACTCAAAAACATAGAGAAAACTTTGGAGTTATTATTTATAAATTTTTATCCTGTTATTTTACTGGTCTGGCCCACTTCAGATCATATTAGGCTGTAATGTGGCCCCTGAACTAAAATGAGTTTGACACCCCTGACATAGACTGAAGCCACAGTATGATTACAGTTTGATTCTGGCTCAGGTCATTTGCTGCATGTTATGGCCTCTCTCTTCCCTAATCTACACTGTACCAAATAAAGCATAAAAAAGCAAAAGAAAAAAAAAATTAATGGTGTCCACTGACAGCAATGAACAACTGCCTCCCACCACAATACAAACCCCATTTAAGCACGTGAATCTAATCTAACACAAATATAACATATTAAACCAGCAAAATATGAATTAGAGTTTGAAAAAAGCTTAGAATTATAGCAACACATTACAAATACCACACTAGATTTCCAAAGATCAAAGGATGGAATGAGAGGACAGAGCTCCGAGTGGAATTTGATGCAAAAAACCCCAAAACCAAAAAAAAAAAAAAAACTGGACAAAAGGGTTGTTGTTTTGCACTCATTGGGCATTTACAGTGTATGAGTCAAGGAAGTGATGACATTTCCCAAAATCCCTGGAGTGTACCCCGCTCAGTAGAAGTGATCTCACTTTGAATTAAGTAGCTCTTCAGGGACTCAATGTGAAATAGGCAGACCTTATAATTAAGTCATTTGTTAACTTTCACTCCGGCCTGTAGCACTCTGTCTTTGTTCTCTGGGCTTGTGGCGGAGTTTGGCATGTTTCTGTGAAAGCCTCCTGTCAGTTGTAGTCCCTGTGACGTAGGTGGGCTCTTTGGGGGATTGCTTTGTAGGAAGTGGGAAAAGGAAAAAGCCGAATGGAGTGGATTGGGGCTTGTGAATGGTTAGGGGTGAATCATTCTGCCAGAACTAGGTCAACCTAGGAGGGTGCTGGATTTCCCTTTGGCTATTAGTCTCTGTTCTCCCAACACACACACACACACGCACACACACACCCACCCAGTCAGAGGAAGGGGAGGAGACGCATGAAGAGCAGTAAAGTGGGAGATGTGATCGGGGAAAGTGGGAGGAGCTCTGGCAGGAGGTGAGTTGGCCTTGGGGTGCGTTCTGTATTAGATGTCAGATATGAGGTTCACAGTGTGACACAGATGAGCAAAAGTCTGCCGCTCGTACATGGATTTGATCGTTTGAGCTCAAGCTACAAACACCAAAGATGTGACCCACTTCAAAGCTTATACAGGGTCTGCAGGTCCTTAAACTTCAAAAGATTAAAATCCAATAGACTTAATTTTAAGCCTTAAAATGTCTTAAATACTCATTTACAGTACTTAAAAAGGAATTGGCTTTAGTGTTTAGTTGTTCAAACCTGTTGAAAATAATGAATATGAAACGTTCATGAAAACACAGCAGTTAGGAAGTATAAAAGCATTGGTGTCGTATTAGAAGACAGAAAAACATAAAGCCACAGAGAAAGCCCGTAATTGTCAACCATACCTCAATATTATTCTGGATTAGCACCAGGAGCATCACTAAAGTCTGACCCCAGTGCAGTTACTCCAGTCATGACGGTATTAAAAAAGCTGTAAATTGTTTAAAGCGCTGTTTTAGTATGAGATGTGGAAATGAATCTCCTTTAGCTTTTGGTGGATCTTGGGCAGACGTGGCTCAGGAGGTAGAGAGGGTCATCCAATAATTGAAGGGTTGGCAGTTCGAATCCCACTAGTCATGTGCCATTGTGTCCTTGGGCAAGACACTTCACCCACCTTGACTCCAGTGTGAATGTTTGATGGTGGTCAGAGCAGCCATTGGCACAGTTTGGCAGCCATGCCTCCATAACCCTGCAGTAGTAGTAGTAGTAGTAGTAGTAGTAGTAGTAGTAGTAGTAGTAGTAGTAGTAGTAGTAGTAGTAGTAGAAGAAGAAGAAATGGTAATAATAGTAGTAGTAGAAGAAATGGTAGTAGTAGTAGTAGTAATAGTAGTAGTAGAAGAAATGGTAATAATAGTAGTAGTAATAGTAGTAGCAGAAGAAATGGTAGTAGTAGTAGTGGTAGTAGTAGTAGTAGTAGTAGTAGAAGAAACGGTAATAGTAGTGGTAGTAGTAGTAGAAGAAATGGTAATAATAGTAGTAGTAATAGTAGTAGTAGTAGTAGAAGAAACGGTAATAGTAGTGGTAGTAGTAGTAGAAGAAATGGTAATAATAGTAGTAGTAGTAGTAGTAGTAGTAGTAGTAGTACAAGAAATGGTAATAATAATAATAGTAGTAGTAGTAGTAGTAGTAGAAACGGTAATAATGCTAGTAGTAGTAGCAGTAGTAGTAGTAGAAGAAGAAACTGTAGTAGTAGTAGTAGTAGTAGTAGTAGTAGAAGAAGAAACTGTAGTAGTAGTAGTACTAGTAGTAGAAGAAATGGTAATAATAGTAGTAGTAGCAGCAGTAGTAGTAGTTGTAGAAATGGTAATAATAGTAGTAGTAGTAGTAGCAGTAGTAGTAGTTGTAGAAATGGTAATAATAGTAGTAGTAGTACTAGCAGTAGTAGTAGTAGAAACGGTAATAATGATAGTAGTAGTAGTAGTAGTAGAAACGGTAATAATGATACTAGTAGTAGTGGTAGTAGAAACGGCAGTAGAGGTAGTAGTAGTAGGAATAGTAGTAGTAGAAACGGCAGTAGTAGTAGTAGTAGAAATGGCAGTAGTAGTAGTAGTAGGAGTTGTAGAAACGGTAATAGTAGTAGTAGAAACGGCAGTAGTAGTAGTAGGAGTAGTAGTAGTAGAAAAGGTAGTAGTAGTAGTAGTAGAAACAGTAATAATGATAGTAGTAGTAGTGGTAGTAGTAGTAGTAGTAGAAACGGTAATAATGATAGTAGTAGTAGTAGTGGTAGTAGTAGTAGAAACGGCAGTAGTAGTAGTAGGAGTAGTAGAAATGGTAATAGTAGTAGTGGTAGTAGTAGTAGAAACGGCAGTAGAAGTAGTAGTAGTAGGAGTGGTAGTAGTAGAAATGGCAGTAGCAGTAGTAGTAGTAGTAGAAACGGTAATAATGATAGTAGTAGTAGTAGTAGTAGTAGTAGTAGAAACGGTAATAATGATAGTAGTAGTAGTGTTTAGTAGTAGTAGAACCGGCAGTAGTAGTAGTAGGAGTAATAGAAACGGTAATAGTAGGAGTAGGAGTAGGAGTAGTAGAAACGGTAATAGTAGTAGTAGTAGTAGTAGTGGTAGTAGAAACGGCAGTAGAAGTAGTAGTAGTAGTAGGAGTAGTAGTAGTAGAAACAGCAGTAGTAGTTGTAGTAGTAGTAGTAGTAGTAGTAGAAACGGCAGTAGTAGAAGTAGTAGTCGTAGGAGTAGTAGAAACGGTAGTAGTAGTTGTAGTAGTAGTAGTAGTAGTAGTAGTAGTAGAAACGGTAATAGTAGTAGGAGTAGGAGTAGTAGAAACGGCAGAAGTAGTAGTAGTAGTAGTAGGAGTAGTAGAAACGGTAGTAGTAGTAGTAGTAGTTATAGTTTACCACCATCAGAGTGTGAATGTGAGCGCAAATGAATAATGGATCCTTTGTACGCGCTTTGAGTATGCGTTAATTGAAAAGTGTTAAATAAATTGAATCCATTATTGTCTTTGTAAAAGAAATTGCGTTTATGTGGTGGTTGTGTCGGTGCATGTTCTAGTTGTCTTTATTTTAACTAACCTAGTGATTACATGTTGTATCTGTTAAATTCAGTGCCAGTGTTCTGCTGTGGTGTGACTCATCGGTGGTAGTCTGTTGGAACCTGTCATTAACTCTTGACACTCACCTCCACTTGTTAACAACAACCCCAGAGCCAGCTGCGTACACACCACACGCTACGCATCCTACTCATCACATTGTCCACATATTCTACATCTTTTATTGTTTTATGTGCCAGTTTCCTTTGTGGGGGAACAGCTATTTACTGCCAGGGCTCTCTCCCGATGTGGACCAGTCGACCTTTATCATATTTTGCAAAGGCAGTCTGGGCTTAGTAATGCCTAAGATGGTGCGATTATTTTAAAGGAATACACACAAGACACAGTTTTTACCCTGTTTCAGAATGATAAGGGCTTCATCCAGACCTATCTTCAGTGCTGGTATAGTTCTAAAACAGAAGTGTGGAAATAGATCTGATCTATCTGCTGTATTGTACTTGACATTTGATGCATTCGTCTATATGCTGTCAGTTCAGAGGAGCTTTTCTTGCACTAGATTTGCTTTCTGGTGAGGACAGAACAGTCAGTTAAGTCAGATCAAGAGGGATTGATTTTCTTCTTTTTTTCTGTCTTTGTTGAAACAACCTCTTAGTGGGTCTAGATGTGCTAAATCTCTTCAGTCATTAGAATCACTTCCTAAAAGACCATTTTTATTGTTAATTCAATCCCAAAATGACCTCATCACTGCGTGTTTTAGCACTCATTAAACACTGTTACCAGGAAGCTTTTCGCAAACAGATAACACATAAAAAGTAAATTATTATTCATGTTCGCCTTGTACAATCAGCCTTCACTTTGAAACGGACAAGGACAGAAGGGCTTAGCTCAGTGTCCAGGGGTCAGCAGGGGCTTTCCCACCACAGCTGTTAGGAAACCCCACAGAGCAGCTGTCGCACAGGCTGGGATCTGCCTGCTTTTATTGGTTTAACCTGTTTCTGTCTGTTGTTTCGTCTTGTTCACAGGGGCATATTGCCTGTCAGTGCTGGATTATGACAACACAAAAGGCTTGAATGTTAAACATTACAAGATCAGGAAGCTGGACAGCGGAGGTTTTTACATCACCTCTCGCACCCAGTTCACCAGCCTACAGCAGCTAGTCTTCCACTACCGCAGTGAGTACCACCACATCTGATTCAGGACACAACAGAAACTCTCACACTTACTCCAGTCAGTTTTGTCGTGCTGTTGCCCTTCACCTGAACCTCGTCTCCTTCTTTCTTTCTTTCTATCAGAGCATTCTGATGGGCTGTGCCACGCTCTAACAGATGTATGTCCAGTGGCCAAACCTCAGACCCAGGGACTCGCCAGAGATGCCTGGGAGATTCCCAGAGAGTCCCTCCGCCTAGACCTTAAACTGGGACAGGGCTGTTTTGGAGAGGTCTGGATGGGTAAGAACTGAACACCACAGATTCCTCATGTCACGTCCGTCTCACCCAATGTCACATAGATCAGAAATTAAACATACAGAGAATAAACATACATTGCAAAAGGCTTAGATGAGGTAAATACTGACAAAAAACTATCGCCCCATTTCCTTGGAACCAGCATAGATCCTGTACAAATCTCCCTTGTATGTAATTGTAAAGTAAAATTCCACCATAATGTACCTGTCATTCAAACAGGATTCTGTTGAATTTCTGTGAATTGGCTTATTAAGAGTTGTTTATTTATTTTGAATATGACATTAAAACCAAACCACAAAAAGATTTGTATAAAAAGAAAGGAAAACATTTGAAAAGGAGCGGGGTGAAGTTTAATTTATAATCTCCTGCCCCATTACCCCATCCTTCTACCTATCCTAAATTCTTATGTCAGATCCCATATGTAACTCAAAAATCCTACACATATCAGACTAAATTCTGACTAAGCACAGAACACAAAAATGTTATACATACCAAGAATAGACTCTGTCCATTTTGCAACAGCATGTCACATCAAAATAAACTCTGTCCCTTTCATAGCCGTAACAATACCCATATCAAAAACAAAAATGAACTCTGTCCATTTCATAACAAGAGTCTGGTCTAGGCCAGCTCTAAATGTAAAGTGTCGTGATTTGGCGCTATATAAATAAAATTTCATTGATTGTATTTCACCAGACACAGAGATCAGGTGATATTAATATTAGTCCACTACAAATCTGCTTGAAGTTGAAATCACTAAAAATATATACGTAGATATACAGGTATACGGGTACAGTGAGGAAGGTTTATGTCACTCTGGGTTTTATTACACAGAGCCTCGACATCATGTCCAGGGGATCTCATTAAACTTGAGTAAAACACAAACTTTGCTCATCCCATGTGAATGCACCACATGAGTCACATCAGGGGGTACCTTCTAAATCACAATGAGGTCTCCTGGTAATACTAGTTCCATATGAATAGGACATAAGAACATGTGACTGATTCTGTAGTAAAACTAAACTAAAACTAGTCTTATCAGTAAGGAATCCTTTTTTATTGTGTTTTCTTACAGGGACATGGAACGGTACAACACGGGTAGCCATAAAGACACTGAAGCCTGGTACCATGTCTCCAGAGGCCTTCCTCCAAGAAGCACAGGTCATGAAGAAACTTAGGCATGAAAAACTAGTCCAGCTCTACGCCGTGGTGTCGGAGGAACCCATCTATATTGTGACAGAGTATATGAGTCAAGGTAACACTGGATAAAGACAATAACTTGGGCTGGGAACAAAGTGGAACAGTTTTATGTAACACAGGTCAAAACTGATAGATGTGAAAAGTGAGTCACATACTTTAGATTTTACACTGATTCCTGATCAAAAATCCTGCATTTTGCTTTAACTCTTTCAGTGCCATGGGCCGATTAAATCAGCTTTACGAATACAACCTTTAAAGTGCCACGGGCCGATCAGATCGGCTTTGGAGAACACGCCACATTTGTGTACAAACAAACCATCCACCCCCATTTCTTTCTCACATTTCGATGACGTTCTTTCTGTGTCCCCCTTTTGAGACCAATCAGACGGGAATTTGAGGTCACGCGACCGAATAATATTTTTATATCTTTTTAATGTTTCTTATTCTCCGGTGTTTCATCAGAGGGAGCCCTCCATGCCGGGGGGTGGCTGTGGACTCCGGGGGCTGTGGCACCTTCTCTCACTGGGGTCCGCTCCTTTCTGGTGGGTGGGGGTCCCAGTTGGCCCTCTCCCACTAGTTGGGATGCGGGGCTGTGTTGCTGGTGCCTGGTCGCCGGGGTCGGCGGCTGCATCCTGGTGCGGATGGCTCCCTGAGACAGCGCCTCCTAAATTGATGTTTTACTTTTACTTGTACATTTTTGTTCTGGTCTACCCGTGCTCAGTCAGTCTTCTTAAGTATGTGTGAGCTTGTGGGTTTGCATGTATGTGTGTGTGTGTGTGTGTGTGTGCGGGTGGGTGTGGGTGGGGGGCGGTACTGATTTTTAAACTGATATGTAAAGCACTTTGTGCTACAGTTTTTAATGTATGAAAAGTGCTATATAAATAAAGATTATTATTATTATTATTATTATTATTATTATGAATTATGCAAATTACGATCAATAATGAATCGGCTGCGTCTGGTGCGTTTTGAATCTAATCAGCAATCGGTCGGATGTTACCGAGCGGTTTCCTGCAGGATTCTTCAAATATTATAAAAACGACGCGAAATACTGAAAAACGGCCAAATTCTGTGGCACTTTTAAGGCTTATTAGCCCCTTAACTGTCTGGCACCGAAAGAGTTAAAGTTGTTGCTTGTTTGGGTGAAAAATCAGTTTGATGGAAAAGGTAATGATACCAAAATATAAGCATCATATCCGGAGTACTATCAGAAGTTTCACTCATACCCAACATTTAAAGGGGTCAAATTTAGCTAAACCCACTTTTATTAGTCTTTGGTTCATTTATTTCTGTATTTGGACCCTAATAGTTCAAAAAGTTTGAATTTGAACCCTCCAGGTGCTGCACAACTATCTTTATATTCATTTTGGCAAAAATTGAGTGGATTTCTGTAACCTGTTTTAATTCCTGCTTAATTTGTTATGTCTGTAACTAGTTATGTCACAGCATTTGCACATAGAAGGTCAAGACTTCTGACAAACATTTCTCCGAGTATGACATAATTATTTGTCAGCAGTTGTAGTCCATACTGAAAATATGTACAAACATAGAGCTGATTACCTAAAATGTTCAGTTGTTTGTTGAATGGGACAGAGCAGCACAGCCAACAACCTAGAGGGGGTGGGTTGTGAAGTAGCTCATTTGCATTTAAAGGGACAGCGTTCAAAAGGACCTTTCTGGTGTCATTAGTCAGAAATAAGGTTGAAGATGGACCTGTGGAGTTGAATTAACAAAGAATTCAGACCTAAGCATAGCATTTACAGTTTATGTAGACCACAGGGAAATGTTTTAAATGCATAATTTCATTTAAAAAAGAAAAATATCTCTCATTTAAGTGAAATAAGTGATAATAATAATAATAACTGAAATGATAAACTTATTGGGATTATAGATTTTAGATTTAATGTTAAATCTTGCGTTCACAGGTAGCCTTCTGGACTTCCTGAAAGGAGATGCAGGAAAGATGCTCCGTCTGCCTCAGTTAGTAGACATGGCCGCTCAGGTAAAGTTCAGCCTGTGGTTTCTTGAGCTGTCGAAGTTCAACTTACGCATAAAACAACCAAAAGAAAAGTGTGACATAGTATGAAAGCAGTTCGTCATTCCTTTACTTCCAGATTGCCGCCGGTATGGCCTACGTAGAGAGGATGAACTATGTCCACAGAGACCTGCGAGCGGCCAACATCCTGGTGGGAGACAACTTGGTGTGTAAGGTGGCTGACTTCGGTCTGGCAAGACTCATTGAAGACAATGAGTACACAGCAAGACAGGGTAAGTCCACACTTCCCCTTTCCACCACACACTATTCTGTCTTCTATATAGGTAAAGATAGTCAGACGGGATGTTTTGTTGTTTTTTGTTATGTTTTTTTATTCCATGGCCTCATGTGTTCAAATTATACTGACATGTTCTTAAAATTCTCATTATTTTTTTAGGAGCCAAGTTCCCAATTAAATGGACAGCACCGGAGGCAGCTCTGTACGGACGTTTCACCATCAAGTCTGACGTCTGGTCCTTTGGTGTGCTGCTCACAGAACTGGCAACTAAAGGCAGAGTCCCATATCCAGGTGAAGGATCACAAAATGACTTTTTTTTTTTTTTTTTTTTTTTTTTACTAGAAATAGAAATAAACACAATACAATACAATGGAATAGAGTAGGCTTTATTGTCATTGCAAAATACCATTGTACAGTGCAACGAAATTTGGTTTTATCTTCTGTAAGGGTAAGGTAAGACAGTCAAGAATAAAAGATATGAGTATAAAACAGTCCCGTAAAAAAAGACAATATAGGTACAAAAACAGTCAAGTAAAAATATAACACACACACACACACACAAAGTGCGTCTAGTGTCAAATGTGTAGACTATACAGGTGACAGTAATGATTATAATAAGTCTTTTTACATTAAGTGGGTATGGTAATAATATGGTATGGTAATTTAATTAAAGATGGAGTAAGCAATTTTAATCAAATATACTTTCTATTAGGTGTTTGATTTGTTGTGTCTATACTTGAGTTAAAAAAAATCTTGAATTAAGCAAAAAAAAATAATCTGCCAATGGAACAAGTGAAAATTATCTTGGTAAAATTTCTTGAAATAAGATTTTCAAGATCTATTGTCTAAAAATAAGTTCTTATATCTCACTGAAAAGTTACTCTTTAGGTGATTATGTCTTATTTTAAGTGTGATGAGATATTTTGAGTAGAAATGATAAAAATACGCATGGTAAGATTTTGATTTTTGCAGTGCCCCATCTTTAAACAATAAATATCCAGTAGATGGAAAAGAAATGTGCATAGAATTAGTTAGATTAAAATTTACTCAGTTACTGTTGTTTTACTTTGAGGAATAAACCATAGACCTATATATGGAGGGGGGGGCTTCAAAAAGTTTGTGGAAAAAGGACAATTGGAAAAAACAGTTTAAGTTATGATTATTTGTCAACATATGCTCCATCTAGGTCAGGGGTGTCAAGTTCATTTTAGTTCAGGGGCCACATTAAGCCCAAACTGACCTTAAGTGGGCCGGACCAGTAAAACAGTAGCATAATAACCTGCAAATAATGTCAACTCCAAATTTTTCTTTTTGTTTTACTGCAATCAAAATTAAATTATGAAAATATGTACATTTCCAAACTATCCAAACAAAAATGATATGAATAACCTGAAAAAACTGAAATTTCTTGAGGAAAAATAAGTGCAATTTTAACAATATTACACCTCAACTTACCATTTATACATGTATATTACAGATTGGATCTACAAAGGCACAAAATATTTATTAACAGGAAGAATAATGTTAGAATTTCACTTTCAACAGCTAAGGTTTTTCACATTTTATTGTTGAAGGATAGTTTGTAAATGTTAGTATTTTCATAATTTAATGTAAGTTTTTACACTAAAACTAAGAGAAAAATTTGGAGTTCATTATTTATAGGTGTAATGAAATATTATGTTTTTCACATTAAACTAAGAACATTTAGAGTCATTATTTATAGGTTATTATGCTATTATTTTAGTTGAGATCACATTGTTCTGTATGTGGAACCTCACTAAAACGAGGTGTCGACATCCTTGATTGTTAATATCTTAAGTGTAATTTTTGCACTTTGCAAATTTATCCCGCGGGCCGGACTGGAACCTTTGGCGGGCCGGGTTTGGCCCCCGGGCCGCATGATTGACATCCCTGATCTAGGTCAATACACTTCTGCAAGCATTGGTACCAGCCTTTAAGTCCATCTGTGTAAAACTGAGGGTCATGTGATTTTAAACCATGTCAAAGCTGTGTTCTTTTTCCACTAAGTGTTTGGAGCCCCTTCGTATAGATAGGTCTGCAGATTTACATTTACATTTCTCAGCAGATTTCAACAAGTGTGCTTCAGGTTATGGCCTTGGCTGGTCCAGACTGGAATTAGCTCCGTTTCCCTTAATCTGTCTTGTCGTTCTCTGGGCAGGTATGGTGAACCGCGAGGTGCTCGATCAGGTGGAGCGTGGATACCGGATGCCCTGTCCGTCAGAGTGTCCAAGCTCCTTACACGAGCTCATGCTTTCCTGCTGGAGGAAGGATCCTGAAGAGAGGCCCACGTTCGAGTACCTGCAGGGCTTCCTTGAGGACTACTTCACCTCCACAGAACCCCAGTATCAGCCTGGGGAGAACCTATAGAACCACACACTGAACCAACCTTAGGGGGGGAACCTCAACACAGAGCGATCTGCACTAACCGACCTCAGAGGAGCGCCTTTGGGAGGATCAGAGCCTGTGAAACTCATCTGGTAAGGATTCCTCTGTGGAAGTAAAAAGAAGAGCTGCAGAAGTCCCTTGTGTGCCATAAAGGAAGGAACTGCAACAGAAGAACCAGGAGAACCTCCTTTCTGCAGGAACTTACTGTTCTCTCCATGTTGTCAGTACAGTTTGGTGCAGAACTGAGGTTCATGGCTTTAAAAGGGGAACTCCTGTTGGGCTGATTCTGGCTTTGATCGAGGGACTACAATTGCGGGTACATTTTTTGAGAGGTGTGACGGGTGTGGGAGAAACCAAATCAGGATCTAGAGACGGATCGAGAGGGGAAAAGATGAAACCTCCTGACAAAGAGAGAACCAGAGGGGGGGTGTTTGTTCTGGTCCCTCTTTCCCCTTTCTCTCATGTCTCTTCACCCTCATCTGGTACCTTTCCACCTCGTCCACAGAAGAGCACTGCCACAGTGGCACAGGTGCCAAAGGAAAGTCTCTTAATGTCATTTATTTCCCTTCACCCTCTCTTCTTTCTCAGTTTCTGTCTGATTTTCAGTATGTCTCTCTCTCTCTCTCCAGTCTCTCAAATGCTGCTTCTTCAAAGTATCTCCAAATTGCTCAGCTCCAGAACTTGCATCTTTATTTATGTTTACTCGGACAGTATGTTTCCTGTAGTTCAAGGTTTTGTTCAGTGGCAGACAATATATTTTTCCCCTCTTTTTTTTCAGTGATTCTCAATCAGCATGGCTGTTAGAACCACTATCATGGTAGTGCCAGGGTAAATGTACTCCACACACGGGTTCTGTAAGGCTGTAAAGTAGGTAATCTGAATTAAAATGAGGCCTTTATCTCTCCTCCTGTTTCCAGCCTGTATTTCCTGACATATGCTGGATAATTAAAATGATTTTGAACAGGTATTGTTTGAATGCTTGTCATTTTGATTAACCTTGATTTAACTGGAAATTGCATTGAAATAATCAGCACTGCTGTGGCGGCACTAAAGAGCAGTTTGACGTGTTATCAGCTCAGCTCCTCTGAGCCATAAATGGAGTAGCTTTTAAGCATTTATTAGACTATATAAGAGGCTGATATGGCTACCAATATCCAAATCAGCTCCGGATGGGAAATCCCTGAACCTAAGACAAGCCTGTTGTGCTCTGTGCCAAACACATCACCTGAATTCACTGCTGTCCATGTATATACTGTTTTAATATCAAGAATCATACTCAGGTTTTTAGTTCCTGACCAGATAACTTCCTAATGAAACACAATTTCCCCATGAAACATCAGTTTATTTCGTAGACAGGACAGATAATAAACCCATTACTGTTAGCTGAGGTATGTATGATACCTATGGTTTAGCTGTTGCGTTCATATGAAATATGCAACCAGGCTGCCCTAGTGAAACTGTAAAACTTCAATCAGGTAACCCTAATAAAACTGTGTTTATTGCTTATTATGAGAGTTGATTTTAAAATCAGTTAGCATGCTTTTGTGCTGTTCTTCTCTTGACCATTGGCAAGGTTTGTATTTATGCCGTACTGTACATCAACAAGTGTATGTTTACTCAAGGTTAAGGCGAGGAGAGGGGATCATTAACAGACTTCAATCTGTGGCATCAACCTTATATAAACTTATTTTTAAAAAATATGTCTTACCCACTGATTCCAGTTATCACTGTCATACTGTACATACTGTAGCTGTTTAGAGTTGGGTTTTTGTATCATGTAAGCCACTTTCAAATGGCAGATATTTATGTTGGGTGTCACTCATTTCACAGTGGTTTGGTTAATAATGTAGTCAGCACAGGAACAATACGTATGATTATAGATTTTTGCCAACAAACAGGATGAAACCACAAAATACAAGCCATGCAGCAATACGAAATGTTGTTATCATTACCCGCCAATGCTAAAATGAATATTCACTGAAGAAATAATGATGGCTAAATTAATTAATAATGTGGATGAAGCCACAATGAAAAGGGGCTTACAGTTTTTGCGGTTGTGATGTGAGATGAAAAATAAGGTCAAAGATGTAAATAGTATCTTACACAAATGACTGTGACTATCATGTATTTTGTTTTTGTATAGTTTTTCTTCTCTCAGATGAATTGCACCTCCATGCTGAGGTTTTTACAGTGATGCACGCCTACTCCCATAAGGTTTGAAGATGCTCCTGTAAATGGGGCTAAAGGAATGTTTTTGTTCTTTGTTTCTTTTTAATATTGGACTTTAAGACTTAATATTGGACTCTGTATCTGCAAAAGACAATTTTAAAATTGGGCTTGACATATATAAAATGTATTATCCAGTGCTTTCCTTATTTTTTTAGAGCGGGGAATTACCCTGTTTGTTCTGACACTCTGAATCGCGTTTTAGTCATCAGGACAATGTGGAAGTTAATGTGCTCATGACAAGTATGAGTAAAGCTAAGGTATGATTGGATTTTCTGTGCCATATAAAGAAGCCTTTTTATTTATTCTCTTTTTTTTTGTTTGGTTTTGTTTGGTTTTATAAATCTATGCAGTTTCAGTCTGGCATTCCTGCAACTTTATGGCCATTTTGTTCTAAAGTCAAAAACAATTGTTATAAAGAGAAGGTGTGAGCATTTTGTAAGGACTTCTTTTGTCTTTTGTTTTGGTGTAACAGGATTGAAATGGGTATTGTGCCACTTTATGTTGATCTTTAAATGTGCAATAAATTATATTTCAAATGTGTTTTGATAAGAGTGTGTGCTGGTGTGTGTGCTGTCCTTGACCTTAAAGATTCTTGCTCAATATGGGTGAGGTGATGCCCTTGCTCAATCCTGACCTAAACGTTTAGAGAAGTGATCATGTGCATCATGATTTTGACTTGAGTTACATTATTAAGGGATAAAAATGAGAAAAAAAAAAAGATAAGTTCATGAATATAAGCATACAGATACAAAGCATCCATGATGTGTTCTTTGTCAGCAGTTATAAAATGATGTATGCCATCATATTTGTTTTGCCAGCTTAATGACTCCCATCACATTATAATGAAAAGAATAAGACGCTGAAGGTTTAGTTTGTTTTTTGAAAAGTAATACACAATTTATGCAGTATTTTAATGACCTGCTGCAGTAAGAAAAGGGAGAAGAACATGTAATAGCATTAGACTTTTTCAATGATTGACTAGCAGTTTATTATTATACCCCCACCCTCTGGGGCGGGCGGGGATAGATATACCAGGAATTCTGTCTGTCCTTCCAAGATTTTTGTCCATCCCATTTCTCAGACACCATTCACCCGATTTTTAAAACATTTCACACATGTTCTTTGTCGTGAGGAGATGTGCAGTGCCCAGTTTGATGGCTGAATTTCAATTTGGGATTTTCTTTTAAATACATTTTTTTTTAAATTTCAACTTAGATATGTTGTCTAAATGATTTCTCAGACATTCATCTAATTCTTTTCTAATTTCACACGTTCTTTACATGTTCCTTTCTTTCAATTATTGCTTTTTTTTTTTTTTTTTACAAATGTTTTCAAAAGTTTTTAATAAGTTAAGAGTCAAAATTCATCCCTGGGTATGCAGGATATCACTGAGCAGGAGGGGCAAAGTGGTGTGCAACCGGGCAGGGGTATTGGTAAACTCTACTTACTTTTTCAATTGTTTTACACACAATTACGCCAATATTATACAATAATCTTGGAGAGAACATTCATTTTAGGTCCATCTCTCAGCTATTCCAAAAATGTGTTCTTTTAGTCAACAAGTAAACCATGAATTAACAGCAGTAAACCATAATCTCAGACAGACTCACTCGTGTTGCAGTTAAGATTGACTTAATGCCAAAGCTCAAATAAATTTTTTTGTTTGTTTGTTTGTTTTTTTTATATTTGATGCAATTCTATATGTATAAATCTATATTCTGTGCCACAATATCTTAGAGGCAAATATTAGGCTTTTTACATCTCTACATTTCTGTTACAGCATTAGTTACTTTCCAGATTACATTTTTCCATCTGTTTCCTATCTCATATCTTGAAATACGCTGATTTTGAATATTCACGATAAAATGAAATGACAAAATTCTTTAAGAAAATTCTTGTCGTTTTCAGAGTAGATTAGCTAATTCTTCAAAGCAGGCCTGATTTAATGAGCCCATGAAAAGTTGACTCTTTGTTATTCCTTACAAACAAACGATAATGGTATAAAATATGATGTATTACTGTAGATCAGGGGTCTCAAACATGCGGCCCGGGGGCCAAATGTGGCCCACCAAAGGTTCCAATCTGGCCTGCGGGATGAATTAGTAAAGTGCAAAAATTCCACAGTCAAGGATGTGGAACTCATTTTAGTTCAGGATCCACATACAGACAAATATGATCTGCAGTAAAAAATAAAAAATAAAAATAATAATAATAATAGCATAATAACCTACAAAAAATGACTCCATATTTTCTTCTTGCTTTGATGTGAGAAAAATAATCTTACATTATGCCTATAAATAATAAAAACTTCAATTTTTTTTCTTTGTTTTTGTGCAAAAAATTACGGAGCCCGGGAAGGGACATGAAGAGAAAAAAATTTATTGCGTTATAACGCAATAGTTCAAAAGTATTGCGTTATAATGCAATAGTTTTTGCGTTATAACGCAAAAGTATTGCGTTATAACGCAAAAGTATTGCGTTATAATGCAATAGTTTTTGCGTTATAATGCAAAAGTATTGCGTTTAAACGCAAAAGTATTGCGTTATAATGCAATAGTTTTTGCATTGGGATCTGCATTCGGGATCGGACAGGTCGTCAGGTCAGACACACCTGTACCTGCAGTCCTGTGCCCTATGCATGTGTAGTTCAGATGACCGTAACTCTGTCATTATTTGTCCGATCAGAAAAATTCCAACGGTTTCTGAAACCTGAGACTCTGTGCTTTATGGACATTCTCGGGTCAGTGCGAAAATTTCACGGGCACCTGTCCTAGAAGACGCAAAATAAGCCATTCGGTGACTGGGGACGCACACAGCAGAGCGGATTCATGGAGCGAAGAACCGGAGCGCATAACGGAGTGGATAACGGATTAGATCTAGTTTTGGAAAATGTAGGCAAGACGGATATCCCAAGTCCCATGACCCCCCTGGAGGTTTACGGATGGATTTGTGACCGAAGGAGCGACTGATGGAGCAACATCTGAAGAAGAAAGGTAAAGTTCACCCAGTTCCATTTAGTGGATTTTCTACATGACTGAAGCACTGTCTGCTTTTTTCTATGGAGTTTTTACTTGTTTCACTTTAGTATATGTGTAAACTGACGCTTATACTGCATCGTGGTTTTATAGAATAAAGTACGAACCGTGTAGAATATGTGTTAGTTCGGAGTATGTTGGACTTTCTGTGCGTAAAAGTGCGCATGACGCTCTCCAAAATAAGAGCGCATACGCTGATGTTCGGTGACTTTTTTTCTTCAGTAGTACAATTTGACCTTGTTTTGTTTGTCTAATACATTGTTCTATGTGTGTTATTTTTCCACGTGTCCACCGGTAGTTACATTCAAGGATGAAGAGAGAGAAGTCACGGTGATGCGCAAAGGCTCTGGTGATGAGAGCAGAGACTGAAGACAGTCCACACACAGATGAAGGACGGAGGAAGAGCCTGATGATGATCAGTCCAAATACCACAGACATTCAACACATCCACAGGAGGACGGACTTTTCGTTTCAACAGACTATTTTCCATGTGCAGACTGTGCCATAGGAGCACTGCCTGGATCAGAGCTGTGAACTGACACAACTGTTTCTGCAGAACCACGAACATGAAGGAACTCTGCAGACACAGAACGGACAAATGCCCTGTGTGTGTGTGTGTGTGTGTGTGTGTGTGTGTGTGTGTGTGTGTGTGTGTGTGTATGTGTGTGTGGGGGGGGACACACCTGTAGAGTTTGGATTTTTACCCTGTTTTTGCACAATAAAAGGGAAATACTCACACAGCTTGTTTTAAACAGTTTTTATACTTTTAAAGTTCATATTTAACTTTCAAATGTTGTATCCATGTCTAATTTCAGTGTTTTTCTGCTAAAACTAAAAAAAAAAAAAAAAAAAAAAAAAAAAAAAAAAACTAATTCCGTTTTTGTGTTTTTTGTCATTTTAAATTGTTATTACAGTATTAAAACAAATAGTGATTGCAATATTGAACGTTCGAAGTGGTCTGCAAAAATTGACAAAACGACTCAAAGCATATTTTCCGACCTTTTTATGATCAAAATAAGAAAACCAGTCCAGGTGGACCATCTGAGGCTCAGGAGTATAAAGGATTTTAATACAATGCGCACATCCTCCTTCTCATGCGCAGATCATTCACACTTGGCGCACATACATCTGTATCCATGAAGCTGCACACAGACGTGAAGCTGGGCAAATAGGAATTTAATTCAAAAACCGTTGGAATTTTTCCGATCGGACTAATAATGAAAGAGTTACGGTCATACTACACAGGACAGGGGGGCGTGTCAGACCTGGCACGGTCGGACCCGAACTGGATTACAATGTATTATGTACGGACCTCAATCAAGAGAGAGCATATATGATTGCGTTATAACGCAAAACTATTGCGTTATAACGCAAAACTATTGCGTTATATCGCAATAGTTTTTGCGTTATAACGCAATAGTTTTTGCGTTATAACGCAATACTTTTGCGTTATAACGCAATAATTTTTATTTTTTGCATGTCCCCTCCCGGGCTCCGTAAAAAATAACATTAAATTATGGAAGTATTTACATTTACACACTGTCCTGTAACAATAAAATGTGAATAACCTGTACAAATAGGAACAACCTGAAATGTCTAAAGAAAATTAAGCACAATTTTAACAAATTTTCTGCCTGTTACTAGGTGTTTAGTGTCTTTGTAGATCCAATCCATAATGCACATGTAGAAATAATAAGTTGAGGCATAATATTGTTAAAATTGCACTAAATTTTCTTAATTTTTTAAATTTAAATTTCAGTTTTTTTCAGGTTAACTTTTTTTTTGGATAGTTAATAAAAGTAAATATTTTCATAATTTAATTGGGGTTTTTTTGCACTAAAACATAGACAACAATTTGGAGTTGTCATTATTTATAGCTTATTATGCTATTATTTGACTCGTTTGGCCCACTGCAGATCAAATTGGGCTGAATGTGGCCTCTGAAAGAAAATGAGTTTGAAACTCCTGCTTATAGATTAAATTTCCAACAGTATATAAAGTAGTGCTCAACCTTAAACATGGACAGCAGTAAAATGCAAGATACATATTCATGAACCCAAAACCATCATATATAGATATAATAGGGAAACATAGTGACAGAAACCATTCAGCTGACATTTAAAACTTTCATATGTTGAGTAGATGTTGCAAATAATAATTTAACATAAGTAAGGTTTTGGATGCATGGCTTTATTTCTGTATTTAGTAGTTTTACTTCAGTAAAGGAACTGAATCCACCACTGGTTGTGCTGGGTTTGTGTCTTCTGGTTGTGACAGCCTTTTTTCTTCTGCAACCCCTACTTGACCTCTGTAGTGTGTTCAGCCACATGGGGGCAGTGTTTGTCAGGCGTATCAGGGACACTCAGTGGACAAGCTGCAGCAGGCAGGCAGACCACAGTCATCTGCAGACCAGAAGCTGCAGATTGTAACCCACCTGCTGCACTGGCCTCCACTAAACCACATTAACCTTTGGTAGTCATTTATAGACAGCTAGATGGATGACCACATTTTTCAGAAAATCTCACATATCACTACACTGTAAGTTAAATGTCTTTACATGTGGGGTGCCTCTCGCTTGCTTTATGTCACAGTCAGATCCCTGAAAGTTCCTGCAGCTGTTAATTGATTGCAGATGAGCTCTCTGCACAGTGTATTGGTTTGAGTCGGTGGCCATATTGAGCCAATCGGCAGCTGACGTTTTCACTAATTAGTAGCTTCTCTTTCCATTGACTTTCTGCTCTGCCGTGATTAAGAGAGAAATCATATTACTTGATAAAATACTCCATTTCTAACAAGACACAGTCTGTTTCAGCTAGGGGAATGTTGATCTGGTATCTGTGCCAAATAAGAATTAACCAGCTCCAAAAAAGATCAATTCATAACTTTTATTTATGTTCTGCGCATGTGTTCGGATTTGCACACATATACAGCCATGTGTATCCATGAATACAAAGGCATGCATAAGGCACATACAGTAGATTTGTGTGTGTGTGTATGTGTGTGTTTTGTGTGTAACTGGCTGTTGTTTTTCCCATCTGCTGAGCCGGAGTGCAAGTCATTTATCTCAGTTATCCAGACAGTGTCAGAGCTCCATCTGTGAAAACAGTAAACACACTGACTCACACTCTCTAAGTGACTGCCATTGATACCAGACGAGAGAGCACTGCAGGTACACACAGGGATATAGTATGTCTGCACACACACACGCACGCACGCACGCACGCACGCACACACACACACACACACACACACACACACACACACACACACACACACACACACACAGGGCTACAGTTACTGTTTGTTTTTACCTCATTACCATGACAGGAGCATGGCAACCCTAGAGAGAAGTTGGATAATAGCAGTGTTTTGTGTCTTTTTTTCTTCAGTTAATGGTCTAGGTTGCTCCCCGCCTTTAATGATCCCTTTTTTTCTTTACATACACACACAGTGCAAATGAAGATATCAGAGCTGTCGACTGCTTGATGATCTATTACAACAAAATGACTCCCTTATTTTGAAAAGTACTTGGTGACATGCCAGTGCAGACAGAGGCAGTGGTGAAGGAGCAATTCAGGTCTTATATTTCAGTAAAGGCTCCATAACATGCAAAGGTGCTGCATGAAAAATCTTACTGTCAGCATTGCATTAGCAGCAAATTATGGTTAAAGCATCAGAGGTATTAGTTAAGATAGAACATTGTACAAGACATTATTACATTAATACAGAAGCACCAGTGATATCACAGTACGTATCTACTTCATATACAGTTTTATATAGAATCGGCTTCACTCAGACAGAGACAGTCATTCCACACAATGTTAGATGGACTATACCTCCGTGGTAGACGGACCAGGCACCATATAACCTTTCTTCATTTAACTGGTCACATGTATGTCATCATTCAACACATTTAGCTTTTGAACAGTCCTACTTTTTCTTAAATACTCTGTGTGATATTTTTTATTTTATTTTATCTTATTTTTTTCTTATACACTCCCTTTTGCACTGAGTGTTTTGCTGCTAAATTGAACTGAGCAGCTAAACTGATTTTCATTGTTACTGTGACAGTGACAATGAAGATCTGATGTATTGTATTGTATTGTATTGTGTTGTATTCTATTCTATTCTATTCTATTCTATTCTATTCTATTCTATTCTATTCTATTCTATTCTATTCTATTCTATTCTATTCTATTCTATTCTATCCTCAGCAAACACTATAGCAAAATGTTGCATTTACCTGGAACATTTAACTGTATAGAGTTTTTGAAAACATAAATGTGCCGACTACATGTCAATTTTCACCTATGATTACCAACCACTCTCTTTTAAATTGTCACTTGTCATGTTTGACTTTTGGTGTTTGTTCCATTTTTATTACAATTTTTCATAATTGCTAAAACATTTTTCCAAAGCTGCACCCATTTTCTCAAAACTGTAAACACAAAACCCAGAAATCGAACTACATTCACAAAATCTCTCACTCTTCTTGCCAAGGCAAACAATTGCCTCAAAACTATTTTACCTGCACTCACTGTAAACACTGCTTTCAGATCACACACACAACCAGGCAACATGTAAACACTACAGAGCAGTCATCACACACACAAAACAAAAAGGAAAACACTGTATCCAGCGCATGCACAATATAATGTTTATTACATATTGTAAATACATTTAGCATTTCTTAAAAGACCAAAGAAAACTGTAAAAGAAAAGCACATTACTGTAAAACACTCAAAAATCTTGTACACCCAAGAAGCACTGAAAATATACACAAGAAAATGAATGTACAGATAGATTGTTTTGCTCTTTTCTGAAAAGAAAAGAGAAGAGAAGAAAAGAAAAGAAAAGAGAAGAAAAGAAATATGGAAAACAACAGTGTAAAATGTTATATGCGCATGTGAATGTAAAACATGTAAATTCTCCAATACAAAATCAAATAAAATCTTGAATAAAAAAAAATCTTGTACATCTTCAAATCAAATAGATGACAGATTCATTCTGCCTCAGTGTCATGTCTTTGAGGACTTCATTCACATCACAGGTAATATTGTCCCTTTCCAGGCAATGGGAGGAAAAACCTCTGGTGTGTTGGACCCAGCTTTGACAACACTCCACACTTACATCACCACAGACCCAGACCATCTCCACTGGTTCTAAAAGATGTTCCCTGGTTTATGGGTTTGCATCATAGACCTTCCAGTGCCATCCAGATAAACATTCTCCTATTGGGTTCAGGAAAAGGCTGAATGGTGGAAGACAAACATTTATGAAACTCTGGCTGATATTGAACCACTCCTGTATCTGGACATTGTCCTAAACCACAACATAGACAGAATCCTCTGCCTCTCTGGGTGTTTCCATCCATTGTTGGTGTCCGGTGCACTCTGAACTGATTCATATCATGTGCAGTTGGTCTGAAAATACTGTGTTCAATTTTGACTGGTTGTGTCTACTTGTTGACAACTCTGCTGTATTTGTGTTTAACGTTTGCCTCCTGTTTTCACCATTTTGTAACTCATGTGTACCACAGTGAGAAATGTGTTTTAGAGAGTGAGAATGTGTGTAGAGTTGTGCAAAAAGTGTGTTACAGGTGTGAACATTGTGTCTAAGAATGAGAATCAGCTTGAAGTTGTGCCAAAAGAGCATTTGATTTGATAAATGACTTTGCACAACTGAGTAGTTGAGCGAGACAATGGGGTTTAGTGTTTTAGCAGTTCAGAAAAACTGTAATTTTGCCTATTTATGCTCTTGATATCACTGAAAAATAGTTTTTTGAATGAATGAATGAATGAATATACAGGGATACCACATAAATCTGACAGTCCATCACATGATTAATAAGAGAGGGAAGAAGACTTAACCCTTTCATGCATACTGGTCACTACAGTGGACAACTATTCTACAGCTGTTCTTGTATATTCATGGGTTTTGTTGTTTTAGTTCCATATCAGCCGACACAGTGGACACCCATACATCGTTCCAAACACTGACATTCATACCATTACTGTAACTTTGCTGTTCTGGATAAACCTGATCTGTAGTAACATGTTTGTGTGCAAATCAATTGCTAATTGTTATTAGACTGTACAGTTTTCTTAAAAAAATTAGTTTTTTATATTATCTCCATGAAGTGAATAATAACTAGTATTACAGTATGTTAAAATGTGACAAAACATCCGATTAGCTGCATGAAAAATATTTTTATTTCATAGTTTTCACACAGTTTATCACTTTCTGATATTGCATTTTAAATACATGTTTCTTTGCTTCAAAAATTAAATACATGGTGTCCAGCTGAGTGGAAATTTTTGCAACTCCATGAAAAAAATGTTCACTAAAAAAAATTCAACCGCATTGTTTTTTTCATGCCTAAAGAGGAATAAAAATACTAAGGAAAAAAATCTTGACTAAGGTTCTCATAATTCATGCATGAAAGAGTTGAAATCCTGTTGTTTTTTTGGACTCTTGACTCTTTGGACTTTAATTTTTGTAAACATATTGGATAATTTCTGAGATAAAGGGAGTTAAGATATTCAGAGAGAAGAATTATTATTTGCTGAAGCTGTTGACAACTCATAAAAACCTGAAATATGAGCTTGACTACACACTGCTTCATGTAAGTTGTTGATTGGGAAATGTATTCTTTATGTTAAATCTTCATCTTAAAAGTAATTTAAACTGACAAATAATGCAGTGAAGTACAATATTTTCCTTTGCTCTTTTCACTCTGAGATATCACATCACTTCTTTTTTGCAATTTCCTTTTTCTCCCCCTCCAGTTCCTCTTCACCTCTACTTAGAAATTCCCTGTTTGAAGGTACGACTTACTCCAGGAGGTGGAAACTGACCCACATGTTCTCCATCATCAGCCAACTTCAAACACAAGAAGGATCACTCAGCTACGTGTATGAACTATCCATTCAGTTTCTTCTGTGCTCCACTGCTCCTAATGACTCTTACAGACTCAGACAGATATGCGGTGCACAGTTTCCTGAATAGAAACAGGAGATTCTTTTTGATATCAGAGGATGAGCAGGTGTGCAGACGCTCCCCAACTTTAATCAGTCTTCTTTTGTTGTGAAATGCTGCTCGGTGTTGACAGAGACCTTCGGAGCCCAACCTGCATGACTGCCTCACAGGTTTTCTGCCAAGTTGCCACAGGTTATGGAGCTCTTTGTGGCATGAAGCTGCACCCCACGTAGCTGTTACTGATATCAGTCGCCTTGGCAGGAGAAAGGACACCTGAGGCTCAGTTCTGACTTGCAGGAGGAGCTGTATCGGGATAGTTTTGATATGCATGAAAACCTTTGCACACATCTTCAAAAGATACGAAAAAATGTCCCATATTTTACAGCTTTTTGATGTTGAATGAGACAAGGATTTTATCGGTTTAAGAGTTTTTCTAGGAGTTACCTCACACCTTTTTTTTCCACTCTTGGTTTGGTTTTAGTAGTTTGATGGAAAAAAAAAAGCAAGGTAGCCTTTGTGTTTGCGATAATCTGTTTGCTATGTTGCCAAGCAAATTCAGCCTGCTTTTCTTTCTTATTTGTGGTATGTTTGTGGACTAATGACACAGAAGAATTTGTTATCGCAAGTTTTTAGAGATTCCACAAGTAATCTACTCAATGCATCGTCCCTTTCATCTTATCATCCCTCCCCCTTTCTTCTTTTTTTTCTCCTTTTCTTATCGTTTGCCTCCTTGTCTTTGTTTTTTTTCCTCAGTCCTTCAAATTACTTCTTCTCCTGCCCATAAGTCTTCCTTCTTTTTGTCAGCTCTCCTCCCCTTACTAACACACTGTCACATTGCTCTTTCCCACCATTCCTCCTTCTTCCTCCTCACTTATAACTGAACACACACTCTTCCATCTTACCTGTCTCCTTAATCTTTCTTTATCTTTTTTCCTTCTATCTTCCTGTATTATCTCAGATTTTTACATCTTGCTTCTACATTCATGTTTCGGGCTTCGGTGAGACCGTCCGCTTCTTACCCGCTCCCTCCAGTGTTATCCATCATCCTCTATTGGTCCATTCATCACATAGCCAGAACGCTATTGGTTCATTCATCAAGCAGCCAGCAGCCCCACAGCTGCAGACAGCAACCAGCGTACAGGCCCAGGAATGTACAGGCTCACAGTTTGGCCCCTAATGTTGCACGGCACTTGAAACTGTGCAGTAAATATCATGGAAAACTTTTCCCGAGGCAAGAACCCTGATAGAGATTACAATTAAGTGCTTGATGTTTAGAGATAATATTCTAAACTGGGAAATTTTTGTGATGCTAAATTAGTTTTCTATGTCATAAGAGCAGTGAATAGAGAGAAATGTGTGTCTGATGAGTTTTTCAGATGGAAACATTACAAATTCACATTTTGCAAAAAGTGGCATTTGTTTATCTGTTTTGATACCACAGTCACTAAAATACCAAGTGATTTTAAAATCTAATAAAACGCCTTAATGCTTGTGGACATTTGGCTTGAAATTGTAAAATTGCATACATAACATGGAAGTGTCCTGTGGCAAACTGGCAACACGTCCTGGATCCACATGAGGAATAAGCAAAAAATGAAAAATGCCTTTTTAGAAAATGAAACATGGAAGTGTCATTGAATGAGTTTTATGTAGTATTTCTATTTAAAAGAGAAAGAAATATCTCTGAGTATCATTAATGTATTTCGAACAAAGTTCTGAAATTATGTCAAAGATGTCAGTGTCCTGTACCGTAGAAATGAACTGAATGTATTCACAGACATGGGTCAACATGTGACTCTGAATTCATGTAAATACTAGAGGGTGAGGAAAACTAACACCAAGACTGAGATCTGGACAATAACTGTTCAGAAACAACTTGAGTCAAATAAAGTAAGTGAAATAAATAGAAGCATTGCCACTGGACACAGCTCTAAATGAAAAGAATAGAGTTTCTTCTACACTGGTGAGTTTGATTATGAGGCTTGTGAAGGTATAAAGTTATTAAATTATATTATTATCTAATTTCTAACATTGTTTGGAAAATTCAAAATGGATTGTTGGTGCAGCTATTGACAACACAAACTGTATGGAAAATGGATGTGATCTGTGGTTTCACTGTGGCTGTTTTCTGTCTAAAAGCACATCTAAGCTAACAGCCCCTTTGTCCTTTCAAATACCTCTTGGGAGGCAGAGTACTCACTGGAAGTGTAACCTTGTCTTTGCTTAACAGCAATCGCTGATTGTGACTAATTGTTTTCCATTCTTCTTCCAACATTAGAGATACCTCTAAGGACAGTAAGTTGTTGGTCATAATGTTCTGTTTTTCATTGCCTGTAAAGGGTAACAGATGTAAATTAGAAATCTGCTATAATCCACAATGTTTACATCTTGTATAGTTCTAATACAGATGTTCATAAATGTGCATTTTCCCTATCAAATAAATACATTAAGTCAAGTCAAGTACAGAACCACAATACTCGGTAAAATGCAGTTTTATCATTGACAAAAGAGATTGTTATGTGAGAAGGAATTTTTCCTGTATCAACCTCTCTCCTGGGGGGTTTGAGTTTATGAACCATTTCTCCACTTAAATCACTGTGGGAGGAAGTAGAAACATGGATGCAATATAAATTGGTAGTTTTTTGCATCAAAGTATAAATAAAACTATTTTAAATCTAGGTTTATTATCTGTCTCACATCCAGCTAACACCTTTATGGCTATAATGTACAATAGAGCACATCCAATTCAATATAAATCTGCCATTAAGCGCCTGCAGGAGCTTAAATCATGGATGACCACAAACCTACTCAAACTAAACAGTATTAAGGCAGAGGTCATGGTGGTGGCCCCTGCACCACTGCTCAGGAAAGTTGGTGAACTGGCCCTGGTTGTGGATGGCTGCTCCGTTTCCCCTTCTCCCGAGGTACGCAACCTGAACATCATCCTGGACTCTACACTCTCCTTCTGGTCCCGCATCCACGTTATCACCAAGTCCATGTTTTATCACCTTAGAAATATCTCAGGTCTCTGGTCTTCACTCACACATTCAGAAACTGAGACACTCATCCACACCTTCATCACCTCCCGTTTGGACTACTGCAATGGTGCCCTGTCTGGACTGTCCATCAAGGACCTTAGCAGACTCCAATATGTCCAGAACTCAGCTGCCAGGGTTCTAACCCACACAAAGCCCTGGCAGCATATCACTCCCATCCTCCAACAGCTCCATTGGTTGCCAATCAAGTCACGCATCACCTACAAGATCCTCCTGCTCACCTACAAGTCTCTCCATGGACTTTCACCACAATACCTCACAGATCTCCTCCATCCATATAGTCAGCAACGCTTCTTGCGGTCCTCTGACAAGCACCTGCTGGCTACCCCCTGTACCAGATTGTGGATTCTTGGGGACAGGGCTTTCTCGGTCAATGCTCCCACACTCTGGAACAGCTTACTGCTCCACGTCCGCTCTGCCCCATCCTTACCCAAGTTCAAAAGCACCTCAAATCATTTCTCTTCACCAAGTCCTTTGACCCCTAACCTCCTCATCAGCCTCCTTCTTTCTGCTTTGTCAATCGACCTTGGGTACCATGAAAGGCGTTATATAAGTCCAAGTATTTATTATTATTATTATTATCATTATTATTATTATTATTATTATTATTGTGATAGAGTCTAAATGCTATAGTCATGATATTACTGTTAAGAGTTAAATGGAAATAGATCATGAAAAATGGAAGGAGTCGCCTCAGTTTCAGCCAGGAAGCAGCTGCTGAATGCTCCACCAACCCAGCCAAAGAGGCAGCAGACTCCACCCTCAGTCTCCATTTGGACCTTATCCTGACTGATGGATGTGCTAGTGATGATGACTGGAGTTCCAACAAATAGCCTTGTAAAGCAGGTGGAGCTGAAATCCCAGCAGAGACTCCACAGGTCACCTGGGATGAGGGCTTGGGGTGGAGGTCGGTAAGAGTGGATGGAGTACAAACCAAAGCAGGGTCTTTCTGTGGACTGGATCGTTGGTGCTCTGCAGGTCAAAGAAGGCAGAGGAGAGGACGGTGGAATATGTATCATCCACTCCACAGCAGGGCGTATGTTGGATCTTGGCAGGAGGATTGGTGCTGGAGATCACAGGGGCTGGTGCGGTCACTGGTGGAGTCCTGGGGGCTGGTGGGACCAGGGGATCGGGTTTGGCAGACTTGTTCTGAGGTGGGGAGAGACTGCACCACTAGATGACTGAAACAGTTTGATGACTCCTGATGAAACATCCAAGACTGTGCTGATCACATTGACTATAAATCAGTCAAACCCTGTCTTCAGTATGTCTGTAGGGCACATCTGTCCATTTCCTGTTATAGACAAGCTCATGTAATCCCGGATGGAGTGGGAGAAGTTGACTGGATGGAACACCACTGGTCAGGGATCTAAAGACCCACTCCATCAGTCTGTTATTCCAAAAGCCACTTTAAGAAGCTGCCGGGAGAGAAGGAGGCAGCCCGAAACCCTTCACCACTTCTTGAGACATTTCCATCAGAATCTCCTCCAGCAAAGACATTTGGATCTCGAAGCCACCTGATGCAGCTCATAGATGTTCAGGAGTCATCAGACTGAACATCTTGTGTTTTGAGGCTGATCATAACCTGCCACACCTGAAACAAGGAATTAGATATGATGCGTGCATTTACCATTTTTGTCTACTTAAAGAGTATATGTAACAGTTTACTATCATCAGGTCTTTGCAGGACACTGGTTTTAGATGTTTAAAGGTGTGGGAGACTTTCGCGACCAATTTTTCATCAAATCTGTAAAACCCCAGTCATAGCCTAAATATCACAAATCTGTAAGTCTTTCTGTGATTACTCACCTGAATCTCTTGCATTATGGTGAACAATTTCGAAGTGCCATCCACCATAAACAAACCATATGTTTACAAACAGAGTCGGGAGGTAACTTGGGCATCTTCGGAATTTTGTCGCGACGTGCACCGTGGGAAACGCTGGTTCGCGCCACTGTCTGGCAGCAGCAGCTGCTAAAGACACAACGAGGAAACGGCAGGAGCTCCCTTCCCTCTATGCATATTCCTCCAGCCATTTCTGCATTTCAGCCATTTCCGCATCGTGTTTGAGCCATATAATATCATATGCTCGCACTGCCGCTGTCAGGCAGCGGCACGAGCCTTCGCTTCCCACAATGCACATTGCAACAAAATCCTGAAGATGCCCGAGTTACCTCTCGACTCTTTTTGTAAACACATGCTTTGTTTATGGTGGATGGCACTTCGAAATTTTTCACCGTAATGCAAGAGATTCAGGTGAGTAATCACAGAAAGACTTACAGATTCATGATATTTATAAGCTATGACTGAGGTTTAACAGATTTGATGAAAAATTAGTCACGAAAGTCTCCTGCACCTTTAAGACAGTCCACTGTTTCAAACTCCACCAGACCATCAGACGGAAACACAATGCAAGTCTCAACTTGACTGTTTCTCTCATTAGAAACCCATTAGTCTTAGCAGAGTTTGGGTGAGTTGTAGCATACATTGTGTGGGTGTCAGACTGTTACTTCTTTACTGCACCAGAAGGTCTGTCATATGTTCTACGGTCATGTCAGACAGTAGGTAGTTTTTCTACTGAAGCCTCAAACGTTCAGTCATCACTGCAATCCAAAAAACACAGATCTGACATCTAAACCCAAGCCAAAACCAAGAGCGCACTGTGAAAATACTTCAATACAAAGGAAAAGTTCTACGATCAAAACTTCGCTCAAGAAAAGTTTGAAAACATATCAGCAAAATATTTTTAAAGTATGAAAAAAAAAAAAAATCAAAAGTAATCATTGTGCAGTAAAATGTTTCCTGTCAGTGTTTTACTATTGTATGTTAAGGTAATTTTTCACTGCTTCTTTCATGTGGATGTTTAAGGTTGAGCTCATTTGAACTACTTTACATAAAGTATAGAATATACATCACATTCTATTAGATCATTATGTGTTTGTAGCACCACTGTCCTATGAGCTCAGGAAGAGTCCTGTTTTCAGCTTCTTGCCAAAGCATTTTACAGCAAAATGAACAGGACTTTATTTAGGTTGAGAAGCAGTTATTGATAATGCAGCTACTGAGTCTAAACTAATGTAACTTATAATGATATTTTAAAGTGGCCAATAAAGCTTAACCCTTTGAGTCACAATATTGCTGAGGTGTCCAAACCTGGTCCTCAAGAGCTGGTATCCTGAATGTTTTAGATATTTCCCTCTTCCAGCACACCTGACGGTCATTATCAGGCTTCTGCAGAGCTTGATGATGGGCTTATCATGTCAATCAGATGTGATGGAAGAGGGATACATCTAAAACATGCAGGATACCGGCCCTTGAAGACCAGGATTGGACACCCCTGCAATATTGCAACAAGCAACATAACTGGATGAAACAGACCATAGCTCCAAATAGAATAGCCAAGTCTTGTTACCACCTCCCACCAATAAATGGCAGACATGTGCCCCTTCAATCCTCACACCATTTCAGAGCATGTTTCAAAGTCAAGAAGAAAATCAAATTTGAAAGACGTGATCCCGAGCTGGTTTAGTAAGTAAATAAGCAAAGTTTTGAAATCTTGATATTAATACTGAATATTTTTCGGAAAAATCCCCCCAAAAACTCAGACACCTAAAGGATTAAATTAAGCTGTGTTTTTTAACACTCATTACTGTCAAATGTCTGTGAAACATGTTTATAATATAACCTCAATTACTATAGTTATTTGTGGTCCACTAATATGTTTATCACAAACTTAAGTCTATCTGTAATAAAGGAAAACAAATACATATCCTGTTCATATGTATCCTGTAATCACCTATATTTTTGATTAAATGCCATTTTTTACTCAGTATCTGTAACTAAGTAAAAAATACCATTTAAGTGCAATTTAATGGCTTTACTGGACATGAAGGACATTAAATCTGAAATATGAAAATGTACTAACTCTACAAATAAAAAGTACAAAATTTCTCTCTGAGATGTAGTGGAGTAGTAAGTGTAAACCTTCACGAAATGGAAATGCTATCTATACTTCTACTTGAGTAAAGAATGTGTGTACTTTTGCCACCTCCGCACATCATCCTGACACTGAGGAAGGCAGAGGCACCGCTGCATTCCTCTAGTTACACATAAATGTTTGCATGTGCTAAAACTCACCACGAAAACACACACATACTGACACGTTCAGGGCCTTCTCAAATGTAAAACACACAGCTCCTCATACACATAGACACACACATGACATCTACAAATATTAGAAGAGGTGGACAGACGTCCTAATGAGGGCCAACCCAGGCTGATGTTGACCCAGTCTCACCCACATTCACACTGATGGAAACACAGTGTAAACTACCTCACAGTCTCCACATGATATTAATTAAAGTGTGGACATTTTTATGGATCTATTAACACCGCTGCTCCCAGAGGACGCGTCTGTCTTAATCTGACAAATTGGCTCATTTGCCAGTCGCTGTCCTTCCCTCTGCCTCACTGATGTAACTGTACGTCCCTCAGAGAGCATGAATGACAGACGGATGGAGAAATATACATACACATGTGAATTTTCTGTCAGCAGAAACGTCTCTTGGTATGTCTTTCTCTAAGGTCCCTAACCTCCTGTTTAACTTGGTAAATTTCATGGTTTACATTTAGATAAGGCTGGTGCTTAGCGGTCCTGCCTACAGGCTGCCAGAACGCTTTGCCAGGTTTATTAAACCTTTTCATTGCCAATTATATTTCCAAACAAATGCGTGATAACAACATTTTTTTCTCCCTATTTCTGAGAAGCTGACATTTAGGAGACATGTGTTTTCTGACTTATGTCAGCGATATGTTTGTATGATTAAGTGAAGCTGTCAACTCTGAGAATGTAATGTTCATATTTGCAAAACTTCAGCCATCACCAAACGGTTGGTTCACCCAAATTACAACAAAAAATATTTACATTTTTGTTTTTTGTTGAACCGACCGCAATGAGATGTAAAATCCTACAGCTGTATTAACAGTTGTGTGAAGCTGTATTTTACCACATCAAGCCATGGTAATGCTATTAGCGAGCTCCCACACTCCCAGTGACAATGCCATGCATTCATGTTTGCAGGTTATGTATGTTAGTCAAACCGAGCCCTCTGTTAATGTCATTAGCATTGTATGAATTTGGACAGAATTAATATTTCATTGAATGACACCGTTTTTGGCCTGAAATGAAGACCAGGAGGACATTGCCATTTCTGTCTTTAGCCTTGCCAGTAGCTTAATTAAAATTAAACAACCAATATCCCTTTGTAGAAACACTCTACCTCCGATCCTGGATATTGTCCAGGCTTTGCTGCAAATAGTTTTCATTGAAAACTACTTAGCACTGAAGACATAGTACCTATGAAAATTGTTCACGGCATGTTTTATTCCAGAAAAAGCTTCTCCATTACTCTACATAATCAACAATGGGGTGCTTATATTAACTGCAAAGATTAATGTTTTATCATGCATAGGTACAAAAAAAAAAAAATCTGGACAGAGATACCTAAGAAAGAAGTTTTTTTTTAACTCATAAAGAACCAAACATCCACCAGCAACCAAAAGCATCTGCTGATCTAAAATGTTTAGTACCTGTTGATCCACTAATCCTATCAATCCATGTAAATAATTGGTGGAAAATACAGTTTGTCATCAGATACCACCCATTTGGACATTCAGAGGCTCCATAGTAAACATGGAAACACTGTCATCTACAAAATTGATTCACCAGTTAAACCCATGGAGTTGGAGTGGATGGAGACACTTGGTTTATGTTCAGTTAATGATGGATTTGATCAGTTTTCTCTGTTTCTAATAAAATAACCCTCAACTTTAATCTGAGCTTTAATGAACATCTACACGATCAGTGAATTAAATATTGAAAAATACCTAATTCGCAATGAAAAAATGCAAAATAGAGAACATGATATTGCAATAAATGATGATAGATCACTTGGGAAAGATTAAACAGAGAGAACTGACATTTGGGAACTGATAGACAAGTAGCACTGGGTCTTTATAAGTCAGTGGTTCCCAACCTTTTTGTCTCGTGACCCCATTTTAACATCACAAATGTCTGGCGACCCCAAACGTTCAAGACGGAGACCTTTTTTTTTTTTGGTTAAAATTAATTTGTTTTTGATCATGTAATAGTTTGCTATAGTATATTATTATTTGCTATAATATATTGCTAATAGTATACTATGTTGCAAATAAACATTAATTTTAGATGACATTTCGTCTATATACTGTATATTATTATGGACAGAGGCAGAAAAGCCAGGTGTAGATTACTGCACAAAGTGAGAATTTTATTTTCTTGGTCAGGATATGTACAGTCAGTCCAGCTTGTATTTACAAGGCTGACAATTAATACTGAACAAATAACTCAAACTATGAATTATGAAAGAGCTGCAGCATCTGAAACCGACCACAATGAACATTTGACAGATAAACAGTACCACAGTGCTTCAGTTTCAGCTTCACAGTTTGCTATGTCTTTTATGTATAATGATTGTCTCTCTCAACTCACCATATATTTTTATAGTTGGTTTTTATTTTTATTTTTATCAATTATTAGAAATTTCAGGCAACCCCATTTGAATTCCAGGTGACCCCAAGGTTGAAAAAAACTGTTATAAATTAAAGATTGGGTTTACTCTTTGCAGTTCTTTTTAGATAATTTGCACATTGGTTTAGCTTCAATACCATGTTCAAACATCTACCACATACAATAATCATCAGTTCTTCCTAAAGTTCACCACAAGCAGGATTCAGTAAAACTGCAGTAAGTTTAGCAAAGATTCAAATACTCAAAACAGTCAGCTTTCATGTCACACATCAATGAAACATAAGATTACAGATGAAAATTTGCCACACTGTGCCAGAAAAAAATGAAAATAGACCCATGAAATAAGCAACATCAGGTTTGTTGTTATGATACGTAAGTGTGGCAATGAAATGGTCATGCACAATTTAGCATATTTTAAAGCAAAGATAGATGTTCATAATTTTCCACTATTACAACGGCACAATTCTATGTAAGTCATGGAATGAAAACAATTGAACTAAAGTTAGTATAAGACACTCAGTCATGGAATCTGCATACAGTCATCAAAAAACCCATTGTTCTGGGAGCAAGATGCTGCGTGGCTTTAAATATTTATTGGTCATTAGAGACTGTAAGAATGAATATGATATTGGTAAGATTTTGTCCATGAACCTCAGGAAGAAGGTTTGTCCATCAGTCTGTTGGTCCCAGATATATTTAAAATCAATATTCTCACCTGTCTCATGTCTGATTTGTAAGGTTCTTATAGATGAGATAAAGTTGATGCAAAGACAGTGGATACATCACTGACTCAACGGTTTTAAGACATGGTTTGAGACAAAGGAAGAATGTTGCAGTAAATGTGAATATTACAGTGGTTTTCATACTTGACTTAATACAAGGTCCACTTTTTCTGAACACTTTTACACATATACCACATTAGTAGACAAAACTGTGCACACTTTGCTTTTTTATGCATTGAATCATCTCTTCTTCCAGTTTTCTTTAATACTCTATTATTTTAGAGGGCTTATTTAGCTTTTGCAGCCTTGTTATTGTTTATAAAAATATTTTAATATTTGCGGTGAAATGTGTATGTTTCCAGTAGATTGTATGTATGTGGATTTTTTTTTCCTCTAATGCAGTTTGTGTGACTCCTGTTTTTTGTGAGAGAAACCTTTAGTAACTTTAATTTACCATATCCAATAGTGGTATTTGCAGTATTGTGACAAATTGTGGCAACACAACACACACACACACACACACATACAAAAAAAAAAAATTCTCAGTGTGACAAGAGCTTCTCCGCTTCAGATTTTATTGGCCATGAGAGATTGTGGGGACGGATAAGATATATGCTACAGAGATTTTCCTTTAAAGGTTCACAGCAAAGGAAGAATGTTGCTGTAAATGTGAAGTTCACAAAAGTAAAATCCCAAAGGACCAGATGGATTAACATTAGGCTTACAGCAGATTTCCAGAGGTAGGATGCTGTGAAAATGAGTATAGTATGTTTTTTTTTTTTTTTTTGCATGATAGTATAGGACAGTATCTAGTTCAAAACCATTGTGACACACAGAGCAGAATCTCAGATTAACTGTATTTGTTTGGAGCTACAGTATGTTACTTCTTTTTGCAATGCATTATTAAACTGTACAAAAATAATGGAAACTAGAAGCACTCGGAGAGCGCAGACCTCCGCCAAGGCTGATCAGTGGCCCCCCCCCCGTGGGCCCCCCCACCCCCGATCAGCACCAAAATTTAATCATTTCTTCCTTATCCCATTTCCAACAAACCCTGAAAATTTCATCCAAATCTGTCCATAACTTTTTGAGTTATGTTGCACACTAACGGACAGACAAACAAACAGACAAACAAACAAACAAACAAACCCTGGCAAAAACATAACCTCCTTGGCGGAGGTAAATATACATGTGTAATATTCAAAGTTTTGCTCCAAGCTTTCAGTTATGGGAGAGTGTATATGACATAGTTAGAGCAAAATGAGTCACTTTTTTGTTATGTATGAAGTGTCTTGGTGGTTCAAGTTCAGCTTTAACCCTTTATCAGGCAAGCGACTATTTTTGGTAATTTCCACACACATTACAAGACAGTGACAGCAACAGTTACAATGAGGACAGTAAGGCAACAATCTCAGGTCCAATGAGGTCTACAGGGTCTGTAAGGTCCACCTCTGCATGAACAGTGAGTGTACCTGCTTGAAGGTACCATGAAGTAATGGTACTAATGTAAGGAATGATGTTCAAAGGGATCATGTGGATGTGGACAGGTGTCTTATGTTGTTGTAATGTTCTAAAAGTGATGTTCTAATGCTGTAAAATACATGTTCCTTTCACATTACATGTGTTTTTCTTGTAATTTTATATTTACTTCTTGGATTTTTGATTTATGTTTTTATTTTTTTGCCACTTGTGAGTAAGGAACCAAATATGGTAACTTCATTGACCTTGATTTTCTACACAACAATAAAAAGTTTTGAAAAATTTCACAAAAGTAATAAAGTTTTATTATGTCCTCCAAAAACACACCAAGGTTGAAATTTAGAGTTTCGAAGTATTGCCCTTTAAAGAGTTAAAAAGTAGACACGGTATTGAGACAAGTCTAAATAAAATGGTCTTTGATACTATGTAGTTATGTAATGTGAATATGGTGACATATCAGGATCAGTACTTACTTTGGAACAGAATACAGAGTGTGTCTGTGCTCCGTCCCTTATGCATAAATATGATGCCATGTCTATTTCTATACAGGCGCCCATATATCACCCTGTGACCACACAGTCTCAGCGGGGCGACAGGGCACAGCTGAAACTCAGGTGCCAGCGTTAACAAGGACCTCCTTCAGTGCCACGCTGCACACTCCTGCAGCAGTGCACCTGTCGCTATGCGTGCGTGTGTAAGCGTGTGGGAACCATGTAACTGAAAAGACATGTGGTGCTCATATGCATTCCTTCCGCTCCGCTCATGAATCACTCTGCCCCCACCGGCTGGGGTCCTCAGGGAGAGAGGAAGAGAGATGGGAGGGTGAATGAGGAGAGGTGTAGGAGGCTGAAGCATGTGCTTTTTGTATGTACAGTATGTGTGCAATCTGGATTTGACGGTTCGATAAAAGTACAAGTTCTGTGAGACAAGGACTGTATCTATAGACAGAATAACAAGTATTCATGGAGTATTATTTAACCCTTTCATGCATTGTGGCCCCTACAATGGATAGTTCTTCTCCAGCTGTTCTCTTGTATATTCATAGGTTTTGTTGTTTTAGTTCCGTATGAGCCAACACAGTGGACACTTATGCAACATCCCATAATACACTGCAATTCATACCATTACTATAACTTTGCTGTTCTTGATAAACCTGATCTGCAGTAACATGTTAAAGTGTAAATCAGTTGTTATTTGTTAGACAAAAAGAGTTGTTTTTTGCATCTTATGTGAGGTAATAACTAGCATTGGAGTATGGTAAAATGTGAGAAAACATCAAATTAGCAGCCTTAAAAATGTTTTTATTTCATTGTTTTCATTTTACTTTCTGATATTGGGTTTTAAATACATATTTCTTTATCAATCAATCAATCAAACTTTATTTCTATAGCACTTTTCATACATGTTACATGTAGCACAAAGTGCTTCACAACAAAACCCCCCACAGTCCCGCAGTTGCAAATAAAAATACAAGCAATCAAAGTAAAATTTATAGTAAGAGTTTAATTAAAAGCTAGCCTAAAAAGATATGTTTTAAGTTTACTTTTAAAAATATGAACACTCGCAGTGGACCTCAGGACCTCAGGTAGGCTGTTCCATAGTTTGGGGCCATAAAAGCTGAATGAGGCCTCACCATGAGTCTTAGTGTGGATCTTAGGAACAGTTAAGAGGTGACTACCTGAGGACCTGAGGGTCCGAGAGGGCTCATATGTTAAAGCAAATCAGATAAATAAATAGGGCTAAGACCATTAAGAGTTTTAAAAACCAATAAAAGCACTTTAAAATCGATCCTGAAGCTCACAGGGAGCCAGTGCAGAGACCTGAGCACTGGTGTTATATGCTCTCTCTTTCTGGTCCTCGTCAGCAGTCGGGCTGCAGAGTTCTGGAGCAGCTGCAGCGGTGCAATGGTCTTCTTGGGAAGACCAGAAAGGAGAGCGTCACAGTAATCAATTCGACTTGAGACAAAAGCATGTATCAAAGTCTTTGCACTGGCTCGAGAGAGAAATGGTTGTACTCTGGCAATATTTTTTAAATGATAAAAACCAGTTTTGGTAACAGACCTTATATGTGGCTCAAAGCTAAGCTCACAATCCAGTAAAACACCCAGACTTTTAACCCTCTCAGAGGAGCCGAGTGAATGGGTTAAGAGCTCAGCTTTGAGCCTCTCCCTCTGAGCCTCAGGACCAACAATTAAAACCTCAGCTTTGCCCTGGTTGAGCTGGAGGAAGTTTGCTGCCATCCAGGACTTAATATCTAAAATACAATTAAAAAGGGTGTCGATGGGGCTGAGGTCATCTGGAGACACGGCAACATAAAGTTGAGTGTCATCAGCATAACTATGAAAGTTAATGCCGTGTCTCCTGATGACCTGTCCTAGAGGCAGCATATAAAGGTTAAAAAGGGTTGGACCTAAAATTGACCCTTGGGGAACACCACAATCCATTTTGCACCTTTTTGATGAGTGTTCCCCAGTACTAACATAAAAATCCCTGTTTGTTAAAAATGATTCAAACTAGTTAAAAACAGACCCAGAGAGACCAACTGTGTTATTTAATCTGTCTAAAAGAATGTGGTGGTCCACAGTGTCAAACGCTGCCGTAAGATCCAATAGGACCAAGACGACAAGCTTTTTGTTGTCCATGTTGGATCTAATGTCATTTAAAATTTTAACCAGTGCCGTCTCTGTACTATGGTGTGCTCTAAAACCAGATTGATAAAATTCTAAAATGTTGTTAGAATTAATAAAATCGTTGATCTGGTTAAAAACAATTTTCTCTAAAATTTTACTTAAAAACGGCAGGTTGGACACAGGTCTGTAGTTACTGCCAAGGGAGGGGTCCAGTTTATGATTCTTGAGAAGGGGTCTGACCATGGCGGTTTTAAGAGCTGTAGGAAAGACCCCTGTCTGCAATGAATAATTTACAATATTAAGAACATTATCATCGATAAATGTAAAAATCAATTTAAAAAGAGAAGTGGGAATGGAATCTAAAAAGCAAGTGGTTGTTTTTAACTGTAAAACGACTTTGTTAAGACTCTCAGCATCAACCAGGGCAAAATTCTCCAAAGTTGCAGATAAAACCAGTGGATCTGAGATAAAAGCATTGCCTGGCTGTGGTTGCTGCAGGTCTGACCTAATAGACTGTATTTTACTGGTGAAGTGACTTAAGAACATATCACAGTTGGGCATATTTGAAGGAGCACTGTTGTTGAAGATGGGGTTAATTACCGAGCTAAATGTGGAAAACAGGACCTTTGGATTATGGCGGTTGTCATTTATAAGTTTGGAAAAATATGAGTGTCTTTCTTCCTTCAGACAGTTATTGTAGTTTTTAAGTTGCTCCCTGTAAATTTCATAATTGACTGTGATTTTATTCTTGCGCCACTGTCTTTCTGCTTTCCTGCAATTTTTCTTGAGATTTTTAGTTTTTTCATTTTTCCATGGGCAGTTTTTTATTTTACCCATTTTTACTTTTAAAGGGGCTACAGCATCGAGAGTAGATTTCAATTTATTATTAAAATTGTCAACAATAAAATCACAGGAAGAGGGTAAAACAGGGCGAGGAATTTGAATTAAAATCTTGGTAAAATTTGAAGTCACTTCAGCAGTAAGATAACGCTTCTTGATAATTTGTACAGACCGGGGAGGCTGAACAATAATACTTACATTAAAAAACACACAAAAATGATCTGATAGGCCAACATCCACAACAGAGACAGTATCAGCAGAAATTCCATATGTGATCACAAGATCCAGTATGTGGCCTCTGTTGTGAGTGGGTTGTGAGACATGTTGTTTAAAATCCATACAATTTAAAATATTTAAAAATTCTGTTGCCAACAAGTCTGATTGATTATCAATGTGTAAATTAAAATCACTTACAATAATAATTTTCTCATATTTACTTTACTTCAAAAATTAAATGCATGGACATTTTTGTAACTCCATGAAAAAAAAACTCGATCGCAATTTTTTTTTTATGCCTAAGGAGGTATAAAAACACTCCAGAAAAAAAAATCTTGACTAAGGTTCTCATAATTCATGCAGAAAGGGTTAATAAGGCTGTTGTAAGCAAACATATTCACTACGATGTGTGTGATTCCTGGAGTGTTTTTGTAAGCTCCAAATGGCTCTGAATCACAAGCAGGAAGCATCTTATAATAAGCAGAGTGTGTGTTTTATTTCTTACCTTGACTCTGGTATAGCTCAAGGGAGAGTAATGTCATCTTTTGGGAAGTTTGCAGAATTAAGAAACCATTTCTATCATTTTGACAAAAGAGAATTAATACTGTGGCTTCCTAATAGCTGTGATATACTAGTAGACGGTGAAAAGACTTGTGACTCCCTCTCACATCTATACTGTCCCATAAGTCACAGACTACAAGATTTTACAGAGACTGAGAGTCTTTTAGGGTCATTAATTTCAAGACTGCAACCAGAGTCCTCATATTTCTATTCTTTTTGGTTTTGGTGTGATCTCCTCCACATATCAATGAGAATCAGGTAAGGCTAGATTGCAGGACTGAAGGATTAATGAAAAACAATTAAAGTTTGTGGAACAGTCATTTGACAGGAAGAAAAAAAGAACAAAACAAGCGGAGCTCTCGCTACATATATAAATTATATAAATGAACACCAGTCCTGTCTGTAGGAGGCATTAAAACTAATTTAAAGATTTCACTACAGGGGAATAAGAGCATAAACACATCATCATCATCATCATCATCATCATCGTCATCATCATCAACATCATCATCATCATCATCATCATCATCCTGCACCATGCCCACTGCTTCTGTTCAGAAAGACCATGCATTAAACTGGATTCTAATGTCATATTTCTGTTTAAACTGAACCCACATCAGGTACAGTATTCAGTTTATGATGTTTTCTGTTCATTTGGTGATGTGAAAAAGGGCATTTATTGGTTGTTGACAACATTCATATGACTGATAATATCACATTTAACTTTGTATAACATACAAACACTGAAAAAAAACCCAAACTAATTTAATTCTTAAAGACTCAAACATCCACTATTGACCAAAATCATCTACTGATCTAAAATGTTTAATAACTTGTGAACCACTAAGCCTATCAATATGTTAAAATATTTCAGGTAAAATGAAGTTTGTCATCTTTTCATGGTCATCAGATATGACCCATTTGGACATTCAGAGGCTCTGTAATGAATGTGGATGATGATATTTTACTTAAAAAGTTACTTTTTCATTAGTTTTTTCTGTTTTCATACATTAACCTTTAACTTTACTCTGAGCTTTTATGAACATCTACATGATAAGTCAATAAAACATAGGAAAATATATAATTTTCTCTGGAAAAAATGCTAAAGTTAGACAATAATATTATATTAAATGGTGATAAATCACTTGGGAAAGGTTAAATAGAGAGAAAAATGTATTTGAGAACTGCCACAAAAGTCACACTGGGTCCTTATGGGTTAAGTTTTAAAGTGAGTGTTAAGAGTTCACACCAGACCATCAAAGCGATGTAACCAGACATTATCTTTATCAAAACATTATTAGATTATTATTAGATCGGTTTAGTATTTACACAAAAGTAATTGTGCAAAACAGGTGAAACTTCAGGTGAATACTAAACATGTCAAAGGGCAGAGTGGACATTTAGGCCCTTAACAGACCTACAGACCATCAGTCATGGGGTGTGGAGCATAATTTGAACTGTCTGAGCTTGTAGAAAGGTTTAAAGAATGTGTGCAATTCTGTGAAAAAAGAGGCTTTAATCACAGGAGGTTGGAGTGATTATCAGTTTGAGTTACGATACTGGTAGATGCACATTAATCAGCCTGTGGCACTACCTAAAAACTGGCTACTTTATATTATCATTATCATTATTATTTTGCTGAAGAAATCTTCCAGAGTCCAAATTGTAGCTGGTTCATGTGAGTTTTATTCACTGCACAGTGCAGACAGAAGGGCGTTTTCAGGTTGTTTTACACAGCGTACTCGAGTCCATATCTGAGTATGGAATGCAACTGTTCCATGCTTGAGTACTATGCCAGACTCCAGTTGAATATTAGAGCATTTTCAGAACACCAACACCAACAAGGTAATATTCAGTCTGCCTGTATAACTCAGCTCCGAACAATACAAAAGTTGATCAAAGGTTAAGTTAAGCACTGTGGTGCAACAAAGACAATGGAAACTGTTTTCTAAACAATCAAGAGTGGAAGAGCAACAATGATTATGAGTGAATGAACTACAATAGGTAAATGATTAAATTACAATTGAATGGCTTGGGTGTGATTAACAGAAATAGGTCTTTTGTAAGAAAAATACAACTTACTGAAATAACTACAAAAGAAGAAATAATAAAAATGATTCATTCATTCAGTAAAGTGTAATAGTTAAACAAAAACAGGAGCTGCTCTGCTGTGTGGAAATTTGACCTGACATAATTAGCCAATAAATTTTGAGGGATCAGATTGCACAGATTTGTTACTTTCTGATGAGCTGTTAAACGACACACAGGGAAGCATTGCATGAAATATGTGTCTACTGATAAATTCAACTGTTGTTTTTACATTTTTGTCATTCAAAAGTACCTATTTCTATGGTCCATGCCATCAGGCTAATCAAATTTAAGACATTCAATGCAGCAAGACATTAAAACACCTTAAACTATTACATCTTAACATGATTAAAGGTGATTATATTTTTTTAAATGGATAAATTGCATATCTTTTTATAAGTTCATTTCCAACTGTATATTATTATGGTGGCCCTGAGGGTCAAAACACAACAGCTTCTGACATTTCATGTTAACATAATGATCTATGTTTTTAAAATGTGTTGTGTTTCGATCCTCAGGGCCATGATAATTAACACAGATCAAGACAAAGCCTGATCCTTTAAACTCTCTCTGATACGGTGATATTTCCCTTGACAAAACATGTCCAGGCTCCACAGCTGCTCCCTGTTCACTCTGGAAAACCCTGACACTGGCTGCATCCCGTCCACTCACACTCTCCCACCGGGGGCCCGACATGCCCCGGGACACAATGTCAAATTCCACATGGCTGAGCTACCTGGCCAAGCTATTATTGGACCACATGCCTGACAGGGCTGGAGAAGCACAGGGCAGCGAGGAGACAAAGAGCAACTGTAGGGCTGATTAGCAAGGTGCTGGAGACGGACAGGGAGACTGACAGGGACGAAAAACAGTCAATACACAGGGAAAGAGGAAGAGATAAAACAAATCTAAACAGGAAAAGACCAACTAAAAGAGACACATATATAATAAGAAAGTCCAGACTGTAACAATTTAAGTGGCCAGAGTCATATAATGTTCCACAAGGAAAGCATTTTCATAAAAAGCCCTGTTTAGGCACTTTTAAAAATGTTTTTCCTGGAAAGATGCTTGATTTTTCTGAGCTTGGTGTGTCCAGAAAAATTAGAATTTGAGATTCTCTTCAGGCCGACTGGAAGATAATCTATTGCCAGCGGAGCATGAGCTCATCACTGAATCAGCAAAACAACGATCCATAATAAGCACATATTACAGCCAGACGCTGTTGTGTTTGGAGAAATATGTGACGATCAGTGCTCTTGTATCCACAGGGCGGACTCTTCTCACAGAGAGGCTCATATATTAGTGGCCTCCTAATCTTCACGTGCAGCCCCCCCCCCCCCCATAAGGCCTCACCCTCCTCTTCATATTCATCCTCCTCTGATGTCAAGGATCTGTATGCAAGAGGAGGATAAAAGTGTTTTGTGGGAGGAAAAGTCAGGTTTTTTGTCGGAGAGGTCAGACGACTGGGAGGGGAGATGAAGGCAGCGGCAGCCAAACATAACAGATGTTTAGATGTGGACGTTTGGATTCAGCTCCAGCTCCAGCGGGGTGTGAAACTGAAGATCTGAATGTGATTTACAACCTTCTCTCCTCTCCTCTCCTCTCCTCTCCTCTCCTCTCCTCTCCTCTCCTCTCCTCTCCTCTCCTCTCCTCTCCTCTCCTCCTCCTCTCCTCTCCTCTCCTCTCCTCTCCTCTCCTCTCCTCTCCTCTCCTCTCCTCTCCTCTCCTCTCCTCTCCTCTCCTCTCCTCATAGGTTGGAGTTCAATGACTTGGAAATTTCCATTAGTTTTTTATTTTTTTATTTTTTATCTCATATCTCAGTCTCAGAATTTATCTCTCTAACGTTTCTTAAGCGATTGATCAGCATTTACTATATATTATCTTTTGTAATTTCACATTTTTTCCGTGAAAATCAGGTATTTTCCTGTTTTTAATTTGCTAATCATGTAGATCATAGGTGTCAAACATGTGGCCCAGGGGCCAAAGGGTCCCGTCCGGCCCTTGGGATGAATTTATGAAATGCAAAAATTACATTGAAGATATTAACAATCATTTTAGTTCAGGTTCCACATTCAGACCAATTCAATCTCAAGTGGGTCAGACCAGTAAAATACTATCATAATAACATATAAATAATGACAACTCCACATTTTTCTCTTTGTAATTGTAAATATATTCATGTATTTCCACTAAAACAAAGAATAATTTCACAAAAAATGTGAATAACCTGAACAGATATGAACAACCTGAAATGTCTTAAGAGAAATAAGTGCAATTTTAACAAGATTCTGTCTGTTATTTTAAATGTTTTGTGTATTTGTTGATCCACTGTGATCTGTACGCTATAATGTACATATGTAAAATGAAAAACTGAGGCAGAATATTGTTAAAAATTACATTCTTTTTTTCAGTTTGTTCATGTTATTCACATTGTTTAAGAGGATAGTTTGTAGATGTAAACCTTTTCATAATATAAATTTACTTTTTTCGCTCTTAAACATAGAGAAAAGTTCGGAGTTGACATTATTTATATATTATTATGTTATTATTTTACTGGTTCGGCCCACTTCAGATCAAATTTAGTTGAATGTGGCCCCTGAACTAAAATGAGTTTGACACCCCTGCTGTAGATGTTCATTAAAGTTCAGAGTGAAAGTAAAAGAAGTAAAAGTGACTTATTCAGCAAAGATATCATTAACTGAACATAAACGTTCAGTGTTTCCATACTCTGTCACTGATCCAACTCCATGGGTTTTACAGGTGAATCAGTGTTGTAGAAGATGACAGTGTTTCCACGTTCACTACAGAGCCTCTGAACGTCCAAATGGGTCATATCTGATGACTATGAAAAGATGAATAACTGTATTTTACCTGAAATATTTCTACATATTGACAGGTTTAGCGGTTCACAATTTATTAAACATTTTAGATCAGTAGATGATTTTGATCACCAGTAGTTGTTTGGGTCTTTATGGGTTAAGTTATTATTTTTTAAATAATAATTATTTAGATTTTCAGATATGAAATTATATATTCCTATGGGCAAAATAGAATGGTATGAACAAAAGTGTCACATCGAGCATCAAATGTAATTAAAATCAACTCAAATTTTATTTATATACACCGTAAAAAAAAATCTATAATTTAACAGAATTTTTACAGATAATTTTAAAGATTTTTCCTGTATTTTTAAGATTCAGGAAAATATCAATGAAATGACAAAAATAGACTTTGATTTTACAGGTCAAATGTAAAATAACATGCAAAAACTGTAACTGTGAATAACCAGAAAATTTCCATTTTTTAAAAGAAATTTTTTTTGTTTTTTCACAGAAAAATACAGTTAAATACATTTGCAGATGTATCATAATTTCACAAATATTTCTTCTCTATTTATGAGATTAAACTGTTAATTTAAAGTTTAATACTGTAAAAAAAATAATAAAACCAGATAAAATTACTGACAATTCACAGTAAAAGAAGTATTTGTTCTGTAAGTTTAACAAGACTTGTTTGTTAATTGACAAATATCTTGTGTAATTACGGGATTTTTCACAACAAAAATGTTGAACAAATGTATTTTTGTGAATGTATAACATGTATAAGCGCTGATAAACTGTCCAAATACAGTTTTTATCAGTGGATTGTACAACTTAGTCTCATTGAAAATTATTTATATATATATTTATAGGTAATTTGATTGTTTTAATACATGTAAATATTCTTTATTAAACATTTAAAAGTCAAAAAAATATGCAAAATCTCATGTAAACTTAGGGCAAAAAACTGTATTTTAATTATGGAAAATTACTGTATTTTTATGAAATGGTTATTTTCCATTATTTAACAGAATTTTTTCAGCACCCCTGCTGCCGGAATATTACTGGGTTGTTTTTTTTTTTTTACAGTGTAGCACCAAATTGTAACAGAAGTTATCTCATGACATTTTACCCTTGATAAGCCAACCTCTTGATAAGTACACTTTACAATCTCACACTGCGGCTCACATCAGCAGATTGCCAACAGGTTGAGTGTGGACTGTCATTTACACTTGCGCAATTAAGCCCAATGACAATCACCTTACTGACTATGTTGCAGTTTTCGGTAATTTCAGCAGTGAAAACGTCACATTTCCTTTAATTTATTTTTTGTAATGAGTAATGAACTGTGCATTGAAAATGTATGGGAGTAGAAGTATGCAATTGATTTAGGAAATGTACTGAAGTAAAAGTGAAAGTAAACAGAACAAAAAAATACTCAGTAAAGTATAAATTCTCCCAAAACATACTTGAGTACAGTAGTGAAGTATTATTACTTTGTTACTGTACAATTATACAACTTTCCCTGACAGTTTCAGTTTTCTATATCCATGACATTCAAAATGTATGCAATGAAAATGATTTTACCTCTAGTTCTATTTTACTTTAGTTCCTGTTGCGTTGTTCATTGTACATGTTTATTGTCCCGCCCCCCGAAGGAGAGACAAGAGGTATTGTTTTTGGTTTGGTTTGTTTACTTGTTTGTTTGTCTGTTTGTTAACACTCTAGCAGCAAAACTATTGGCTGAATTCATACCAGATTTGGTTTATAGATTGCCAGTGACCCAGAATAGATCTCATTACATTTTGGGAAATGTACGAGGGGGGGCTGAAAAGTTCATAGCCTGACTAAGAAGGAGTTATTCCACAGCAATGAAACTTGGCATACATTAAATTCAGCCTCTCCTGATACTAACTGCATGGTTTCCTTCCAGATAAACCCACACTGGATAAATAATTTAGGACTTTGAAAAGTAGTACCAGAGACATTTGGTGAACCATCCGTGGCACTGTGGTCTTATCAAATGTCTGCAGAAAAAGGGGTTAGCCCCCAAGGACATTCATGCTGACATGGTTACTATAGGGGATGATGCTCCAGCTTTATCAGCTGTGCAAAACTGGGAAGTTGAATTCAAGAGGGGTAGTGAGAACAAGGGAGGGGTGAAAAGCAAGCATTTTCATGAAATGTCTGTAGTACTACTTTTCAAAGTCCTAAAATATTGATCCAATGTGGGGTTTATCTGGAAGGAAGGGGTTTGGAAGGGGTTTATCTGTCAGCCTGCCCCAGGGCAGCTGTGGCTACAGATGTAGTTTACCACCACCAGAGTGTGAATGTAAGAGCAAATGAATAATGGGTTAATAATGTAAAGCGCTTTGGGTGTCTAGAAAAGCACTATATAAATCTAATCCATTATTATTATTATTATTATTATTATTATTATTATTATTATTATTATTATTATTAAGGAAACCATGCAGTTAGAATCAGGAGAGGTTGAATTTAATGCATGCCAAGTTTCATTGCTGTGCAATAACTCCGTCTTAGTCAGGCTATGAACTTTTCAGCCCCCCCTCGTAGGTCAAAGTTTAAATTATGAATGGATTTTTTCTTCTTTTTTTTTTTTTATCTTTTTTTTCCCCCCATTTACTTATAATGGGAAAAATATCACATTTCGGTGGCAGCAAAACTATTTGTTGAATTCATACCAAATTTGGTTTATAGATTGCCAGTTACATTTTGGGGAAGGTTGGTCAAAGTTCTAATTTTTTCTCCTATTTACTTATAATGGGCAAAATTTCAAATGTCTATAAAAACATTAATTTTGTTTTAATTTACTTTAAACTTGCCACATATATAGAGGCAATTGATATGCTGACATCACCACACACATATACATGATGACATCAGCTGGATCCATGCCAAAATAAGTTACAATACGTGCGAGGGGTGGGCTTTGTTGTGCCTGGCACCACTTGTACCCTTAAAAATTGTTTTCATTTATATTTCTGTTGACAAAATAATATTCATTGCCTGTGTTAATTTTAGATTTTGTAAGTTATAATAATCCTTCCTCTCCTCTCCAATTATTTTAATGGAGCTTTTTCATTAGTCTCTGTGGAAATTACACAACTGTCTTTAAGAGTGTATTTCCTGATCTTATTTGTGGTACAACATCTCTATCATTGCCAAAGCAACTGCATATTATTATATTTATGGGTTGTTACTGGGTCACAAACACATGTTTATTGGTTCAAGGCATTAAAAATGGAAGAGGGCTCATGTTTTTCAGGCTCTGTCAAGGGAGATGATGTGCGTCGAGGTAGACAAAACTTCTCCCTCTGCCTCCAGCTAACAAATGGAAATCATTATGTGTGATTGGAGGGTTTGGCCCCAAGTCGTCTAGTGAATCTGCTGCGGAAAAGCTTGACTGAGTCTGACTGACTGTGAGTGACACAGTGGACTACCCACAGGCTCTCAGATGGTATTTGTGATAAAGCAGCGGTCCCTGAGGATTATAAAGGCCTCTGCACTCCCTATCAGCCTGAATCACTGTTAACTTTCAGTATTGTGTTTGGAAAATCTTTATCTGTACTCATCCTAAACGCAGTGATGTCTGAGTTCCCATCACGCAGACAATAATGTCTACATGCCAGAGTCTGATAAGGTCTAAAAACACGATAATTAACTCCGACCCGTTGTTCTCTTGTCATGCTTTCCATGCAGCCCTGCTCCTGACCTATTCTTTCTCTTCTCCATCAACCTAATCTCTGTTTTCCCTCTCTCCTCATCTCCCCCCTTCCTCTCATTGCTTTGATGTTCTTTGTCAGCATCACTCTTCCCTTCTGAGCCCCTCCCCACGTCCACACTGGTAAACCCAGATTACAGGGTGGTGGCCCAGAAGAAAGGAGGCGACACACAAAACAATCATTTTTTCCAATCATTGTTTGCATGTGAAAAGTCAGACTTGTGTGTCTTACTGCTTAAAGGTGGTTTAGCCAAAATGCAAAACTAATATTTTGTCACATACCTTCACTGATAATCAGCCACATTTGATCAGATTATAAAACAGTCAACTCAGAAACTGCTGCTTCTGAAAGAAAACAACCTGATTATTCTCCCTAGAGTTAAACAAGTCATTGTTTCATTGGGGTGAACTGCTGTAAACAGACTCACTGGTTAACCCTTTATTGGGCAAGTGACTATTTTTGGTAATTTTCACATACATTACAAGACAGTGACAGCAACAGTTACAGTGAGGACAGTGAGTCAACAATCTCAGGTCCAATGTGGTCTACAGGGTCTGTAAGGTCCACCTCTGCATGGACAGTGAGTGTGCCTACTTTGTTAGGTACCATGAAGTAGTGGCACTAATGTAAGGAATGACGTTCAAAGGGATCATGTGGATGTGGACAGGTGTCTGGATCAGCACTTATGTTGGTCTAATGTTCTAAAAGGAATGTTCTGAAATACATGTTCCTTTAGCATTACATGTGTTTCTCTTGAATCTTTTATATATATACTTCTTGGATTTTTTTTATTATTTTTTTGCCACTTTTGGATAAGGAACCAAATATGGTAACTTCATTAACCTTGATTTTCTACATAATAATACAAAATTTCACAAAAATAATAAAGTCTTGTGTAGGGATGTCCAATAATATCGGCCCACCGATATTATCGGCTCCATATTGGCATAAAAATGTAAAATCGGTGAATATCGGTATCGGTTTTTTTGCCTATCATTAAAACTGTCAGGATCTGTGCCTGTGTGACTTTCAGCTCCTCCCTTTTGGTCATGGTCTGTGCATGTATGACCCTCAGTTTCTCTTTTTCCTAATTATATTCATCTGATTCACCTGCTGGCGCTGCATGGCTGCAGCCAATTACCTCTGGCCTATTTAAGGCTTTGGTTTGCAGCCATGCAGCGCTGGTCCATCTCTTTCCATTCCATAACCCGGACATTCACTCATCTTATCCAAGGACTCTGACCCAGGTTTTGTATGTTTTTTATGGACTCTGTTTTTGCTTTAGTTGGTGTTAGGTTTTTTCGTTGTGTTGTTTTCATTTTTTGTTAAATAAACTTTAAATTTTTTCCCTTCAGTACCGTGCACTTGAGTCCTCTCTTTTCCCCCGTTGTGACAAAACTGATAAAATAATGCCTTGATTTCACCAGCATTTACTGATGCGTAAATGAAGCATTGTTTGTAGCTGAAAGAAATGTGCAGTTTTCAAAATTGTACAGTAGAGTTGCCACACTGTAATAGACTCATGGAGGGAGGGAGAGAAAATAAATAAATAAATATGGCATTTTTTCTACAACTTAACTCTTTCTTGACCAATGACGAGATTTTCCGTCACTCCGTGTTTTCACTGTTATACTGGAGTTGAAGCTGTTGCGGATCGTGTGAATTACTTTCCTTAGTCCAAAAACAAACAATTAAGCAGCTTTTTCGGAAAAATGACGGACCGGGTTTAACGTTTTCGCACTGGAGTCTCCGTATCCCATGGCAACGCATCCAGCGGCAGTCACTGAATGAGGAAATGCAGACTGTGCAGGAACCGCGCGCAGTTTCAAAAGCCTTAAAGATGATTATGGAGACAGAGTCTGACAATTCAATATATGATGGAGCTACAGAAGAACCATTTAGAGACAGGAACGGAGAAACAGAAGGTGAGGGAGACGGACACGGAACACGGGAAACACGGAGCGGCTCAGGTCCGACACAGAGATGGCGGGGGGGGCACGGAGCAACACGGAGAAAATGACAGACAGGAGGAAGAGAAAAGAGACATTTATAGAGGACATTCAAGGAGAAGACAAACACAGACATGGGACAAGACAAAGGACAGCTAGTGTTCATCTGTTAGAGTGAGTTCAGATTCAGACTGAGGACACAGAACAGATTCAGCTGTATAATGTCAGCAGGGACACAGGTAAGACACTGTTGGATTTGGCTTTAGTATGAAATAAATAAATAAATACATAAATTCATACATAGATAAATAACTACATGTCCATATAATTATTTACAGATCAAACACCTAACACAACATTTTCAGTCAGCCTCCAAAGATTAGTGAAAATGACCAAAAAGGCTGGCGCTGGCTACCAACTCACTGGAAAATGCTCTGGCGGGGAAAGAGTTAAGTTGAAGTATGTATTCTTTGCACAGACAGTGTTTACATTTTAAAAGCCTTGTTGCATTTGAGAATGAAGCCAATGGGGCATCACAGTAAAATTAGGCATGATGTGTTAATTCCATGACAGGAGATATGTGATGTTACCTAAAATTAGTTTAATATCCCACATATATCGGCAGCGGTATCGGTAGATATCGGAATCAGAAATTAAGGGTTGGACAGTATCGGCATATCGGTTTTTGGCAAAAAAGCCAATATAGGACATCCCTAGTCTTGTTATGTCCTCTAGTAACACACTTTGAATTTCAGAGTATTTATATGAGTGCCCTATAAAGGGTTAAGGGGAAAAGGTCAAAGGTCAAGCATTCAGTAGCAAGTCCAATGAAACACTGACCCAACAAGATTATGTACTTGTGTATGTTTTGCAGAATGCATGTACAAAACAAACATAGGTCTTTCAAATAAATCTAGCAAATATTCATTAGTTACATAAGCCTTCTTGTATTGATGATGGATCACTACGACAAAACCACTTTTGTGTTATAAAGGATTAATTTTTGTTGTTTTAAATTCAGAATATTTTCATATTTTGACTGTTGTGTTACAATGGAAGTACAAATTCATATTTTACAAGTTTGTATACAACTTCATCATAAAACTTTGATGTGAAGTGTTCTGTCCTGCGCACAGAAAAAGTCAAATAAAGCCACTGGTGGATTTCACTGATGTTATCAGTGTGTCGTCTGGACTTTGTGTATTTATTCAAAGGCCAGTTTGTGAGTTTTGGATTGCCACAAAAAATACAATGTCTTTTTTTAGTTTTGACTTTTATGAGTTTTGCAATTGAATTATCTGCTTTTGCAAGAGCAGTATCCTGTTTTGTTGGTTTGGTGTGAAGTTTTGTGGTTACTGTGTAGAGTTTTGCAGAAATTGTTTCAAAGGGGGGTGCCTAAGCAATAAAAAAAACAACTGCAATATGCTGACCTCTGGTCATGCAAGGGCAACAGACTGGGATGACACTGAATAAATAATAACATTTATTTAACAAACAGGGTAGTTTTCAACAAATATTCAAATCATTTATTGATTAAATTTAACCTATTTCAGAATAAACAATGTGGAAAAAGCTTTATTACACTGATTTGATTGATTAAAATGGTTATTTTGCATATTTCCATACTATTTTCATTGTGTTACTTTTGACTTGTTATTTATTGTATTTTAAGTTTTTTAAAAAAGAAGAAAATCACGTAAATTATTATGTAAATATTATGATGTTGTATCTAGAGACTTAGTACAGAAGGAAACATATAGGGATTTTGTAAACCTAGAAGACTAGAGAAAATTCAAAGGTTATTAAAAACAGAACTAATAAAACCGAAGCAAAAGTGGATTTTTCAACAAAACACTGTGTGTCATTAACTGAACATAAAAACAAATATCTTGAACCACTGTCATTTGCCAACTATTTGGGTTTTATTGTTGAATCAGTGTTGCAGAACATAATGTTTCCATGTTCACTATGGAGCCTCTGAACGTCAAAATGGTTCATTTCTGATGTCAATGAAAAGCTGAGAAACTGCCATTTACCTGGATTATTTAAATGTATTGATAGGATTAGTGTTATTAAACATTTTAGGGGATTTTGTTCACCAGTGACTATTTTCAATGTGTGGAAAAGTATTCAGTAAAACAAACTAAATCTAAACATATGTAAGAGAACTTTTAATTAACTTTTAACATACATTTGAATTGTTTTAGAACTTTAAATTTCCTCATTAAAATCAGACATCATAATTCTCACAGGTTTTAGACAAAAAAAAAAAAAACTGTCAAAAAAGTGAAAAAGAACATAATACACATTTAAAACTGAAAACTGCTGGATTTACTGGCACTCGTACTCTTACTTTAAGTGTTTACATCCTGCTTCCTCACTTCACGCTGTTTTGTTGAGAAACATCTCCGTCATTCACACAAAGCCTTGTTCTCTAAATCCACTAATAATAATGCAAAGACTTGAGATTTCTTCAGTGGCAGACCCTCTACCATGGAGCCTTATCCCCTAAAGCCCACCAAAATCTCCTTATCTTGAACTGCCACCGGCCCCCTCTCGTCTCCATCGTCCACTCCACCATGACACCCTAATCTTGACCCCGACTTGCTCTGCCCTGCTCCTCTAATCCTGACCCCTCTGTTCCCCTCCCCTCTCTCCCCACATCCCTCTGGTCGTGTCAGTTTAACGAATGCACCCCCATCCTGAAGCCCAGCATGCTGCCGGGCCGTGATGGATGTGCACATCACAGCCGCCGTTTACAAAAGCCTTGGTGAATACAGTGCAGCCACCCCAGATCCTGTCAGTGGAGTCCCTGCACTCGGCCCTTAACGCTGCTCGAGGAGGGAGGAGGAGGGGGCTCTCTGCTAGTAACAACTCTTAAAACCTGATAGTAGAGATGGTGGAAAACCTCATCCATAAATGTCAACTCCATCTCTCTCTAGCCCCCACTGCTAATACCAACAGCAACCATGGAGAGTTTTAGTTCACTCCAGAACTTTATGGGGGTCTTATACAGGAAAACTCCAGTGTGAAATTGAAGATGAATTGTTGTCACTTAAGAATGTGCTGCACAGAGGCAGAGAGACTGATAGCTTATTTTGTTTGTGCTATAAAATTCTTTTTTCCCCCACTTTTTTTCCCCTCTATAACAACATTATTCATTCTGTAGCAATAGGTTGTTAAACTGTAAATCAAACAAGAATCCTGTGGCAGCAGACGTAACCCTCAAACAACAAAGCCCCCCATCAATTACCCTGCCCCCTCACCTCTGTACGAACTGGCAGAATATTACATCAACTATCTATTTCATCCCATTCCTAACTGTCCGCAATGCAGAGGGCTGTGCACCCAGACAGAAACTTGAGCTCAGCCATGATATTGCAACTCCCTGGACAGGAGTTGTGTTTGTATAGTTGTGTGTCTGTGTGCAGAGTAGGAAGTAGTGGATTGGGGGGTCAGCGTCAGACTCTAAGCTCTAAGATCAGCCACCTGTGTGTTATCAAGGGCAGCCTGATAATCCCCCGGTCCTGTATCTGCCCTCTTTGCCTCTCAGACGACACACACTGACCCAAAAACACCCACAAGTTCAGGCTGTTTGATCTCATCACTGGTTTACTCCTTCAAACCAGTGGCAGCTGCTCGTCCTTCAGAGAGGGGAAGCTCATTGTTGGCTTACATCAAAAAAATCGTCAAGTTATTTAAACATAAATTTGGCCCTCCGTTCCATTAGCATTGTCTGCCATCATGTGCACCTTGCTAGATAGCTAGTTCACTCCAACCGAGCCAACAGTATGATTGATTTAACTATCTACAAAATGATATCAAACTCCAACAAGAAATTATTAAATTATGTAACTGAAACAAGAAAACGTTGAAATTATGTTAAATTGAAACAAGGAAGTACAATGAGTGTGTTGTATTTACAGTGCAAGAAATAAATTTCATAGTGGTTTCTCAATTTCACAGCAGAATGTGCGACAGTATTAAACTGAACTCTGTCAAGTGAAGGAGTAGATCTCAAAATAGCTGTCAGTTAAACAGGATTCAGCCTTTCGACTGATCCTCCAATCAGCACGTGGAATCCCAGCGTCCAGCTGAGGTCTGCTCCATTCACCCCCAGAGACATCGAGCGTCCGTGGGCGGGACAAAATCATGGCATTTATCCAATTACCATCCAGTTTTGAGGCAATGAAAAAAACTGTTCCATGAAGTCCCATTGAAGTGCATGGACACCGAGCGTCTACGGAAAACAGTGCAACGGGAATGCATGAGAAGTGAACAACATCGAGTCCGTTGATTTGTGATAAAGCTGATTCTGAACAAACTCATCTGTGAGATGAACCTGTTCTAACACATTTGTAGTTAATGAAACGTAAGCACAACCGTACATATTTAACCATTTATTTTTCGTAATTTTAGGGGAAGCCAAGCTTCCCTTGCAGTCTATGAGAAATCGCCTCTGCTTCAAACATACCTCAACAAAATGTCACCGGAATTTACCAGAGGTGGCAAAAGTACACCAATTCTTCAGTTAAATATAAATGTTTTTGAAAATTACAGACAAAAGAGTAATCAGAAGGTTCAGACATCATCCAAACTGGCATTTTAACCACTCAGACTCAGCAGGAGAAGCATATATATTTAATTTGATCATGAGTTTGATGTGTTCAGTTTGAGTTTGGAGGCTGGAGTGAAACAGTAAAATAAAGAAGAGACACAAACGTATAAAGAGAGATTTAGCTTCAGTGCACCCCTACAGACTGGAATTACATCAGCAAATGAATGTCCGTCAGTCCTGGTCTCATCTACACCTTGTCTGTCAATGGGAGTGGATCTGACCTTCACTGTGGTTCTCCCTGAGGTTTCTCTTTGTCCCACTGGGTTTTTTGGAGTTTTTCCTTGCAGAGAAGGAAGGTCTAAGGACAGGTGATGCCCGAAACACTTATCCATTTGAGTCACCAATTGTTTACTAACTGATTATGTCGTGAAAAATTTACTGCTGCAGGTGGTAGATGTCTTTGGTCCCTTTTGAAATTCTTCCACACTATATTTCAGAAACTTATATCTTTATAGCTCTGTCTAGGTTGTGAAGCTCCGTTGAATAAATGCACACAGAGTCAAGGCAAAAATCGGAGATCGAGCAGAATTCGAGCTGCATGAAGTGTCCATTCTCACAAAAAATAAACACTGAGCTGACATCTGCAGAAGCAACTGACTTTTCGCCCTGTGAGACCGTTTTTATATTGTCAGAAGTAGGTTGGGTTTAGCTACAAACCATACCCATTTTTTATTATATTTTGAACATTAATTTACTCACGTCAGAAACCTCCTTTTTTAGCTTGTCTCCGATAGGGTATGGTTTTTTGGTGTCTGTCAGGATTGGTCAGAAAATATACATATACAACTAATTCCCAGTATTTATTTATCATATATTAATATGAAACTTTTCCCAGAAAATGTAAATTATTTCACAGAATGTCCAAAATTTCCACTCACATGTACTTCTTTTGTACACCACATTTGCTGAAACTTTCCACGAGCTCACATGTTCTTTCTGCCCGAACCGTCTTGTAACTTTCCACAATTTCACGTGTTCTTTTGATGGCTTCATGTGTTCGTTCTTTTGTGGGTCTCCCAGGAAAAAAAAAGTCAGCTACTCTGGTACAATCCACACATTACACTAAGAATAACTTCTGGCATGCAAACAAATACAGGTTAAATACTTTTGAATACAAATTGAATACTTCTGATTGAAATACTGATTTTTTGACACCACAATTAATTGACTGTTTATTTTCATTGTGTTTTTTTTTTTTTTTTTTTTTTTTTTTTTTATCAATTCAACAATTCAACAAGCCCTGTGAGGCGACTTTATTGTGATTTTGGGCTCTATAAATAAGACTGAACTGATATTAAATTCAATGCATGGTCAGATTGAGAAAAGACAAGGGAATGAGATGAAAAAAGGAGGAAGGAGTGAAAGAATTGGAAGACCTGCCTCAACTCCTTTTTTTGCAGTAAAAGTGAGGGAAAAGTAGGATGCCCTTAAATCATACTATAACAGCATGAATACTGTTAAAATATTTCAATTTTAAAATAAAACTGAAATTAATGAACTTTAACTTGCTCCAATGTGGAAATTCATTTTTGGTATTAGTGTCAGAATTCTAAACATTGTGACATACTGTTTTGAAACCCAGTCTCCTTTTCCTGTGTGATCTGTTTTCTTGCATCTTTTGGATTGTTTTTACCTTGTTATGTTTGTTGTGTGTGAAATGCACGATGAATAAATAAATGGATGTATTGTATAGAGTCCTGCCCTATGAGACATGAATTTCGCAAAAATTGTATTACAGTCAAGTAGTTGGAAACATGTAATTTTTTTTTTATCTCCTCATGCATCATTTACCCATATGAAGTTTGTCAATGTTTATTCATTCATTCATTTTCTGAACCTGCTTTATCCTCACTAAGGTCATGGGGGTCACTTGGAGCCTATCCCAGCTACATAGGGGCGAAGGCGGGGTACAACCTGGACGAGTCGCCAGTTCATCGTATATAGAGACAAACAGTCACTCTCACATTCACACCTATGGGCAATTTAGATTAACCAATTAACCTTGTACATGTCTTTGGATGGTGGGAGGAAGCCAGAGTACCCAGAGAGAACCCACACAGACACGGGGAGAACATGCAAACTGTAAAAAATAATTTTACACATCAAGAAAGTCAAAGTTTTTATGGTAAAACTGTGGAAGTATCAGACTGTGAAAATACTTAAATGCAAATATTACACACCTAGAAGTCATAACTGTCTCATGCCATGATCTGTCCAGAGTTTTTGAAGAAGTCTTTGCAGCTTCAACATGACCAGACTGTCATGATTTTCACCTCTTTTAATATTTTTCAAATACTTGTTCACCTTTCTCTCAAAGAACAAGGTGACATAAGCCAAGTTAACAACTGCTTGTTGGTGAGGTGTATCACGTACAATGAGTAATGCAGTCCACTGAGTCATTCCACACAAAAATAGAAGGCACTTTATGATCTCATCATATTTGTAAATGGTGGCACAGTTCCAACAGGGATTACATCTCTTGCCTTAGACTTTGGGTAGGACTTGACCTCTCTGTTGTTCCATCCATTTAGGGTGATGTCAGTCTTTATGTTGGGAAATCACAAAAAGCTGCAAAGTAAAATGCAATGATTAATTACCCACATGTATAATAACAAGACTAATGTGAACATCTAAGGAGTACAAGTACAAAGATATTTGTGTTAAAATGCAGGTAGTAATAATAAAAAGTTGTTAGAAAATGCATATACCTGAAACATCATTTAAATACAGTCACAATATATTTACATTGTGAATATTTCACCTCTGGACCCACACTGCAAATGAAATTGTAATCATCTTGAAGATGACTGTAAGTAGCCTGGCCAGCCAGCTGTCTTTCTCAATGGGAAATCCATCTGGAATCGCGTTGTTTGAATCTAAATGTGAAGGCGGGACTCACAGGCACAGGATAAACCAATCACAGATAAGATGGACGTGACAGTTTTGTTAGAGAAACTTAAGAATACAGGGTATAATCTGTAATTCAATCCTTATTTTTGAATCAAGTAAACAACCGACAACAGTTGTAAAGAAATTTGCGGACTTGGAACTGACTTTGACTCGCGACAAAAAGAAGTCGCATTGCAAAATACTGGCCCCCAACACTTGTGATTGGTCGGTATAGAATAGACTGTGCATATTTCACAACGACTGGCCCAATTCCAGGCTGTTTTCTCAGTACTGAATATACTGAGAAAACCGGATGGCTGGCAAGGCTAGACTGTAAGGCCTGTTGTTCTGAAATGCAATTAAAATATTTGTTATGTAGGAATTCAAAGTTCGAAATCTATTCCTTCAGGCTCTACAAATATATCAAAGCACTTCTTCTTCTTCTTCCTCTTCTTCTTCTTCTTCTTCTGATGATGATGAGGGGAAATTTCTTGCACCACATAATTCAAGCGCACAGGAAAGCGTTGAGCAGGTGAAGACCTCAAGATGCAAATCAAGAGAATATGAGCCTCACTGCAGACTATAATTTCCTCATCAAAAAGAAAGACGCTCTGTCACGGGAGCTGCTTCAATCCAAACCACATCTCAACAGGTAATTAGACATCAGCCATTCCCTCTTTAACCAAACCTACAGCAGGGTCTTTTGGAGCCCAAACGCAGGAGCCAACATGTCAACCGCACACTGCGCCCACAAACCACCTCTACACTTAATTTGGAATTTTTCACTTGCTCCCTCTGAACTGTTTTTACCATTTACCCCTGCAGCCATTTCCAAAGGGGGAACTCCATTGCCGAAACATAGGTAAACCTATCCAACAAGGGAGCCCATTCTTTTGAAAGATCACTAAATTTCAAGTGTAATTTAATTCCAGCATGCCTCCTGTCCCGTATCACGGCTGCGTGTCTCCAGAGGTACAACACCACAGTAAATAATGGCTCCGGGCTCCACCTCTACTCGCCGGGCCGTTATTCCTTTACAGTAGAGAAATCATAAAGGGACTGGAGTCATAAATATACATCGTCCAACAGCTCTATAAAGACTCCACAGATGGGAATTATGGCTATGCAGAGGTGTCTACATAAATTAAATACCATAAAGCCTTGAAATAAGATGCCTATTGTTAGGTTGAAGTTGTACAGTGTGGTGTGGAGGCTGGAACAAACATACAGAGCACATGGAAAGAACAGTATTGGTAAAAACAGCTTTAATGCACATAGCAGAAGACATATGCTCAAGAACTTGTAATCCTAGAGATGGTGAGGACAAATAGGATTTTGATAGGTAACAGAATCTGCAGGATAGCCCGAGAGGTTTATATAATGTATTATTAACCAGGAACGATGCCCAGTGATCAACATTTTAGCTTCCACGTCAGTGGAAATGTGTCAGGGTTGGATAAGTTGCTCATCTTCATCTGAATCCCCAGGGCAGGTTCTAACAAAGTGGTGTCTAATCACTACTGTCATCAGTGCAATGCGTCAACAATTACTGTGATTTGTATATTTATGACTGCAGGGTGAATTCCTTAATTATCTTTCAGAGTATTGCATTTCAAATGGTCTAAGAGGAAAGAAGAATTCTGCAAACACACTAGAGCAAATTTACCTTAAGATGTAGACTTTAGTGAAGTACAGAGGAGGAAATGCATAGATAAATGTATACATAAAGTACCTTCACTTTTCCTCAGAAGCATGAAATAGCAACAGACCATCTAAGTTTATAATTAGTCTTCTGATTTGGACAGAGAGTGGAGAGCTGCAGAAGAAAGGTGCTTATTTTCCAATGGTTTCCCTTCATTTCTGCTCCAGCATCTTATACACTGTTGTCCATAAAGTTGGAATAAAATAATTTTACCTCTTCTCATGAAATGATTGTGACAATGTGATTTATTCTTGATAAATAAAATGTAACTGGGACTCAGTATGTAACCATTGCACCAGGTCAAAGGTGATTACTGAAGTGTATAAATAGGAATAAAAAAAAGGAATGTGTCCGAAAATGCAATTATTCCAACTTTAACAGAGTATGTCAGTAGACCCTTTTATACAGCACTTCTGTTACGGGAAAATTTCGCCTTTATTCCAGAACGACGTCTGTGTAAACGAAATGGTGGGATCATTTGGTCCCACCTTTATTGTGGCTTTGTAACGCCTCTGGAGGCAGTAACAGAGCCATGATAAAGGTGGAATCATGATTCTGGAACACTATATAAAAGGAACACCTGTCGTTCCGCAACCAAGGTGTCGTTTTGATGATGTATTGTATGTGCGACCCCCGTGCCGGGAGGATTTAAAAATGAGCGCAGGCCATCCACTGTAAACAAACGTGTCAATGCGACCAGAAAGATGTCGAACTGGAGATCCGTGAACTGTCGTCGCTTCAGGTGGAGGCAGGGGCGCCTCCATCACTCATGGGCCCCATGAAAACATAATCGTTGTAGACCCTCCAGAATCCATCTGTCAGAGCCACTGTGTGTGCTCAAGAAACAACGTTACTCATGATAACACGAAAATGAAAACGAAACTTAACATGCATTCACCGTTCACCTCCCGACTTCCACACCTCTCTTCTACAGCGGATTTTACACGAAATTTTCACTACTTCAATATCCACTGGGTCCCCTCCACTACTCTATTGGCCCCCCACGAACACTGGGCCCCATGAATTTGTCATGTTTACCCCCCTTTATCGGCGCCCCAGGGTGGAGGACTCTATCCATGCTAACATTTGTGGAACGGTGAAAGATGGTTCAGACTCTGGAGAGGTTAGCAACACCATTATGCTCAGGGTATTTCCAACGTTCAAGTTAACGTCACACTATACACTGCGTTGCATCACCACCCCTTTGATTCTGGAACGCAGGTCCACTTTGTAAAAGTCCAGCCTGTCTCACCTCTGTTACTCCTTTGGCTTGGCTGTAGAAATCGGTCAATGGCGGAAAAAAGGATCACCATCTCACCTAATTTCCAGGATCTCTGTGTAAAAGTGGCTAGTGATATAATTTAACTGCTGAAAAAAGTAAAGTAACTTACTGGATTTGATTACCTTTCTTACTTTTCTAACAGTTGTTTTAATCTGGACAATAAAACTGAGAAGTCCTAAAAGCATCAATTGAAACCTGACGGTGTAAACATCAACTGGTGTTCAAGACAGATTACTTTCAGACTTTTAGTAGAATAGTTAACACAGGAATGTTTTGATTTTAAATACTGTTGGGTTTCCACACTGACAAAGCGGTCTTATCTAACAACACGACCACCCACTCTGGCAAAAACGAGGCGGTCCAGTTCAAACAAGACAAGCAATCTAAGACGATGCTCAAACTGAGAGCACACACTGGCCAGACCCGTCGAGGGACAGTTCTGGGAAGTATCGAGAAGACACGTGACGATGCTCAACAGTAATTAAAAAAAAAAAAAAAAAACGGGCAAGTGGAGTGAAGAGAAATTATGCAACTCTTATGCAGACTACAGCTCTGATACTGTCAAATAACTGTGCAGACTTAGAGAAAGACCCTTGAGGCTATCCTGTCGTCATGGTGCTGTGTTCAGGTTTGCTCTAACAGCACTGTCTGAAAACCTGCCAAAAGAAAGTATTTGTGCACAGCTAAAAGAGACAAAGCACAAGGATGAAAGTTTTTAATGAAAAGAATATGAGCAGATGCAGCCCATATTTTTGATGAGTTGCTGAACTACAATTTAATTACATATTTATTATGAGGGGTTAGGTATTAGTTACTCTCAAAATGATCTATAATGTGAAAAAATGACAATTACAATCAACAAATTACAAAAAGATCCAAGGAAATGAATTTTTTGTACATTTTTATGCTGGTAGGAAGCTAAGTAATTAACTGTTATGCGAAGAAGGAGTGGGATTAAATAAATTCATATTTCTTTCCACTGCTTTTCGAATATGTGAATGAAATCATTAAATGTTGTTATAAATTTTCATGTTTTCTTAATATCTGTTTTTATTTCTAGCCATTTAAGTATGACTGTTTTGTTTATTTCTATTGCATATTCAAAATAAACTAAATTAAACTGAAAACATTACTGTAAGCAGTCTGAAAATGATGAATAAAGGTATAACAGAAGACAATGTAAGGTCACATAAATAACAAGAAAAATAAAATCAGGAAGTCGTTTGCTTCATAGCATAATTGCATAAGTCATACACTATATGGACAAAAGTTTTGGGACATGAATTCAGGTGTTTCTTTTTTTAACAGAGGTCTGGGGTACTAAACAATAATGACAAATGTCATATTATAGTTTTATATTTCGATAAATATCATTGCATTGGTTAGTTTGCCCTGCGATGAACTGGCAACATGTCAAGGGTGTACCCTGCTTTCGCCCAGAAGTAGCTGGGATAGGCTCCAGCGACCCCTGTGACCCTGGTGAGGATAAAGCGGGTTTAGAAAATGAATGAATGAACAAACAAACAAACAAACAAACGAATGGTTTGTTTTGTTTAAATTATCTTTGCTTCTAAAATGCCTTAGATAAGGTTTTTACTTAATGTCTCTTAACACTGATTTTGTTTTGCTTTTTTTTAATCTATGACTATGATTTTAAATGTTCTACCTCTAAATTTCTAAAATATTTTTGATTGTAAATAATAAATTTCTACCATGAATAACCGTCTACTTTCTTCACATCTCACTTAGGAAGAAAAATCTCCCATTAAACTGTGAGGAAACATTGATGTTTACAAACTACATGGACAAAAATATCGGAACACATCAGGGCTACAGCTGTAAGATGTCCTGTTCGTAATGATTTGAGGTATAAACATCAATATTAATTATCAATATAATATTTATCACAATATAAATCTATATTATGATATTTGTTTTATTTTATGACTCTTTCCATTATTGTTTTGTATCCCACACTTAGTTAAAAAAGAACACCTGAATTCAATGTGTCCCAATACTTTTGTCCTTAAAGTGTATGACTTAGCTAATTATGCTATGAGGCTAATGAAATGTGAAATTATAGAACCTGAACATGAATTCATCTCCTGGTTTCCACATGTGACATTAGTTCAGTTTTTGAGTGTCGGGACTATCCAGACAGGCCCTGGTCTCTGGTCTTAGTTCCACATCACATCCCTCTGCCCCACCTCAGTAATCTGACTCCACTTCCTCTCTTCAGGAGTGAAAGCAGGAATGAAATCTATCGTTTCCAGATCAGTGGAAAAGGAGAGCGAGCGGGGGCGGTGGGGTGAGGAGTAGCGTGACCTTCTTTGATCCCCTCTGAAGGTCTTCTTCGTTCCCGCCTCGTTCTCCTCTCACACCCGGGTCGGCCCTGCCAAGCACCTGTCTGCAGGTTCCAAATTAGAGAGAACAACATTCAGAGCTTTCCCTTACACACGCTGTCTTTCCTGGCCTCACCTGGCTGTCCTTATCCTTCCCTCTCCTCATGCCTCCACTCACTCTACAGATCTATCAGCATCAATATCTCAAAATAATTACAGACTTTGAGTGGCACTAATTGAAGGCAATGACGATTACCATCTGACATGAGATTCAGTGGGTGCTTTAAGATGAAAACTTCCTTCCTCTCTGCTTCTTTTGAAGGTGTGTAACAAAAAAGAATGATACAAACATGATGCATTTGCCGTGTTTCTGTTCCTCTCAGGTGACCTCCAATAGGTAGCAGTTGTTTTTTTGCTCCTCTTCAGCCGTTGAGTAGCGGATGGTGAGGTTTTGTTTTGAACGCTCAAGAACTGCTTTGACTCAAGCTGTGAAGCTGAATAAAAACTGCTGATCTACTGAAGGTGAGTGGGAGGCTGCAGGCAAACATTTTCCACTGAATTCTGTCAGTGAAATCCAGCAAGTAACTTTAACCCTAGAACGCCGAACCTATCATATTTAATACATGAGTTTTGAAGCCATCTACAGGATCAGTGTGATTTTTTTTCTTGAAAAACCTGATGTAAAAAATTAGATACATGTAATACACAGATAATCCACCAGGGGGGAGGAATTTGTTCACCAGGAGCCTTTCCAGTGACACTACAAGATTGTCATTAATGAGGAAGGAGGCAGAACTTTGCCAATTTTGAAAAGGAATTACCAATTTGTTAGACATGTTTGTGTTATATTATGTTTTTGTTTGTTCAGAAATAATAATATTTGAGCATTGAGACCCGATGTATCAAATATGATACAAAATTCAAACTCATAAATGGAAATTGATATTTGAAAACATGTTTTTTGGTTGTTCAGAAGGACCAATAAAGGCTCCAGTTTCAAAGAACTGGAATCTTCTGTCAATGATTTACCTTTACAGGGTTAAAGGTAAAGATGTCCGTGTTGCTTTCAAGTAAATGTCTCATTGATGTTGCTGATTAATCCACAAATTTGACTGAATCACAGTTCTACAAGGGATAAGAAAAACAGTACATGCAGATAAAATTTACTGCTGCATTATGGAACATTTGGAACAAGAGTGATCAAGTGACAAGTGATTTTTCTAGTAATCATCGATGTTATCTCTTAAAGATCCACAGCTATTTTTGTCACAACTTCCAAATGATTTTTTTTTATCTTTCCCAAGTGATTTATGACCATTTATTATAAAATTATCTCCGTGATTTGTATTTTTCAGTGAAAACCAGGTATTTTTCTATATTTAATTCAATGATCATGTAGATGTTCATAAAAGTTCAGAGCAAATTCAAAGGTTATTATATCAAAGCAGAGAAAACTGAAGAAAAAGGGACTTTTTCAACAAAATATATCATTAACTCAGTGGTTCTCAGTCTTTTTCTGTCGGGCCCCCCTTTGGAGCATGAAAAAACTCCAAGCCCCCCTCAACCCCAACAACATTGTACCTGTGGTGCAATTATTACTTTTATTTATTATTTACTTTTCCTTAAATAATTTTTTGTGCAAATTAAAAATAACGTCGATTTTTGATTGAACAAGACAAATGAACTCAACAAGACTGCTCCCTGAGACATTATTTTTCAAAATAAAAATAGGAAATGTGTAATTATCTTACAACTATGACAGTAAGGTACTTTTTTTTGTAGAACAAGAAACACATTTTGGTAACAAAGATGAACATTTTAACAATATCAATGGCTGCAATGAGCCTGTTTACGTTGCACATCTGAGAACATCAAAGTGCAAACTGTACAAACTGTGCAAAAGCAGAAACATTGCACATTTTTCTTTTCCAGTCCAGTCCTTGTCCACTCTCCAAATCTAAACTCTTTGTCTAGTCCAGTGACAGATCATCATGGCAGTAGATTTATTTGTTGTACGTCCCTAAAATGAGTCCAGGGTGCTCCAACGCCAAAACATTAGTTCCACCTGCTACATGTTCAAACCTGAAGAAAAAATAAACACCTAGGAATGATCCCATGCCCCCCCGGCAAGCCCTCGCGCCCCCCCGGGGGGATCCGCCCCACTTTTTGAGAAACACTGCATTAACTGAACATAAAAACTATTTGTCAGACTCCATGGGTTTTACTGGTGAATCAATGTTTTAGAAGATGACAGTGTTTCCACATTCATAATAGAGCCTCTGAACATCTAAATGGGTCATTTCTGATGACCATGAAAAGCTTTTACTTTAATTTTTTAAATACATTGATACATTGATAGTGGTTCTAAAGTTATTAAACATTTTAGATTCATTATTAAATTTTTAGTTTTTTGTGAGTTAATGACAAGCTTTATATTGCAACGGTGAGCATATTGCTACAGGTAATATTTAGATTAGATTAGATTAGATTAGATTAGATTCCCTCAAGAAAACTAATTTTAGCTACAAAAAAAGGCGGGGGATCAGGAGACGATGAAGAGGAAAACGGAGCCTATTTTAGTGCAAACCTCCTGGTGTTAAGTGATCATATAACTCGTCAGCCTCACACTTGCCCCTACAGTGACTGTCAACAGGCTCTTACTTCACTGGTGACACTGTGAATGGAAACATACAGATAAGCGTACACAATACAAAGTAGCTGTTCTGTGGATATGAGACAATCCACAGTAAATAAGGAATCAGACTGTGTGCAGGAAAATGTCCGTGTGTTGCTTGGCTGTAGTCCAATCTCAGCTGATTTACAGTACTATTTCTGTTCTTGGAGCCAAATAAGTGATTCATAGAACAAACAAATCATATGTTGTCATTTATCACTATTAACTAATAAATAGCTCTTGTAGAAATGTTGTAAATGAAGTGTCACATTCATGGTCATGCTGTTATATTGTATATTGGAATTGTAATGAATGAATGAATGTTAATCAAGGTTCTAATAGTTTTGGATTTTTCATTATAGTTTAGTTTTGTTTAGTTTTGAGTTTTTTTTCTCTAATTCAGTTAGTTTTAATTCGTTTTTAGAGCAGGTTTGCTAGTTTTTATTAGTTTTAATTTTTTTCTAAATGCTTAGTTTTAGTTTAGTTTTAGTTTCTTTATATCTTTTATCTTCTTCACCGTCGTATTCAAATAAATCCCAGGCAGGACTCTGCTGCTTTCTCCCAACTTTAGTCTCCAGGTAGAGCGGGGATGAGAAGACGACTGTAAACCACAAGTGACAACAAGTGACGGACCGTGAAGTGTCGTATGGTGCCGCTAGCTAAAATTGCTCGGGCGAAATAAATCAATTTCGTATCAATACGACATTGATAAAGACGAAAACTAAGGAAATTTTAGCCGTAATTTTTATATGTGTTAGTTAGTTTTGTAAGGACACAATACAGTTTCAGTTAGTTATCATTTTTTTCTTTTAATTATATTTTTTATTTATTTCAGTTAACAAAAATGTTTTTTCAATTCTAGTTTTTGTCATTTCGTTAGTTTTCATTAATGATAATAACCTTGATGTTAATCATTTAACTATTTAGCTGCTTTTAAACTATTCCGGGTGTACTTGTAATTATAAAGATTTCAACTTAGTAGGAGTATTTGCATTTTTGCCCAGTATAACGAATTATCTATAAGCACAATATTTGCAGCTTAATCATTTCATAAACTTGTCACATACTAAAATATCCTCGAAAGTCATTGCCTATTTACACAACCAGCAGACGTGGACCAACGTACATTGAATACATGTTTTAGAGGTGATTGTGTCTATTTTCTGGAACATAATTAAGTACATGTAAAGTGTAATTACTGCTAAAATGTACTGGTTACTTTAAAATCAATGGCATTACATAAAGCCTAATCAAATAAGTAAAGTATCTATGGAAAATGTACTCATACAAGAAAAAGGTCAGAGTATAAAAGTGGGTTTTAAGTTAAACTAATGGAAAATTTTCAACTGGTTTCTAGTCACAGTGTATTTCACAGCTTCTGAGCACAAACTCATACACAGTCCTCCTTTAATTTCAGGTTGAATCTTGGGATACATAAAAACTATTTGTTGGAAGATCTGATGTCACCTTTACCAATATAAAGCTACTAATTAATCAGCAAAATACTCTGGAGCTTAAGTGTCTTGCATATGATTAGTAAAACTTTATAATGAATGCAGCACTTGACAAGAAGTCAGTGCTTAAGTGAACATTTATTTCATGGTGCTCTATACTTCAATTTTATTCCATTTCAGAGCCAAATATTTGAACTCCACTCCACACTCCACTGACTAGTAGGTACTTCTTACTTATTACATAAAATCATATATATTATATCATGCTGACATACTATGATGCAATATTATCAGAGTGTATAAAACAAAACTTTTCTTCAACACTGACAAACTGCAATATTAAAATGGTCTTACATATAATCCTTATTATGTTTTATTATGCTTTATGTATTTTATTCACTATGTTTTTGTTTTTTTTTGTTTTGTTTTTTTTTTTCACTGTACAGCACTTTGAGGTTCTGTGGTTGTTTTAAAGCACTGAATAAAGTTTCATTGGATTGAAAAGGATTCTGCATCAGGACTAATTTTAGTTTTGCTACTTTAAAATACTGTGTAGTTCATTGATGATACTTTTAAGAAGGAATGCAGTGAATTCAAGACATTAACCTATATTAGAATACTTACCTGATGTGATATTTTGAACCCTTTCATGCATACTGGTCACTACAGTGGACAGTAATTCTACAGCTGTTCTTTTATATATTCATGGGTTTTGTTGTTTTAGTTCCTTATCAGCAGACACAGTGGATGGTTATGCACCATCCCATACACTTCAATTCATATCATTACTGTAACTTTGCTGTTCTTGATAAAACTAATCTGCAGTAACATTTGAGTGTAAATCAATTAATTGTTAGACTGTAACTAACAGAGTTTTTGTTTTGTTTTTTGCAGTGAGTAAACAGTAGTTATATAATATGTTAAAATGTGAGAAAACATTAGATTAGCAGCATTTAAAATGTTTTTATTTCATTGTTTTCATATCACTTTCTGATATTGGGTTTTAAATACATGTTTCTTTGCTTCAAAAATTAAATGCATGGTGTAGCTGAGTGGACATTTTTGTAACTACATGAAAAGAACTCGATCACATTGTTTTTTTCGTGCCTAAGGAGGAATAAAACCACTCAAGAAAAAAATCTTGACTGAAGTTCTCATAATTCATGCGTGAAAGGGTTAAGTTTACTTGAGTGAGACCTGACTTTACTTCTTTCACCTCTGAGGTTTCTTTATTTCTTTCTCTCTTTTATATCACTCTTTCCTTATGAGTAGAAACTTTAAGATTGATTTATATTTTTTCAGCTGATTCAAGGTTCATGTGATGATGATGATGATGATGACGACGACGACGATGATGATGATGATGATGATGAGAGTGCACCTAAAAATGCTGTACTGACAGTAAATACAATGTTTTGTAGCTCTGACAAATTGGTAAAAATTTGACACCTAATTTGCATAAACATTTGTTGCAGTCATTCGCTCTATATTAAGAGGAATATTCATTAGTTTAGCTTTAAATACAGTGCTGTTTCAGTCCTTCATCTTCTGTTTTATTAACTAGTGGCTTAATGAACGCTGGTGATTTTGAGTCCTTAACTTTCCCAACAGACCACCATCATAGGTAGTGAAACTGCTGCTGTTGGCCTTCGAGGTGCTATCTGTGGTTGGGATCAGCTCTCACCTCAGCTGGCCTCCTCATGTCTTTCTCTAATCTCCCGTACTGGGACCAGAAGCCCTTGCAGAGACCTCCAGTGGAATGTGACAAGTCATGAGACCACTGCTGCTGTGTCCCGCCCTGGCTCTGTGTTTCTGCTCATTTTTTATGCACAGAATCCAGCTATAAAGTGGAGGATATGAGACACAATAGTAGCTGACCTGGGTCACTTTAAATACTTGAGGTGTGTTTGATTTACCACTTGATGTGAACAGCATTGCTAAAGCTGGAAAATGTGTGTGCCAAGCGGAATAAATCAAGAAAACCCCAGATGCACGTCGTTTTGGGGATGAACTATTTTAAATATCTAAAAATGTGCTGCGTGTGTTACATAATGATCCACTTACGTTCTTTCACGGGAGGTTGATGCTGAAAGAATGTGATGATTACGTCTTACATCGCTCATAAATCATCAGAGGCGGTGGGTGGGTGGTGTCAACATCTCAAGTTAGGCTGTGAAAGGTCTCACTCGGCCTGTGGATATAATCCAACATGACTTTTGCATGTCAGGATCCCATTTGCAGCCCAGCCAAAATCTCTTCTGCCGGCTGAGGTCAAGTAAAATAATATGTGGGCAGATTTGGGGAGGCAACTGATATGGATCCAAATGGCAGATGACAGCAGCAACAGAACCTGGCGCTAATGTGTGCAAGTGTGCTTTGCGCATGTGTGCAAAAGAGCGAGCGTACACGTGTGTTTGTTCAAGTGTTTTCTTTCTACACATGCCCGCACATTCCCTATGGCAGGAGATCCATCATCTGGCTCATATTACAAAGCAGTGGGGATCCTCGGTCAATTCCGGCTGACGGATGAAAAGAAGACCTAAGATGGCAGCTATGTCAATAACAGTCTCAGCCTCTGCTGACATCTGCCAGCCTCAAACCTTCACCCTCTCACCCCATTAGCTCCATTTTGTACGCCGCACCGACCAGATGTGACTCCTGCCCACATCTGTCACAGCCGTGACCCCTCACCTTTGGCTCTGTCAAGTTTTAATTCACTTAAATGGATAAAGTAAGACTGCATTCATAGAGTATGTATGAAATTCTTGCAAAACATAGCCAGACTCATCCCTCATACTTATTTTTTTCACCTTCACAGCCCCCTGCCAAAGCACCTAATATAGCAGCAGTGCTGAATCGTATTTTGCAGTAATTAAATTACTTTTGCTGCAATGCTTTATCTAAATTACAATTTGGACACACTACATGAATGTGTGTGCACACAACTTGACTTGATTTTCCATTTTGGGGACGATGACATTGCAAAGTGTGTGTGCAAAGCTGCATAAATCAAGAAAACCTCACATGCATAAATTGAAACACATGTTCATGCAGGCACAGGCTCATTTAAACATTAAACTAATAAGAAACACTTGTATTCAGTTACAGTGCTGCATACATGATAATGTATCTCTGCTATTTTACAGAGACTTAATGCAACTTGAGATATGATGATTATATGTTCAAGAACAGCAGCCTGGGAGGCTTTAGAGCAAACTTCAGAAGAGGGGTGGTCTCATTTTTAAGGTAGCACATTCTTATACTAGAGGGCCGTGATGCTATCTCTCCTTCAGCCAACAAGATATAGAAGTAATACCAGAGATGTGTGACATGCCATGAGATTACGAGAGTGAAGATGGTGATAAAGCAGAAAACCCCTGTAAAGTTTCCACCTCTTCATCCTTTATGTGCAGCATTGCACCTAAAATATTTACAGCACAGTACACATGAAGAAAAATCAGACCAACGTCCCTGTAGCTCACTGGTATGTTCTAACAGCAATCAATAACATGTTGAATTTGCAGGTTATCAGGTTCTTCCACTATGTTAGAGTCCTGTGGTCTTGATACAGCACATCAATCTTCCAATAGAAGTGGGTGGTACTTTCACTGGAGGAGAACTCAACTAATTAAATGAAAGTCCATGTGTGACTTCCTATCAGTGCTCAATAGTAAATATATTAATATCTCTAACCATTTCCATGTTATAACTCATCAAAATATGGCCCATTATAAGTAAAGGTGCACATAAAAATTTGACATGAATCCGACCAGTAGTTTCATCGGAGAAGATGTTTGAAAAAAATTGATAAAGATGATGCCGGACATAGAGCCTTCACAATAGCTCAGGGACTAGAGTCTTCATATGTTGCATGACAGGTCTGATATGGAGAAACTACAGCTGATTGTTTTAAAAGATTTTATGTAATCTTAAGAATCCGCAGTAATTCTTAGATACATTGATTTGCTGCTCTTGTCAAACAGTGAGTCAAATCGACACACTTAAAGTTTGGAAAACCAAATACAAACAGCTCAACCACTATTGTGTCATGTGCTGTTCTGTGTGGCTACAGCGGTGTGTTGTGTTATTATCTTCTTGGACATGGGGACATGGAAATGAGAACAGCTCCAATTAGGATGTTTTTATGATAAAGCCAAAGCATCGAACTAAGATGCTCTTTGGGGTTTGCAGAGTGGGATTTTATTATCTAAGGCTCATTATGACAATTTCAAGACACTGGATGGAATTTCTGCTGCAAGACGCCCCACAGTCAAAACAAAAATAAAACACACAGGAGTAAACATGGGGAAGTACTGTGGCATCATGGGAGTTGTAGTTTCCTCCAACATTGTAGAAAAAATCTATGTGACATAACTCAGGTAGAACATAACTTTATAGATGAGTCAGTCTATTAAAGTTTCATTCACTTAACATTTAGTAACATGTAGTACATTAATGTTCTTTCATTGTAATGAAATAGTTACAAGATGCCGGGAGCCGCTCCACGTCTTAACATTTTTGAATAAAGAGACCTGACCTGATTTTCCATCTGTCTGAGTCATACTTTTGAGTCCTTGCCTCTTTGTCACAAGTTAAGTAAACATTATTGATACCATGCAGGCAGAAAAATGAAACCAGCTGTTACATGCAATAAAATTACAAATGAAAAGAAATCTTGCCATTGTTGGAAAATTTTTAGATACAATTTAAATATGCAACTTAATAAGATAGGAAATGTCACATGTAGGTTTAAATACTGATTAAAAACAAAACTATCTGTAAGTTTAATGTAATATGAACCAGGATTGTCATGAATAGATGATTTTCCCCTCTCAATTTAACATATATTCATAACACTTTAGATGAATATGAAAAAATATATGACCTGTAAACAAGTCATTTTTTCACTGATCTAGATGGAGCATTTGCAGATTTTGACTGACAGTGAAGATTTTATGGTAACCTGCAGCCAGGGTATAAATAATCCTGTGTCTGATAATCATCTGCTAGTGATCAGTGCTTCTGAATATTTACTCAGCTTTTCCCAGAGTGTAAATATCTGCCAGAGACACTCCATCTGGCTCTCACTGTCAGTGTCATGAGACACTTTGCTCCAACACACAAACATTTAACCACTCTATCTGTGTCTCAGCTGCCAGTGTTTCTCTTTGCGTCTGTGTTTGCGTTATGTGTTAAGTGTGTGTGTGTGCTCCTGTGGAACTGTGTTTGATTGATAGACACTATGAATGCATGTTTCTGTTTCTTTTGTGTACATACTGTATAAGGATGTCAACAAGCAGGAATATTATTGACAAATCTCTGAGGAATCCTCTTAACCGTATAGTGAGGTTGGCTGTGACCTCCAAATCTATATGATGACAGATCAGTGTGGAAAACCAACATACGGCTCTACAGCTGCTCTATATGAAGTTCTGGAGTCCTGGATGAGTGAGTGAGAGTATTGGAGAGTTTAAAGGGCAATTGTTTGGCACCACAAAGAAGTCTACTACAAACAAGCTTCTTATTAGCGACTGAAAGACTGACAGCTCTATAATCGCCTCATTGTGCCTCTGTAGTGCCACTCTGAGTGATCATTTAATGTCAAGATAGAAGGGCTTTTTTGCCTCATTCCCAAAGTGAAAATATGCAAATCCATTAAATCTGTCACTACTATTTTTGACATTACATGAAAGGAGATGCCACAAATTGTTTTGCCCAAAATATAAGTTAAAAAAAGCAGATGACAGAGTAGATAGCAGCTTGATGTTGTAAATATAAAGTGGGAGATAGAAGTAAGAGTCAACTCATAATACTGTATTGTACTGAAACACTGAACAATATAAGGTTTAGTTTCTGGAGTTGAGCAGAAAGGAGCAGCTCCAGACATTCAACAGAATCAACACTGTCAAGTTTGAACTTGTTGTTGTTGTCATTTCCACACAACCAATGACGTAAATCTCTTTCACTCAGTAATTACCAGACATTTACAGTACTTTCTAGACATTGTAGTGCTACGACACACCATTACACAGATTTATGCCTTGTTATTTTGTAAAAAAAATATTAGCATAATGTCTTATTTAGAGCCTATAAATGAGTAATGTCAGACCTCAAGTGCCATCCTCTTCATGGTGGTTTTCTTCTGTTTTTTAATGAATGTGTTCACATCATTTGACCAATGTTGTAGTTTGAAATGAGCCAGAGGAAGAAATAATTGCCACTGTGGTCCCAAAGGCAAAGGATACTATATGTTTTATATGAAGGTGTATGACTGCGTATTACCAACATGAGTGTTTGTTCAAGCTTTTCACAAGACTCTGAATCAGAGCCTTAAAAATCTGAACTGAGGCTCAGTATTATTTCAAGGCTGCATTGCACCATCAGAGATTAACATTCACATCAGGGTTTAACTTTAAATGATTGTTATTAAATGTAAAACTACATAATAACTAAGAAAGGTTCAATGTAAGTTTTGGTTTTAATCTACACAAGTTAAATTTGTTTCTGTTGTACTATTATATTGTTCCCCAAATTAAAGTGTGAGTTAAATAGTTAGAGAATAGACTGGTTTTGTTAAATTAAATCTTGTATTATTTGGCCAAATTGCTTTAAGTTTTTCTCAAAGAAAGAGAAATGTGTGCTATGTACTCAGTACTTATAAAGGTATAAAGTTATTATGTGATATTATTATCTTTGTTAAGTTACCATTTGTTGATTCACTATTCAGACTAAACTGTGACAGTTTTGATCTTGTTTTGACAATTCCAAACAGATCTTTCATGCAGATTTTGACAAAACAAACCATGCAAAAACCAGAAGTGATTTGTGGTTTTACTGCGGCTGTTATATGTCTAAAAATAGAGCTAATCAAACAGAGCTATAATGTAAGCTATCAGATGATGCAGCATGTGAAAATTGTAAGACACTGTGGTATTTGACAGCCAAAATAAGATATGAGTTTCTGTTTGAAGAAGAAAACTTGATGATACCATAATTCAACAACTTTGTCAGTATCAATTGTTCTTGCATTTTCAGTTTGCAACTGAAACTTGCATTTACTAAACAGACATAAGTGTCATAAGAGCTTTGCTTAATTTAAATCTAGATTTTTAAATATTATTATTATTATTATTATTATTATTATTATTATTATTATTATTATTAATTTATGTATTTTCGTTTTTGCTGCTTTCCACTGAAAATGAAAGGTAATCATATGATACATTGTGACAAATCACTAACATAAAAAACATAAACTAAAAATGAATTCATTGAAACTTGTCACCAAAATAGAGCAATGTTTGTTCATTATAAAGCACAGGATAAGTTATAACTCAAGCTGCAGCACCTGTGCCATGTTCTGACTCCAGTTTGATCCACTGACTGTATTTGCTCACACCTGTGCTGCGAGGACTTTGGGTGAACCCAGTTCAAGTTCTTTAAAAAACTACTGTTGTACTTGGTGGCTGTACACAAAAGTATGAAATACAGTATGTGTTTCATATTCAAGTCACAATACTGATGGCAGACGTGATGACATTCCTCCTTTTGCTTACTCTGTAACATGTTTAAACATCTGCAGCGGGTTGGGATTACAGCATAAGATTCAAAGACTGTGCCTATCTTCTCATCAGCACATTTAGGAAACATCAAAACACAGTTTAACAGACCTCACCTGGTTGCACCACCCAGCACTGTCAACACACCCAAAGTCTCTTAAGTGTGATCTATATTGTTTGGCTTCGGGTGACAGATGGAGCAACGCTGGCGCTGGTGCACTCAGGTTTTTACCATTCAACACAGTCAAACTTCAAGAGAAAAGGGCAGTGGATACTGTGCAACTGATGTGGGTATCTTTATTTTTCTGGCTGTGTGTTAAGAGTTGTACATCTTGTAGATAAGAGGGAGTGATGTGAATGTGTGATGATTAAAGAGCAGGGTGCTATCTGCAGTAGCTTCACCCTGTGTGTTACTGCATGTCAGGAAGACACACACTGCAGCAGACATCCAAGCACAGATTTCCTTTACAGGGACTGGTTTTACAGACCAGACGACAAAGTAAACATGTGACTGCTAGACTTCAGAGGAGCAGAGTATTTGATGCAAATGTACTTTAGTCCTACTGGGGGAGCTGTTAGCTCATGGAGACGCTGCCTCACTCCTGACGAAATGACCAGTAAAAATGAACTCAGTCTAAAGTGATGTGTGAAAATGCAATCCATGTGAATGTATATGTGATTAATAAAAAAAGCATATGTGTGTGTGTCTGTGCGTGTACTCTAAGCATATGTGTGTGTTGACGTGTAGGATATGTGCCCAAGCAAACACACACCACACACATAGCCCACCGAGGTTGATAGCTTATGGTCGGTGGAAAGGTATTAGTTACAGGATTGAGAAATTATTTGATTATAAAATAACGATGACTGTGTGTTTTTAAGCACTGATGCCAGCTCCTGCAGTTGTGTGCCAGCGGGCCAAGCTCAGCAGTTTGTGTTTGTGCATGTGTGTGAGTCTGAGTCTGAGTGTGTGGATGTAAGACTCTGTTTATTAGAGACAGGAAAGACTAAAAAGGGAGTGAGGGTGAGAAAATGTATACATGCACGTACATCAGAGTGCAGTCAGTGATAGTCAGTTCGTGTGTGTGTGTGTGTGTGTGTGTGTGTGTGTGTGTGTGTGTGTGTGTGTGTGTGTGTGTGTGCGCACGCATTCCAGACAGGACCCTGAGTGGATCAAAGCTGCTGACACCCCAGGCAGTGTCTTCCTGAGGGAGCCAGCTGTCAGATCTGGGATAAGAGATGGCCGGTGTCTGTCCTCCCTCCTCTGTGCTCTCTGTGGGGTCTGTCACAGCAAGTTAGCACTTTGCCAGAGGCATTGATCAACAGTGGGATTAGGCCTTCCTGAAATAATAGCTGTGATGCGCAATGGCGAGAATGGGACTGTCCAATGAAACTTGTGTTGTGGCCGAGATCTGATAAAGTAGCCAGAGGTGCTGCTGTTGCTTGTATTTAACGTTTAAAGACATACTTAACTTTGAATATAACAATATCCTGAATTTGGCACAGGTTATGTAAGAAGCATCCTTACTCTGAATGTAGCATTTTCTGAATAAGACACATGGAATATTATTCCACCTTTAGGGAACATTTTTGGACAGGTAAACAGCAGTGTCATAGGATGCATTTGAGATGAGGTTTTTGCACCTTTTTGCAACATCTTTCCTGTTGTACACCAACTAACCAACAATTTGCAAGAGTGCCATATAGAGATGCATGCAATAAAAAGCATACATTTCTGGTCAGAAAGAGAAACACACCAACTTTTAAGCACAGTGAAAGGTGTCTGGATTTGTGCAAATATAGCAGTGTCAACTAGTTCAAGAAGATGAAGGCTACATTTATACAGTCAAACAAGTTGGCAGTGAGGAAATCCTGCTGTTAATCACAATAATACATGGCTGCGTGTAAATGAGAATTTTAGCAGAATATTCATTTTCACTAGCCATGTTAGAATGTTGTCCATTTTAAAGCCAAAGCTGGAATGTTTTTCATGAAGGTAAACGTGACCAAACAAGACACAATGACATCAATTCACACTAAATCTTTTATAGAGGCAGAGACAGAACTATACAGCTTATCATTAAAGTACATTGTGCTCGTATTGTTGGGCAATTGTTCTGATATTGTTCTGATATATCTGATACAGCTGCTAATATTTCTCGCCCAAAAATAATTCTTTTTTAAATATCACCTGCTTCCCACTTCCTGGATATCAGCAATTTACCCAATAAGTAATGTTATTATTATTATTGAAAACTGTTATAAAAACTTGAATTGTACTTCCACTAGCGGCATTGTACCTGTGCTGTCATTGTACAGTAGCATGAGAGGCTAAAATCGCCCAGCATACCTCACAACATTTGAATATGGACATAAAATTGTGAATAGTAGATAGTCACGTAATGTTTCTATTCATTTGGCGAGTTTGGTGGCAATCGGGTCTGTGGTGAGCTCAGACTTGGTCCGCGGTGAGCTGGGACCCAGTCCGAGGTGAGCTCAGACCCTGTCTGTGGTGAGCTGGGACCCGGTCCGAGGTTAGCTGGGACCCGTTCTGCGGTGAGCTGGGACCCTGTTAAAATCACCCAGCATACCTCACAACATTTGAATATGGACATAAAATTGTGAATAGTAGATAGTCAGGTAATGTTTCTATTCATTTGACGAGTTTGGCAGCGATCGGGCCGGTGAAGGCTGAGGAAAACCCGTACATCTTGTCTTTTAAGTCTACTTTTTTTTAATCTAAGTTATTCACAGCTACTTATACTCTGCATTTATTTATTTATTGCGTGTTGATGTGTAATGGCTGTGTTTGTGGAGCGGTGACCGCATTTTGTATTCTGAATTTCCCCTAGGGGATTAATAAAGTAAATCTATCTATCTATCTATCTATCTATCTATCTATCTATCTATCTATCTATCTATCTATCTATCTATCTATCTATCTATCTATCTATCTATCTATCTATCTATCTATCTATCTATCTACAAACACCCTCCTGTGCTGCAACATTGATCAGACATCGATCAGGCGGACGGACACAGAATGTGCTATATATAGTAGGAAGGATAGGATTATTCATCTGTGTAGTGCTTTGTGATCTTGGGAACATGGCAAACCGAGCCTCTTGTGAGTAAATGTAGGCAGATGCTTTGAACATACTGCACGGCTAAAGAAAACAGATTTAGGCGAACTGACAATTGGCAAGAAAATGTTAATATAAGCAAGATGATGCATTACAAATCTGCCATATAAAACACAGCACTGGTGGTAAAATTGCTCAGCCCAACTGTATTGGCTACTGACTGTGTGTGATGGTGTCGGGAGTGTACGCACCCCATCTGCGTGCCAGGGCTCTGGTCAGCCCACCCGTCGTAGATGTGCTGCCAACTCTGTCTTGGCAGGCGCTTTGAAACCCTTCTTTACCTCTGCAGCGGTCAACAGTGTCAACAGTGCACTCAAACCACATGTACAGTGTACGCAGAGCCTATGAATCAGTGTGACTGGAGCGTTTGTGTGTTCATGTGCCTTTCTAATGGGGTGTGATATGGGTTTGTGTAGCTGCTACGGGTTTGAACATTTCATGCTGTTCAACGAGGAAATTCATGTCAGTTTAGCAGGTCAGTTGACACAAATGGCAAAAATATGTTTCTTCTTTCTCACTGACCTTTTGTGGCATTTAAAGATGTTATACGCATCTGGTTTTATATACAAAAGTGTTGACGTTTTGTCTCTAAGATGGTGTTTGTCTATTGGCTTTGTTCCAAATAAAATGGAGTGAAATGGTAAATGTGTTTGTTGGGCTCACAGCATAAAAAATGCATTTACACATCTTAATAGAGCATCTTTTCCCAGAAACAGTGTTCCTATTACTGTCAATAAGCCACAGGGCTCACTGTCAACAGTTTTCATTGGGAATATTTCTTTGGTACAATGTTGTTCCAATGAAAACTGTACAAAGTAAGGTCTGTGAATTATCCAGAGGAACGGGAACATTTAGACATGTTGCTGTTGACATTCTGAACCTCCTTAATCCTACTGTCCTGCGACCATCAACGCAAAGTCACACTGTGCAGGCAAACATTGTTCAAAACCACAGAAACTTCTTTTAATAAATGCTTGTCAAATATGTCAGGATGTTCATAACGTGAAGAAAATGATGCACATGAAACGCAGACATGTTTCTGTTTGAAGGACTGGTGCAGCTATGAAAACATGAGTCCTGAGCAAGAATATTTCACCCAGTGTAAACATAATGTATGGAGCTTCAGTGAAGACCATAAAAAGAGATATTTCTATAGCGCTAAAATCACAACTTAATGTAAATTTGGGGATTTCATTTACCAGTTTGCCTGACACGGTGGTCAGCGGGCAAACTGGGGTGAATTTAGGCGTGCGTGTTTTCATGGAAGTTACTGATTAAAGAAAATAATAACATTGGAAAGAAACTCCTGAGAAGTTTCTCAGCTCAGAATCTACCACAAATATGCACATTTATACTTTGCTTAAGTACTAACTTTGTAGACCAAGTATTTTCATTTTCTGCTACTTTGTATTTTCACTCTTCACTCCGTTGTATTTATTTGACAACTTTAGTTTGCAATCTTTTTGTCTCATAACATCTTACAAAGATCAGTGTGTAGTCAGTTCACAGTTCATCTATGTATCTCTAAGAGCTTCACTGAATACCAATTTATGTCTAAGTCCAAATCTAAAGACAAATATCTGTATCAGGAGTTTGTTTTTTCTTCCCTTTTCTCCCATGAATCATGTGACAAACATTCAGATATATCTGGGATCCCCGTTTATAAAACTGGATATAAAGTAGCTCCACCTTTTTGTAGCTACAACAAAAACATGCTGCAACTACAATGATGCTCCAGTATTAATAATCCAACGTTGTTTATAAAAAATATATCAGTCAGAGGAACCAGAACAGTACTTTTACTTCTACTTCTACAATGCATTATTTTATTTTATTTTTTTTACATTAATTTACTTGTGCTTTTTCTGAAGTAAAGGATGTGAATACTTCTATCCCACTGTTACCATTCGTAATGTTTTGAAAATTCTTAAACATGATCCATTGTGGATGTTTTATTTACATGTGGGGTAACTTTGCGGCTCCAGCTCCTATTCATCACTGCCCTTTTGCACCTTACTCTAAAAGCTCCCAAGAGCTTTTACTTTAGGAAGTTTGGAGCTCAAATCCCCTCCTCCACCCACTCACTCACTCTCTCACGCACATACACTTAGACTTAAAACTTTCTCTATCTCTGCCCTCCCTCCATCCCCCTTTTTTTTTTCCTCCCTCCTCTCGGCTAAAAACTATAAGAGCCGGACTGAAGTGCACACACACACTCACAAAATACTTGCATGCACATATGCATAGAGTGGAAGCAGCAGCTCTCCACAGCACTGAGGCAACGGTGTGTGATTGAGAGAGAGAGAGAGGGGGGTGGAGAGAGACAGCAACAGAGAGAAAGAGAGAGAGAGTACTTTCTGTCTCTCACCAACTAAAGGGAAGCACCAGTGTGGAGAAGTTGCTTGAAGTGAGTGCTCCAGCTGAGGACTTTTCCTATCAGACCATGGAAGCAAAGCAGAGGAGGTAGAAGTATAAGAAGAGAGGGGAAAGAAAGAAAGAAAAAAAAAAAGTGGCCATACAGGAGATTTCTTCTGAGGGATTACTGGACATTTTATATGCGCTCGTGTCATGGTGATATCCTACATGATCGCCTCCCGTTGACAGAAGCCTCTCTGTTTCTTGGATTTCCCAAGGATCAAAGTTTGTTTTCTGAGCACAGTGTGTGAATGAAGTGTGCGGAAGCAGGAAACATGTCAAGCGGACCTCTCAGTCACCTGTTGAGGGGAGTCTGGTTGCTGTGGTTCTGGCAAGGTGGGTTTACGCAGTGTCTGCAGGATGCCAGTGTGTTTTTCTATCCATCTATTTTTAGATTTTGTAGTTTGCCTTCAAGGATACTCTCAGAATTTTATAGATTTGTGTGCCATGAGATGGAACACACTCCCCCTTAAATAAATTCAGAATTAAAGCCTAAAGCTAAGTATAATGAAACTCTTGAAAAAAGATTAATTTTGATTGAAATGATTAAACCCTTAAACTGATTACAGAGGGGGTTAATCACATGGTCTGTGGAGGAATTAAACATTTGAACTTATTATAACTTGTTGGCATGTAAGCAGTTGAAATGTAATCTCAAAAGATTTCAGAGGATGTTCTCCTTCAATGTAAAGCTTTATGGGCAATAAAGCAATCAAATAAATTCGCTCTCGTGAGAAATCAGCTGAACACTTGGGGATTTAGCTTAAACAACGTGTAGCAGGCCTCAGAAACAAAAAGGAAAGGATTAGATCAGACAAACTGCTAATTATATGGAAGTTCTTAAGCAATTTGTCACAATTCAAGTGATTTGCAAAGTTCAACATTTATATCAGCACTTTGGAAAAGTAAAAACACAACCTATGCTGATATTAGGTTCATGAATAGGTGGTCTGTGTTCGCTCTGTCCTGCTATGTGGGTCTTCAAAGCATCAGACGGATCCATGGCCGCTGGAGGAGTCTTAAACAGGGCTCTGGCTGGTGCCTTTAAACAATGGTTCCCTAGGAGCAGGGAAGCGTGGCCCTGGAACTAATGTTGCCATTATGTTAATGGTTAGAATAACAGGAGACAGCCATTACCAACCTTACCTCAGGCTGCTGAGCAGAGCTGATTGTCCAGCAGGCACAGCCTCGCCGGCGGAAGCGCTAGGTTTTGACCATCAGTGCTGGTTAGGGTGACGGGTGTTGGGACGCAGACAGGAGGGGGCATCTGCCTGCTTGTAATTATCATCATCCAACACCTCAGCACTAACCCCCCACCCCTCCCATTTTCAGACGCTTTAATGGTAGACTGGTATCTGTGAACTGTTTTTCTTTTGCACTTCTCAAGTCTAGTGGAGGAGACAGGCGAGGTTGAGTCGCTGGCCCTAAACTGATGCCATAAGGGGCAGAGCTGCTTTCAGACGGAACAGAAGACAAATTAGAAATTAATGTACTAAGGAGACATTCTTTTGGAAAATGAAATGTGTAGTCAGACATATTTAAACAGATGTAATGTCAATTCTGTGAGGTGGAATTTCCAAAATCAGTTTCTTTTCAGAGAGGTTAAAACTGGCTTTATTCTGAACCAATTCCACACATACATGCCAGAGGAAAAACTCTCAAAATAATACATTGATAAAGCAAAAAAGCAGTATCAAACCAAAATTGCAACTTTAAAACTCCAAATTCTTTTTCAGGAAAAATAAAAAATGACTGATTTGTTGTGTACCGCAATTAATATCTGCAGAACACCCAGTTTGGATCACTGGACGGAAACATTTGAAATCCTATTTCTGCATTTGACTGTTCTGTCAAAACAGAAAAAACCAAGATAGTATTTATTTAAATTAAAATCCTGGATGCAGTTTCAGTCTGAAATTGTCTCTTTCCAACTTGAAACTCTCTCAAAGTATGTGAAACAGCCACCGACCGGATCTCCCAAAGCGTCTCCAAACCAAGTTTTTGGATAAAGGTGAAACCGATGTAATCTCAGCTCTAAAACATCAACGGACCATCAACTTCCCTTGTGTGCTATCTACGTACATCATGACTGCCTTGGCTGTCCACTGAGGAGAGACACCACAATGCATGTCAGGTGTTATTATAATCAGGGATCCTCTTTAATCTTTACTGTCTACTGTCTTACAACTCAAAATACAACGGTTTAATTTGTTTATGTGGTACGTAAACTTGTAAAATTCAGCGAGAGGAAGAGAGGTTTGGTGTGATGTGACGACTGCTTTTTATAATGAAGGTGAGCGCTGCAGTGGAACAGTCTGTGAGTTGTTGCTCTGCGCTAACGCTAACTACAGTCGAACTGGCGGTAACATCCACTGGGCAAACCCCTGCAGATCCCTTGTCTAAATAAACGAGGCCGCTGGATTAACCAGTTTACACAATGATGAAAAGACAACAGTGGTTGTCCATGCGCTGCCCTGGGGACAGAGGTCCGGGAGACTGCTATGAGATGGGGTTAAAGCCCCAAAAAGGAAGGGGGACTAAGGGTTAGAATAACACAACAAACTTTGTGTTCTTTGAAAAAACCTCTACATCAGCCTGACCTTCACCTGACTTTAGTGACAAGGATGGAGGAGAGGGGGAAGCAGAGGCAGGAGGCAGATCTGGGCTAAACCAAGTTCTAAACCAGGGGTGTCAAACTCATTTTAGTTCAGGGGCCACATTCAGCCCAATTTGATATCAAGTGGGCCAAACCATTAAAATAATAGCATAAAAACCTATAAATAATGACAACTCCAAGTTTTTCTCTTCCTTTTTTGTGCAATAAAAAACATTAAATTATGAAAATATTTACATTTACAAACTATCTTTTAACAAAAAAGATGTGAAAAATCAGAAAAAATGTTAATTTGTTAAGAAAAATAAGCTAAATTTTAACAGTCTTACTTGTACATATGCATTACACACAATGTTACACAAACATAATATTGCTGAAATTTTGAAGTTTGGAATGTGTAACTAAAATAAGAATGTTTACAATATTGTGTATCAACTTATTAACACAACTCACAAATTGGATCTACAAATCCACAAAACATTTAGTAACAGACAGAATATTATTAAAATTGTACTTAATTACAGATTGCAGATTTCTTTATTGTCGTTTGACAGCACAGTGTACATACAGCACAGAGTACATCAAACGAGATTTCAAGGGACATTGGGCCGCTGCAACTGGTGCGCCACCATAGAACCCTTTTCTTCGAAATTTGCAGTGAAGAACAAGATAATGCACAGCCCAAATATAAGACATCATACAGTTTTCACACAGTACATGTGGACATTAAAATTGTACTTAATTTTCAGGTTGTTCACATTTTATTGTAAGGGTTACTAGACTATTATTTTACTTTAGATCACATTGGGCTAAAACAAGTTCAACACCCTTGACTGTTAATATCTTCAGTGTAATTTTTGCACTCCATAAAATCATGCTGGGGGCCAGATTGGACCTTTTGGCGGGCCAGTTTTGGCCCCCGGGCCGCATGTTTGACACCCGTGTTCTAAACTGTTTGCATTTTGCCTTTCACAGTTGGTAATGCATGTTTTTTTATACTGTAAAGAATAATAGTTCTGGTCCACTACTGGTCCACAAACATTAAAGAGGATTAAAAACAATACATGCATTGATACTTAGTGAATGTAAAAGTCCTACAGCTTTGCATATTAGATGAGTACTTTGGGAAATCTGAAATTTCCTGCTAAGCGTTAAATAAATCTAACATCTGTTAACCCATAAAGACCCAAAGATCCACTGGCGACCAAAAGCATCTACTGATCTAAACTATTTAATACCTGTTGATCCACTAATCCTATCAATATATGTAAATAATTGGTGTAAAATACAGTTTACCATCTGTTCATGGTCATCAGATATGACCCATTTGGACGTTCAGAGGCTTCGTAGTGAACATGGAAACACTGTCATCTTCTACAACAACGATTCACCAGTAAAACCCATGGAGTTTGACAAATGGCAGTGGATGGAGACACTTGGTTTATGTTCACTTAATGAAAGATTTGACTGAAAAAGTCACTTTTCCCTCAGTTTTCTCTGTTTCTAATAAAATAAACCTCAACTTTAATCTGAGCTTTAATGAAAATCTACATGATCAATGAATTCAATAAAGGAAAATACCTGACTTACACTGAAAAAATGCAAAATAAAGAAAATAATATTGCAATAAATGGTAATAGATCAATTAGGAAAGGTTAAATAGAGAGAAAAAAAATTGGGAACTGACATAAAAGTAGCACTGGGTTTTTATGGATAAAATATGAAGTTCGACTTAGTTCAGACACTGAAATCAAGAAGATAAGACCTGGCCGACACTGTCCCAATGTAAGAAAATCTGCCTCCCATCACCTTCATGGCTCAGTATCTGTACCATGTCATATCTGATCATGGAAACAAAAACCAAAATTTATCTTGCATGACATGTCACTTTTTTTTTTTTCTTTATGTTTACATTCCAGACTTTATTTGGCAGGAGGCTGTGTTTTCTGAAGTTACCACAAAGTTATCAGATGACCACTGGGCATTCACAATGCCACAGCTGTCCAGAACTCCAAGATGTAAAAGAATTTGATCATTTTGACAATTCTACACTATAGAACCAATTTAACACCAATATAACACCAAATATAAAAGAACTGGATCACTCTGCGATGCTTTTGTACTAATTAATAGTTGTGATCAGAGTTGGCCGCTTTATTTCCTTTCCCAACATGACAGTAAAATATTGGTCCTAAATCTTATCATAATTGATGATGATGATGATGATGATGATGATGATGATGATGATGATGATGATTGAGGATATAATTGTTCTTAACTTTAGTCATTATTACGAATAAAGAAATTTTCAGGATTTCATTTTAAATACATTAACTTACTATGTTTAAGGCAATGCAAACTGGTTGATTATAATTTTCCTCAAAATATGATAATTTAAAGCATCAGCTATTTAGCAAACTTTTGTCATAGGTAACAGTGCTTATCCAACTCATAGAATACTTACACTGTAAAAAATGACCGTAGAATAAACACTAAAAAGTTACAAAATTGCAACATAAAAAAACTGTAAATGACAATACAATGCAAAGTTGTTTATTTGAAAAGATTTTTGTGTTAACAATTAAATCAAATATAGCTGTGGTTCTTACAGGAAGAGTATGTGAACAAAACCAGATTTATATGTAGAAATGATGTATTTCTATTGTTTTTAGAAAATAAAACTAAATTGAAAAACAATGTGATGCCGTTTAAATTGCAAGACCATAATGATGAAATAATGGCCTATTTGTTTTTTTGTTTTTAATAAAAAAAGTTATTTAAAAAGTAAACATTTAACAATTTAACATTTAAACTTGTAAATAAATGGGTTGGTAGAGTTGGTAGAGCGGCCAATAACCAAAGGGTTGGTGGTTCAAATCCTGGCTCAGACTGTCCATATGTTAAAGTGTCCATGGAAGACATTGAACCCTAAATTGCTCCCAGTAGGGCCTGGTGGCTTTGGAAAGTGCTTTGGACACCATGAAGGTGTAGAAAATGTGCTAAATAAGTGCAGTCCATTTACCATTTAAATCCAGTGTTAAATATACATATTTAAAATGTTAAATCTACATGTTACTCCGTAAATATGTTTACAATTGGATGTGTTTTTTACAGTATTGTTCTGGTAACCATAGCTACCAGTTTTTTTCCGTAAAAACAACAGGATTTTTTTTACAGTGTAGACATAAAACTCCAATTTAAAGTTTTGACCTGAAAGAAAATTAATAAATACTAGAGCAAATGTGTTAACTAGTGAGCTTTAAACTTGTTATGCAGACTTGGTCATATTGAACGGAGCCACGCTAGCGTTTTCCCTCATTTGCGGAATTAAACTAAACAATTCTCTAAAATACCTGTTGATAATAAAACAAAAACAAGGGAGCTATATGACATTTTACTGAATCTGCCAATCAGACGCAGGTAATGCAGATACATAGTTGTTGCATCACAGCAGTCAAAAATGTAGCAGGTATCTGTTTCAGGATGCCTGGTTAAGATCTGCAGCACAATTCAACTGGACAAAGCAGCTGATATCTATGAGTAATGTTGTGCAGTCTGTTAAATATGAGGAATATTTCTGCTCACACCTGTTAAATACAGCAAAAAAAAAACAAAACACACACACATGCTCAGGTCATGTCAGTAATCTTATCATCCAGTATAGGAGGGAGAGTCTCCCCATCCTCCTCTAACCCCTCATCTTTTGACCAACTTGATTCACCTCATCAACCATTGAGTCATAAGGGGAAAAAAATGAAACAAAGACAGAAAGAAGGAAGGAATCTAAAATCTATCCAGGAGAAATGAGCCGTTAACATTGTGGCTTTTTCATGAGGGGAGGGGAGCGGTAATCAGGAGGAAGGGCAGCGGGGCATTGGCACTTCAGGGACAGTTTGGAGGGTTTTGTTCTGTGGCGTTGAGGCAAAGAGAGGTGAGAGGGTGATGGAGTGTCACACTGAAAAAAAAAATGTGGCTAGGGTGCAGTTAAAAAAAGGGAAACATATGAGTAGGAACTGAAAACACTGGAACATGGACAGATTAATTTTGGACCGGCAACATTTTCCCTGAGGAAAAACTGGTATTTTCTTACACCTTCCTCTTTGGCAGCTTTAGTGATTCTCCTTAAAATCCTTAATAAAAGAGGTAATAGAGCCTAACAAAGACCTCTCTCTGTAATGAAAGAGGATTGACTTAAATGTAAGCGCTTGAATCCCCCAGCAAACCCTGAATCAAAAGTGCCTGGATCTGATTTTTGTTTTTGCAGGATAGCTCTAAATAAAGAAGTACATAAAACTGTATTTTGACTTTGGCTCTGTGGATGAGACATGAGAGACGAGAGTGAAGGCTGCCAAACCGTAATCACAAATGCAAACAAACAAACAGAGTGAAGCCCGGAGGTCCTTTATAAATGGTATCCCTTCTGCCTTGAAAATCAATGTGTGCAGTGTGTTTCTGTGAGCGTGTGCGTGCATGCATGTTTGCGTGCGGATACAGGATGAATATAGGAGCTCAAAGCCAGGTAGATTACTTTGGCCGGCCATCAGTCAGTTGAAGTGAGGCCTGGTGGCAGTGGTGTGTCGGTGCTGATGACAAACTGACCATCCAGACCACACACAGGTCACAGGCTGCGGCGCTGACCTCTTGTGGTAGAATGATGACACTGCATGAGGATAAATGGGATGAGTGTAGTCTCTGTGGGCTTCTAAGTCAAGATCTGGCCATGTTTAGTTCAGCTGGTCAGCACAGCAATGGAAATATACTACTCACCTGCATGGAAAATTCTATTCAAGTAAATAAGCATTTGCAGCAAAGTGAAATTAATGTATTTTCTATAAAAGCCCTGGTCTGGTCCCTCTGACTGATATGTGGCATCATTATATCATTAATAGTAAAGCATCAGTGTTGACACAGTATTTTACTTTTGGAGATGAGGCAGATGGAGTTAGTTTAAACTCATTTATATCCACTTTTACTAGAGCAGGGGTGTCAAACTCATTTTAGTTCAGGGTCCACATTCAGCCTAATATGATCTAAAGTGGGCCGGACCAGTAAAATAATATAAATAATAGGATAAGAACTTATAAATAATGTCAACTCCAAAGTTTTTTTTCTCTGTTTTTGAGTGAAAAAAGTTAAATTCCGTAAAGAAAATGTTTATATCTACAAACCGTACTCGAACACAACATGAACAAGTGCAATTTTAACAATATTACGCCTTAGTTTATCATTTATACATGTGAATCACAACTTACAGATCACAGTGGATCTACAAATACACAAAACATTTAATAACAGGGAGAATATTTTTAAAATTCCACATACTTCTCTTAAGAAATTTCAGGTTATTCACATGTTTGGGTAAAGGCTAGTCTGTAAATGTAAACATTTTTGTGTAATTTTTTTTTTTTTTTACACTACAACAAAGAGAAAAATTTGTAATTTTCATCATTTATAGGTTATTATGATAGTATTTTACTGGTCTGACCCACTTGAGATTGAATTGACCTAAAATGATTCTAACATCCTTGATTGTTAATATCGTCAGTGTAATTTCTGCATTTCACAAATTCATCCCAGGGACCAAATTGGACCCTTTGACGGGCCGGTTTTGGCCCCTGGGTCACATGTTTGACACCTGTGTACTAGAGGGACACCAAATAAATCTGAAGTCTCATCAAGTGATTAATAGGAAATAAGAGAAATCGAAGTTTTGTTTACTGAGTTTTTCTCTGAAATCTCTGATTCATGGTGAGATGCTGGAAGATTCAAATATTTATTGAAGTGAAATCATGTGGGAAGGGAAAAAATAACTATTTTGTGGAGGTGTTAACATCTCAAAAACCTAAACTCTGCACTGTGAGTCAGAGGATTTTTGTAAGATGTCAGAAGCTGAAAAGGGTGGAATCCACTGGCTTCACAACAATGTGATGTATTCAAATGGTTTGTTATATTATCACAGGGTAACTGAACATCCTCTTTTGCCTGGACAGGTCCTCTTTTCACATCCTGTCTGGAGCTTTCAGGGGTTTGTTTTGTTATATACCTGAATGTTCTGTCCATACAGAGGAGACCTGCTTTAAATATATTAAAGTTCAAAGGCATCTTTGAGTAAACTTCGAGTACCATTTAAGTATCCTGATGCAGGGCCGAAAGTTCTCTGTTTAGGAATATGGATACCCTATATCACTCTTTAAAAAAAACAAAAAACAAAAAAAACAATAATTTGTAGGACCTGATGTTGCCATCATTTCTGATGAAAAGTATCCATTAAGTTAAAGTTACATTTCATTTTACTTGATACACTACTTTACTTAGATTGAATTAGGTAAATACTTATTAACTAATGAACGAGTGTGTAAAAAGAAAGTATGAAGGAACAAAAGCTACTGGACAAGTGTAGAAAAAAAAGTTTAATATTCCCCACTGATATGCAATAAAGTTGGAGTATCAAGTATCAGAAAAGGAAAAGGTCAATTTTCTCAAATTTTGTTCTTAAGGACAGTAGTTAAGCAAAAAAAAAAAAAGTTGCTTTCAGCCAGTGCTTGATGCTAACATTAGTCTCACCGTACCAGAGCAGACCGACTGTGAGAATGAGAGGAGAAAAAAAGGGCTTTAAATCATTTTAAACACAGTTTTATGGGTAAAAATACGTGGAATCTGTTTTGAAAGATGCATGAAGAAATATACTGTAACAGGGAGGTGTGGGCTGCATAAAGGGGGAGTTTTAAAGAGTGCAGCGGAAAAAAATAAATCAATGGGACCTATTGCAAGGTAAAACTAATGATATTTGACTGCCTGTGTAGGAAATGAATCAACTAAAATAGTCCCCCATCTCCCCCAAATTGAGATGGGGGTTGGATATTATCATATGTATTACAACATCGCCTCAATTGTGGTTGGAATAGGTTCTTTTGTAGAAGAATACTTAAAACCCCACGATGAGCAATTTTGTTTTACTAAGCTCTGCTTTTATGAGTACTCTTTCAGTAAATGCAACCATATGCCCGACTGGAATGAGATCCGAGAGAGGGAAAGGGGCTGAATGACAAGTGACCTCAAGAAACACTCTATAGAAAGGCTTTGGCAAAAACAGTAACTCAAATATAGAAACCCAAATGACTCCACATCACATACTGGGACTCTCTGTCCATTCACCGTGTGCCGTATGTGAGGAACCACTTAGGCAACATGTTGCATGCAGCTACAAAGGGCGACTAACATAAAACAGACCTATTGGATGACTCGCAAGAAGCAGTGGAAATTAATTAATCCTGATTAGTATTTCTGCTTCGTGTTCTCCCGTGGGAGCACAGCTGGGTTGGACTGACCGGGTTCCCTCGCCAGCTGCAGTGACACAAAGCATAAACAAACACATCACCGCATGGGGAAAATTGCAAACATGTTTCAAAGCCTGTGACAGGAAAAAGAAGTATTAATCATATCAACAAACTGACAGACTGCTCCAAGAAGGAGAAATGTGCATTGAGCTTTAATCTGGTTTTGTGGTCTGAGGCTGTCCAAGCTCTACAGATGTGTGTGTTTGTGTCTGTGTGTACATCAGGTGAAAGGATGCTAGGAAATGACTGCGCTGAACACATGTCTGTGGTTGTGGTCAGCATATGGGAAGCATTCCAAGAAAAAAGGGAACAAAAAATATCCTCCATCTGACACTAACAAGGTTAATAAACCCTGATCATTCAAGCTCCATGTTGGACCCTTAAACAGAAAAATCCACTGGCAACTTAACGTCACACTCTTTCCACACAAAGTCCCCATTTTCCTGCAACTGCTCAGCTTTGAGTGAACAAACTCAACTGTGGCTCAACTGGGGTCTTAAAAGTCAATGCCTCCACAGCAAACTCCCAGTTCAGCTGAAGGCTCAACAGGTGATGAGCTCCCCATGTGCATCTAAAGTCAGAGGAGAAAAAGTGGACTGGGACTACAAACATAAAGCTGTCTAACACAGATGACCCTGTGAAAGTTGAGAAAGTACAAGGAAGAATGTGAGAGCTCAGGGATAAAGAAGAGCAAGAGGGAATACAGGAAAGAGAAAAAAGAAACTGAGGCAAAAACAAGTTGGATTCACCGAGTGAAAAGGATATGAAGGAGTCTGTGAGAACTCACCCTTCTTGCTTTTTGACATTTGTTTTGGGAGGAGGAAAGTGAAGCTATAATTTTCATGCACAAAATAATCCACATACACACACATTGCTCAGACCCCAGTGGCCTTCCTCACATTGCAACCATGAGGGTGCAATCAGAAAATTTCTCTCGCCTTTGTCTCAGTTGAAACCAGATCAGCACACTTAGCCTTTCCTTCTCAATAACACACATGTTTGTGGCAACACGTAGATAAAGCAAAAAAAAAAAAAAAGCAGTTATGATCAATGACAGGCAGAAAGGCTACAGGTGTGCATATGTCAGATCAATAAATGTTATAGAATGAATAATGCTTTCATTTAGATTAATTTAACTGTCAGCGTTTGGGGAAAATACAAGCAGGTCCATTTATCATCATAAGTGTTTTTTGAATCATATTATCTACAGATGTTTTTGGCTCATTGGGCCTGCTGCTGTCACTGACCCACTGTTTGCTTTATCACAATGACAGAACTGTATATACACAAAGTAAATCCACTTGTGCAGGTGATGATGTGCACACAAACACAACATCGCCAACACACACACCTCCTGCCTTTAAGCAAAACAAAAGCATTGTGCTGCAGCTGCAGGAGCGACAAGCCAAAACTGTCTGCATCGTGGCCAATGTCCTGATTCACAGCTATGTATGGTTTCTATAGCACCGTCTCACCACTCATTACATGGAAAATTTACCAAAATTACAGCCCTGAAACAGCTTGCAGTCAACCAGAATTGTGTTTAGATGTAACAGTGAGACGATGTGACTGTTCCCTCATGGCTGTGTTATTCCCTTCATTTTCTGATGAAGGAGGCCAATAATCATCCCAGAAGAGAGTATAATCTGTATTTATCGGGTCCAGAGCCTGGAAATATAAATTAAATGTAATGGAGCTTCTTTGTTTAAAACTAAGTATGCATAACTGTGATTATCTTCTCACTGGTTTTCAACTTTTCCCTCCTCTTTAGCTGTGTTTGCAGCTGGGACTGGTAGTAAACTATGGGAAGTGCCCACAGGCCCCTTCACTTCCTCCTCCAACCTCAGTGAGAGTCTGCAGTGGGAGCCTCACTGTCAGTACAGCCACCTACAGGACAGAGCAAGAATCACAGCAGATCTCCCCCCAACGCTGGACGGCACCTGGGTGTCAACAAGGTCAGCTTTTACCCATCAGAAGAGTCTGGAATCTGCCTGAACTTTAACCCTTTCATGCATGAAATATGAGAACCTTAATTGATTTTTTTTTTTTTCCTGAGTTTTTATTCCTCTTTAGGCATGAAAAAAATAATGAAATTGAAATTGTTTTTTATGAACCAATTTTTCATGGAGTTGCAAAAATGTCTACTCAGCTGGACACCATGTGTTTAATCTTTTTAAGCAAAGAAACATGTATTTATTGATAAACTGTGTGAAAACTATGAAATAATTTTTAAAATGTTGTTAATCTGATGTTTTGTCACATTTTAACAAACTCTAATACTAGTTATTAATCACTTTATGGAGATTATATACAAAAAAAAAAAAAAACATAAAAACTTAATGTTAATGACAGTCTAACAACAATAACAAGCACCTGATTTACACTCAAATATGTTAGTGCAGATCAGGTTTATCAAGAACAGCAAAGCTACAGTAATGGTATGAATTGCAGTGTATGGGATGATGCATAAACATCCACTGTGTTGGTTGATAGGGAACTAAAACAATAAAATCCTTGAAAATACGATAAGAGAACAGCTGTAGAATAACTGTCCACTGTGGTGACCACTATGCATGAAAGGGTTAATTTTATCCTGGTCTTATGTATTTCCTTCTTTTTTTATATGGCTCTCATGCTGCAAATGGTTTGATGTTATTCTACTGCAAACCATGCCATGAAAAGTACTGTAAATACTCAGTTCAGAAAAGCGCTTCATTAGGTGGTTGAAACACAAATAATACTTAGATATAGTTGATATTAAAGTCAGTGATTTAAATTTTATTATTGAATGCTATTTGGAACATTTTAGTCCAGTATGTCCACACCAACATTGTGAAAACACAACATGAAGTAAAATACGGTTAAAACTATTGTCTTTGTCTACACATGTAGAACCTTAACAGAACAGTTTAATCCAGTGTTTTGGGGTCACCTGGAATTCAAATGGGATCGCCTGAAATTTCTAGTAATTGATAAAAAAAAAAAAAATTACTTATAAAAAATATTTTTAATGCTTCAATATATTTCATCATAATTAGAACACTATACACTTTTCCTAATAAAACTCACGTTCATATAAAATGCAGGATATAATATCTGTTAGGGCATATCTTGATTGACCTGATCATGTGACCATGTGCATTAGCTACTATGCTTCAACCTGCCTGGACACAGTCGCAGTCAGAAAACTGGTGTCACATACAATTTTACCCCTGTATTATTTTTGTACTTCTGGTATTTTGGCACATGTGCAGTACGTGGGTAAATTTGGTACACCGCGCAGTGTGCTGGTTTTACACCCGTATCATATTTACCCCCATTAACAATGTAGTTTTGAATATCCAAATAAAGTGAAATTCACTACAGTAGTTACTGTAGTACTTGCAGTTGTAGTAGTACTCTAGTAATGGCGATTACTATTGTAGCAGCTGTCCAGGAAACAGTTCTTGACTTGGTTTCTAATATTCCATTTCTGAGCTTTGTCGAGTCCAGCGGGATACTGCCCAGTACTCAAGTACTCAATCAACATCTCCGTCTGCTTCTCGTAGGCTGACATCTTTGACTCCAGTGATGCAGACTTCGACTCCAAATCCATCTTACATTATATATATTGGAGTTTGCAATTAACAATTACTGACTGTGTAACTGTAAGAGTAACACAACCGGCAAACTAATAATCATACATCCATTCACTTCGATTTGACAAAAACGATGTCAACAAAGATAAACAAAGTTAACACATGGCTGACTGTTATAAGGATCCCAATAATATGGAAATCAAGTCATGTAATTACCTCCGCCAGGGAGGTTATGTTTTTGCCAGGGTTTGTTTGTTTGTTTGTTTGTTTGCTTGTTTGTTTGTCTGTCTGTCTGTCTGTCTGTCTGTCTGTCTGTTTGTTTGTTTGTTTGTTTGTTTGTTTGTTTGTTTGTTTGTCTGTCCGTTAGTGTGCAACATAACTCAAAAAGTTATGGACAGATTTGGATGAAATTTTCAGGGTTTGTTGGAAATGGGATAAGGAAGAAATGATTAAATTTTGGTGGTGATCAGGGGTGGGGGGGCCCACGGGGGGGGCCACTGATCAGCCTTGGCGGAGGTCTGCGCTCTCCGAGTGCTTCTAGTTCTGTTCTGTAACTTCAATTAATCTCCTGCTCAGACATTTGCACATGTTCATGATATGATCTCGGTAACTGTCATGCAATTTAAACCAAAGCAGATGCAGCCAGAGGTAGAGACTTAACATTTGGACATGTACTAGTCTGGAGCACAGCAGTGAATGAAAACATAGTTATGAATATTATAGTCTGTGTCTGCAATTAGAAGGACATGTAGGTAGTTGATGTGCAAGGGGAAGATTCAGGGGACAGGGTCAGATGGAAGTAGATGATTTGGGGGTGGTGGTGGGAAAAAGTAGAAAAAAAACATACAAAAAATTAAAAAAAAAAAAAAATAATAATAATAATAATAATAAAAAACATAGAAAATTTAAAAAAAAAAAAGAAAAGAAAAAAGAAAAAAAATTAGAAAATGAAAAACAATTTAAAAAATTAAAACAAAAAACAAACAAAAAGAATAAAAAAAATACAAAAAATTAAAAAAAAAACATTAAAAAAAATGTAGAAAATGAAACACAATTTAAAAAGCAAAAACAAACGAAAAAGACTAAAAAATAAAAAATAAAAAACATACAAATTTTTTTTTAAAAAAAAGTAAAAAAAAAAAAAAAAAAAGAGAAAAAAACAAAAAATCAAACAAAAAAAATAAAAAAAAATAAAAAAAAGCATACAAAAATAAAAAATAAAAAAACATACAAAAAAAATAAATAAACAAAAAACGTGTAAAAATAAATAAATAAATAAATAAAAAAAAAAAAAAATTTGACTAATAAAGGGAGCAGCCAAAAGCAACAGCAGGTCTTCAAATAGATTCCATTGAATGTCACACTCTGGTCCAATAAAGCACTTGGCTCCAGTATGTTTGAAATGGTCAGTGTTCAATGGACTTCGATTCCAACCTGCCTCTATAGATCTGAGGCCCACTAGACCTAAACACAACTCTGTTTATGGTAGGAAACTAAATTGTGCCTTAACTTATACCAGAGGTGTCAAACTCATTTTAGTTCTGAGGCCACATTCAGCCCAATTGGATCTCAAGTGAGCCAGACCAGTAAAATAAAAGTATAATAACCTAAAAAATAATGACAATTTCAAAATGGTCTAATTTAGTAACATTAAATTATGAAAATATTTCCGCTTACGAACTATCCAAAGAAAAAAGAATGGGAATAACCTGAAAAAAATGAAATTTCTTTTTTAAAACATTAGTGCAATTTTAACACTATTATGACTCAACTTACCATTTATATCATTTATCATGGATCAGATCTCCAAAGGCACAAAAAATTTAATAACAGGCAGAATATTGTTAAAATTGCACTTACTTTTCTTCAGACATTTCAGGTTGTTAATATTTGTTCAGGTTTTTCACAATATATTGCTAAAGGATAGTTTGTTAATGTCAGTATTTTCATAATTTATCCTTATTTTTGGCACTAAAACAAAGAGAAAAATTTGGAGTTGTCATTATTTATAGGCATAACTTATTTTTGTTATTTTTTTTCACATTAACTCATAAAGACCCAGTGCTACTTTTATGCCACTTCCCAAATAAATTTTTCTCTCTATCTAACCTTTTTTTAAAGTTATTTATCACCATTTATTATATTATCCTCTGTGTTTTGCTTTTTTTTTCCCATGAAAATCAGGTATTTTCCTGACTTTTTCAGCAAAGATATCAACAACTGAATGTAAAAACTAGTGTCCACAACCACTGTCATTTATCAAACTCCGTAGGTTTTACTGGTGAATCAATGCTGTAGAAGATGACAGTGTTTCCACGTTCACTACAGAGCCTCTAAACGTCCAAATGGGTTATATCTGATGACCATGAAAAGATTACAAACTGCATTTTGCTCCAATTATTTATATGAATTGACAGAATTAGTGGATAAACAGGTATTAAATATTTTACATTAGTAGATGGTTTTGGTCGTCAGTGGCTCTTCGGGTCTTTATGGGTTAAACCAAGTACAAAATCTGGAGTCGGTATTTATAGGTTATTGTACTATTATTTTACTTAAGATCACAATTGGTCAATATGTGGAACCTGAACTAAAACGAGTCTGACATCCTTGACCACAGGTGTCAAACATGCGGCCCGGGGGCCAAATCCAGCCCGCCAAAGGGTCCAGTCCGGCCCTTGGGATGAATTTGTGAAATGCAAAAATTACACTGAATATTTTAACAATCCTTTTAGTTCAGGTCCCACATTCAGACCAATTCAATCTCAAGTGGATGGGACCAGTCAAATACTCTCCTAATAACGTATAAATAATGACAACTCCAAATGTTCCTCTTTGCAAATGTAAATATTTTCATGTATTTACACTAAAACAAAGTATAATTTTGCAAAAAATGTGAATAACCCGAAATGTCTTAAGCGAAGTAAGTGCAATTTTACCAGTATTCTGTCTGTTATTAAATGTTGTGTGTATTTGTAGATCCACTGTGATCTGTAAGTTACAATGTACATGTGTAAATGATAAACTGAGGCAGAATATTGTTAAAATTACACTTATTTTTTCAGTTTGTTCATGTCATTCACATTGTTTGAAAGGATAGTTTGTAAATGAACTTTTCATAATGTAAATGAACTTTTTTCACTCTAAAACATAGAGAAAAGTTTGGAGTTGACATTATTTATATATTATTATGTTATTTTACTGGTTCAGCTCACTGCAGTTCAAATTTAGCTGAATCTGGCCCGTGAACTAAAATGAGTTTGACACCCCTGTCCTTGACCGTTATTATCTTCAGTGTAATTTTTGCACTTTGTAAATTCATCCCACTGACTGGGTTGGAACCTTTGGTGGGCCGGTTTTGGCACCCCTGACATAACTATTACATAGGAATACGGCATCTATCCCTACTTCTACAAGATATTAACCACTTCATCCTCTCTATCTGTGTTTAGATGTGAAGTTCGGCCCGGTCCAGAGTTCCTCACTCGTTCCTACACGTTCCACCCCACCCGTCACTTCCAGGCCTTGCAACACTACTACACCGACAGCGGCTGCGAGGACCCAGCCTACTCCCTGATGACCAGAGGGAAGCTTCGCCTTCGCCAAGCCTCCTGGATCACTCGTGGTGGTACTGAGGCGGAACACCACATCAGCAAGGTGGGCATTGTGGTCCACAGTTTGGCAGCCAAGCAGAGGTTGGTTTCCCGGCTGCCTCCGTCCTGCGTGGGTCTGACCTTGGGCCGAATGGTGCCGGGAAAGCTGTATGAGCTGTACAACACCAGGGCGGGGAGGGGGTGTCTGGCAGCACTGGGATTCTCTATGATGGAAATGGGTCTAATACGAGTGGAGACACAACATCGTGGCCATGAAGGGAAGGTCCAAGAGTTATTCTTAGGGGACATTCACACTGAGTGGACACAGAGGACTCACCACAGACCTACAGGATACCAGCAGCCACTGCAGAACGCCATGGTGAGACATTTTACAAATATACATTTCATTAACCAGAACTGAGACAAAAATAACAGTGAAAGTTTAAAATACTTAGGGTAAGGAAGTTAGAAGTTCGATCTACAGTAATGAGCACTGTACACAGTAATATTTAAACCACAAGTGTCAAATATGTGGCCCGGGGGCCAAATCTGGCCTGCCAAAGGGTCCAATCTGGCCCATAGAATGAATTTGTGAAATGCAAAAATTACACTGAAGATATTAACAATCAGTGGTGTCAAAATCATTTTAATTCAGGTTCCTCATACAGACACATACAGTCCAATTAGATTTCAAGTGGATCAGAACCAGTAAAATATTATCATTATAACCTATAAATAATGACAACCCCAAATTTTCTCTGGTTTTTTTCAGTGTAAAAAAAAGTAAAATTGCATGAAAATGTTTACATTACCAAACTATATTTTTACAAAAAATGTGAATAATCTAAACAAATATGAACAAATGGAAATGTGTTAAGAAAAGTAAATGCAATTTTACCAATATTCTGCCTGTTACTCAATGTTTTGTGCAATTGTAATGAACGCGTGTAAATGATAAACTGATAAACTGAGGCATAATATTGTTGAAATTGCACTTGTTTTTCTTAAGACAATTCAAGTTGTTCATGTTATTCAGATTTTTAATAAAACTTTGTAGATGTAAACCTGATCATAATATAATTTTGCTTTTTTCACTGTTACTATTTTACTGGTCTGGCCCACTTGAGATCAAATTGGGGCGAATGTGGCCCCTGAACTAAAATGAGTTTGACACTCCTGATTTAAACAGTTGTTGCTCAGTGTCTGTTTCATCCCAACCTTCTGAAAATAGGTTGAAAGATATTACAATAACAGAGAATAACCGAGCATTAGTTTTCCTTCCAGAACCAATTTAAGCCTTTACAGGACCCTAAGTAGAATTTGAGTTTGGGGACCCCCACTGCTTCTGCACATGTCAGTACTATTGGTTGTTGTGAGTCTTTCAGTCCTTTTGCAATCACCTTCCTGCTGCTTTTGCATTGATGTAAAGTAGAAGGCTCTAACCTCACATTAGTCCTGAACTCCTCCATCAAAATGTGTGGAATTCAATCAACCAGTGCATTAGTTAACAGGCCTGAAATAATCAATCAATCAATCAATCAATCAATCAAACTTTATTTGTATAGCACTTTTCATACATGTTAGATGTATGGAAAGTCCTTTACATCAAACCCCCCACTGTCCCACAGTTGCCAATAGAAATAAAAATAAAAGCAACAGAGTAAAACAATGTTAAAAAGTAAGAGTTTAATTAAAAGCTCAACTAAAAAAAATAGGATTTGAGTTTACTTTTAAAAACATGAACACTGTTAATGCTATGTTTTGAGTAGTTCGTCCTGACATATTCATCATATTGTCTTGTGGGGGATTTTAGGGCTCAGTAAAATAAAATGACAATTATATGCATTTCAATAAACTGGTGTGGGGCAAAAAAAAAAAAAAAAAAACTAGGTTGCATAATGTTGTCAGAGGCTACAAGAACAGTTGTAGAAGGTTGTGTCTGATAAAGAAGATATAGAGTGATTATGGATGAAGTCAAGATATTTGATATCCTCATCAATCCACACTTGGTTGTACTTCCTGCCAAGTTTTAGCACTTTATCGTAGTATCTAGGAAGATACTGATGCAGCTGATCTGCCACAACAAATCTAGAATAGTGTCTCCATTTCTGCTTAGTTTGCATTTAATATTTCTTTAAAAATGTACCTTGAGTGAGTTAAAATTTCCCAAAAAAAATTTACTAATATGTTCATGAAATAGTACTTCACCTAAGAAAACTGTTTTTGTATATTACATCTTTATAACAGCAGATCTTCTTGGACTACTGGTTTTGTAAAGTAAGCGAGTTAATACTACCTGTCTGTTGTTCTTTACAGCATCATATCCACCCTTGTCCAGTGTGTGCCCTGGTGTACCGGTCATCAGAGCAGCGCCCCCCTGTGTTGCCCCGTGGACCTGTACCCTCTCTGGCTCTGGCTGGCCGCTGGGTCAGTCAACGCTGTGAAACTCGTCCAACAATCCTCTTCCTCACCCGAGACTTCACCTTCGACCCTGATCAACACTCGTGGGAGGGCGTCTACCACCACTACTTGGACGCTGCCTGTTCTCAGCCCACTTTCACCTTGAGAGCATCTGGACACTACGCTCAGGGAAACCCCTCCGCCAAGGTTTCAGGAGCCACTGAGTTTGTTTTCAAGGTCACCCAGGTGGGAGTCACAGCTTTGGACCAGCCCACAGTAAAGCTGCTGAATGGGACGAGGCCAGGAAAGTGTGGGCGGGCAGGGGGCTGGGAGGTCGGGGTGGAACAGGACCTGACTCCCACAGATGGGTGCACGGTATTGGGCATCAAGCTGCCGCATAAAGAATATGAGCTCTTCAAGACTGAGCTGAACCACAGGAAACACCCGCTGCTGCTCATCGGAGAGAGGCCGACTGATGGTTCCAGCCCTGACCGACCGCAGAGGAGGCCTACTTCCTTTCAGGCCCCCTTGGTGCTTTGCAGTGGGGGGGAGTCACAGCCCTCACACCGCTATCGCTCAGGTTTTAACAGCAAGCAAGTCCAGTTAGCAGTGAGCGGGACAGAGCAGCTTGTACAGCTGGTGTTACTGGTGCTGGGATCTGCACTGTACAGCTGCTTCTGTGTTTATTAAAGACTATAACAATCGTACCTGTTCCCACAGCTGAAGTGTTGAAGGACATTGTTTTTCTGGCAGCTTTCCTTCACTCTCCCTCCATATGATGTTGGCCACATGTGTGATGGTCAAAAGAATTCATGAGACTTTCAGGAGAGCTGAATGATTTTTATATCTTCGTGCTCTGTTGGATTGCCAACTGGCGTTCAGGTGCTGCCTGTAGATTCACTTTAATGACTCAAAACTTCAGCGTTGTATGCTTTATTGCTACCTAAAACTAATCTGTATATAAACAACCAACATATACAAATGTCATGGTTTCATTATGTAAAAATATATTATTTTAAGCCTGTTGTATTTGTATAATGTTCAAGAATATGTTTCACTCCATTTCTTGGTGTTTTCTCATGCTACCTGCTTGCAAAGAAAAGTCACAGTGTTGAAATGTGGATCAGTTATTTCAATGCAACTTTGCAACAAGTCTACCATAAATATTATAAATGCTTCATAATTAGGTTATTGATTAAGTTTGAACAGTGTAATCAAGAATTATTATTCCTTACCTTATTTTGCCTTGTCCCTCAGCATGATAAAACATTTGTTTGTGAATTACTAATCTTTATAAACAGCAAAAGTGAACCTAATTGCACTGTTTAAAATGTAAAATTGAATAATTTCTCTGTAAGTTGCAAAGGGGAGTCTTATTGTGAGGTATAAAACCTAGTATTGCCAGTGTTGTAGTGTATGTGCTGGTTGTTATTACCAGATCAGATGAAGCTGACAGGTATAAATGCTTGCTGATGAGGACAAAGCAAAATATCCAATTAGAGCTAACGCTTAATTGTAAAGGTGTATGGGGCTCACAAATTGATAAGCTACAGATTTTTATTTGCCTTATTTTTTAATGTGTTATAAAAGCTTAGTAATGATTGGTAAAGTGTGATGATTAATATCCTAATTATGAATCATTAAATTTATTGTAAAGTAGCAGCATTATTTCTGCATCCAAATGTAAGCCATTTTCATTCCAGCAGACGTTATATGTGAGCTTATCCAGCCAAATGCCAAAAGTATAACTAATGCACTTTGTACAGGCCATTGTTTTGTCTACGTACTGGAAAGTAGAAAATCTGTAATCTTTCTAGTTATCATCCTCACTAGTCTGTTATGCCACTGTAGTGTGAAAAGTGTCTTTATCCTGTTATACATCCTTCACATTAGTGTGCCTTTTTTATCAGCAGTCAAACTAAACAAGTCAGATAAATATTTATTTTAACCATTTATGCTGTATGTCCTGATGAGAAGAGAATGTTGGTCTAAATTTGTAGTTAGTTTGGTCATTTAAGAAGTGATTATTTTATATGTTTAATAAAAAAAATACTTTTCATAATATGTTTTTTTTGTTGTTAATGTACTGATAAAAGTCTTGGGAAACTTTTAATGGTGCTGCAATTCCAAGACATAAACAGAAAATCTGGGCTGTAGCATCAGGGAGGAACCAGGAGCTGGATTTTGTCTGGTCTCTGTGGTCTGATTCAAAGCCCAGATAGTGGGATGAGTGTTCTGCTATTTGATAAATAACTGTCATATGGCTCACACATTACACAAGACATTCCAGTCCAGGTCCAAGCACTGAAAAGGCAAAGGAAGAGAATGAGATAGGATCAGCAGTGAATCATTTGAATGCACACCCATCAACCAACGAAATAGATTTTGCAGTCGATTTGAAAATAAATGAGCCACGAGAAAAAACAGTTAGGACTCAACAGAGAATATATATAGCTCCCAATTTTCATTGTTATGACTAAACCCAGTCAAGCGGTTTGAGAAAGATGTCCTCCATTTGTAAAATCAAGACACCTGCTTGTACAGAATGACTGCAGGCTCTTGTGTAAACTTCATACAGATGCTATGAATATATGGACAAACAATGTTCTATGAATCAAAGGGGAAGAAGATGAAATGACAAAATGTCCCATTGTTTTTACAACAAAACAACTTGGAAAATACTGTAATGTGGTCTGTTGGCATCTTTGAAGATTCAATTCATAAGATTTGTGTCTGCATGTGCGCTTAAGGGCAATTTGGACACGATCCACTGAACCATCATCTGTAGTCCTGCCCCTTCTGCCCCTTCTGCTCTGCCCCATATAACCTAACATAGGAAAAAATATGAATGGAAAAGCCAACTGAATTGTGCCACGTTTTACACATATGATATTTGATCATTTTAAAAGTTAAGATTTTTCAGTTTGTGGTAAAGAAAATAAAGTAACCTCAGCATATTTCACCTTGTTAAGATAAGACAAGACCAGATCAGATTAGATTAGATCAGATCAGACCAGACCAGATCAGATCAGATCAGATCAAATCACACCAGATAAGATTAGATAAGACTTTATTTATTTATTGATCCCACTATGGGGAAGTTTCACTGTTAACAGCAGCAAAATACAAAACACAAAGTGCAGAGAAGACAGACTGAAAAAATAAATCTGCTATTTATATAAATATTTCTATTAATTCAAATTTAAATATTATTGACAAATCTAAAATATAGTTGCAATATAGTTGTTCTTCAAGGGTTAGGTGAAAATCCCTACAAGCCTGGTCAACAACATTTTTAGCAGCTCTGAGAGAAATTCCAATTGAAATGACATTTTCACACTTTTACCAACAACTTTCAAGTTTATTCTCTCTTGACAAACATGTGTAAATGATGGCATTATTAAAACAGGTTTGGACTTCAGTGCGCTGTTGGCAGTTAACCTCAAGTTTGGCACTTGACAATCTGCATCTTGGTATTATGAAATCAGAAGCCAGCACATTTGGACAGAAGGGAGAAGCACTGGGGGCTTTAGGTGTAATAGATGAACTAATGTTCTAGCTGGTCAAAAACAGTTAAGTTTTACGTTTAAAGTCACTTACATAACAAAAATATTTGGCTCTCCTGTTTGGACCGATACTGCAGACATCCAAGACTTTTATTAGACCTTAAATCTCATTAACAGAGAAATAATTTACACATTTATAAAAAACTAGCGTGTTGACCCATGGGGAACCATGGCTTGTAGATCCTCTGAAACAGTTCCTTCCTTTACTTTATTTGCTTTCTTGGTAAATTCCACTGGCATTCAATAATTCAATAACCTCTCAGCTGGCATGTCTGTTTCTGCACATGGAATTTGACACCATGGCAACATGGCTCTGTTGTTTATCTGTTGCTAGGTAACACACTTCAGTGATGATTCTATGATTCTAGGCAAGGCTTGTAAGGCTATTGTAGTCCATAATTACTAATATCTCCCAAAATATTGGTCCTATCAACTTGCCATTTTTGCTAGTCTCTTCCTTGACCAAAAATACATAAATATGCCAAACTGCAACAGGCAGCTCTTTCCGGAGTTTGTGTGATGCCCGAGATACACACACAGACAGGGTCCACTTCCCTTTTATAATATGTATAGTATTATTACCTAGTAAGTGTATAGTTGGTAGAGAAATGGAGTTCTGCCAACATTGGAAAAAAATATGACAGGGAGCCAGTGGCGACAGAGATTATTTCTTGATCCTGATTGAATTGTGGTGTTATTTACATATATGATGTTGAATCATTTTACAAATCAAGACAGTCAAAGAAAAACAGTTCAGTGAATCTTTCATTGGATGTGATTACAGGTCACCAACACCAAAATGTCCATTAGCATATTTCACCTCTTTCAGTCATTCTTAAACTATCTTTTAAAGTCATAGCATAATATTGTGATGAGCTGGCAACACGTCCAGAGTGTGTTCTGCCTTTGCCTGTTGGTGGCTGGTCTGGAAGTCTATGGGAACCAGGCATGAAACAGCCATTAGTTCTTATACTTCAAGATCATGTCAGTTCATTCATTTCATTTTCAGTCGCTACTCCTTGGTTAGAGTGTGTTTTTGCTTTTGTTTCTGTAGATGTCTGCTGATTCCATGCCAAAGTTACTGGTTTTCCTGGTTGCCTACATCAGAGATAGTATACTGACAGTCAATAGAAACTTTGAGGTAGAAATGTCTGCATATTTCTACTTGTAGGGGGGTTGTAATTATTCATTGTGGATTTATTGATGACTTAGTGCTCGAGTAGTTGAGATAATGATGAGCTGTCATGTTGTCACGGTTCATTGCACATGGGTTGGTCTCTTTGCAAAATTGGGCCAAATACACAAGGAGCAATAGTGGGTATCTGCACAATTTGAGGATTGGTTTTGAAGGCCTATATAAAGGCCCAAAAAAAAGGCCACCATTGTTAGTCCAGTGAACGGCATCATGCCACATCTATCACGTGAACAACGTCTCCAGGCACTGGGTATGGTGGAGGCCAGTTTGAGCTACAGTGATATAGCCAGGCGTATGTATGGGCTGTTCCCAACCCACAATCAGAAACCTGGTTGAACGCCACAACACCACAGGCTCTGTTGACCATAGACCACTTCCAGGGCGAGAGAGAGTGACAACTCCTGACCAGGACCGCTACTGTTGTGACTTTGTGTTTGGCAGGTGCCATTTTCTTTTGTTAAGTTTTTTTGTTTTGAAATTATTCTTGAAACTTTAGATTTTTGTTTCTGTATGCCAATATCCTAAACAAATGAGTCATATGAAAAAATTCCAGTTTAGGGTTTCAAAATAAAAATTATGTCGAAAAATATGGTCTCAAAGTTTTCATTGACTGTGAGTGTAGCTTCTACATTCATTCATTCAGTCATTCGCATGTTTATTTCAAACCTGCTACCACAGTTAAACACTTAACAGACGACAACTGGACAGCCGATACACACATGGTTTGAAAAGGGGATGGAAGAAGCATTGCTTTTAAAATTCCAACCCCTCACACCACACAACCCATCACAACATTTCGCTACACCAATACAAAACAATACAGAACATTACAGAACAATACATTGACTTATGTGTCAAGGATTGGGCTGTTTTTTTTTTCTGCTAAAACCTTTATTTTCATTGCTGAGTTCTTCAGCGTCTCTCTTATGCTCATTTGTAGCAGCAAACATCAAGAAACAACCATCTGAACAAAACCTTCACACGAGCACACAAGAGCAGCTTTAAAATCCTTTAAAAATACAATATCATGGGAGAGAACAGATTTGGTTTCTGAGAAAAGAATGATGAAAACAAAATTATGTTAATTGGTACTCTGTAGGATTGAAATAATATGGACAAAGAAAGAAAGAAAGAAAAAGAAAGACCTTTCCAGAGGCGACATACTGTTCCTATTAACTCCTGTGAGGATGGTGATGGCGGCTGTTAGCCCCATGAGGTCATCCTTCAGGCTTGGATGGAGAATATAGGTCTGTAACCCCAAGCCAACACAAAAAAGCCTGTTTGAGCGTATTGAGGGTGAATGAGTGGCATTTATCAGCATAATAATGTGCAGAATCTGTCACTGAATGTACAGTAGGCTGCTCGAAACCCAGATAAATACATAAGCGAATCCAGCAACAACCACATGGATCCACCCAGGTTGTGCTCGGAGATGGTTGGGTGGTGATGATGACTGAGAGGAGAGCCGGGGGCAGCGCTGTTTTTCATCGTCTGTTTGCGGTTTCTGCAGCACGCCAAAAAGTAAAAAGACTGTCAAGGCACAGAGGAGCGCTGGGCCAACCTGTTAGTAATCAGGCCCAATGGCTTATTGAATACATCCATTCAACAACAGGAAAAGAGGGAAAAGATACAACACAGACCTGATTTAGTGGGTAAATATACATACTTTAAGCCAGCATGCTAACATTGTGCAAAGCATTATATAAGGTAGTCAAGGAATGTACCCAAATACTTTAACTTCATCTGAGGTACATGTACTTGAATATCTCCATTTGATACAGCTTCATACTACAGATAATTACTGCTCAGATTACAGTTTGTATTGTATTTTGAGTCTTTGTGATAATAAGGATTAGCTGTGTCTTCAAGACATAAGCAAATTGAATAAACTCCTTATTCATTGGAAAATACACTGTCATAAAAGTGGAAACGAGCCTGAGGTCAGATTAGCTGTACCGCAAACATGTCGAATATGATGAATTGCATGACATCGAACTTAATAGTAAAAAGTATAATACTAAAACACTGCTGGGAACCGTGCCACTGTATAGGTTATTAACCCTTTCATGCATGAATTAGAAGAACCTTGGTCAAGATTTTTTTTTTCCTGAGTGTTTTTATTCCTCTTTAGGCATGAAAAAAACAATGTGATTTAAATTTTTTTAATATACCTATTTTTTTATAGAGTTTAATGTCCACTCAGCTGGACACTGCGTTTAATTTTTGAAGCAAAGAAACGTGTACTTAAAACACAATAATAGAAAGTGATATACTGTGTGAAAACTATGAAATAAAAGCATTTTTCATGCAGCTAATCTGATGCTTTCTCACATTTTAGCATACACCTATGCTAGTTATTACTTCGTGGAGATAATATGCAAAAAAAATATATATATATATTTGTTTAAGAAAACTGTTATTTACAGTCTAATAAAAACTAGCAATTGATTTATACTCAAACACGTTAGTGCAGATCAGGTTTATCTAGAACAGCAAAGTTACAGTAATGGTATGAATGTCAGTGTATTAGATGGTGTATAAGTGTCCACTGTGTTGGCTGATATGGAACTAAAACAACAAAACCTGTGAATATACAAGAGAACAGCTGTAGAATAACTGTACACTTGAGTGACCGCTATGCATGAAAGGGTTAATAATGAATTTATATTTAGTCAAAATAAAAATTTTCCACTAGATGGAAAAAAAAAGAATAAATATATAACCAATGAAATTCCTGCCTTGTATGAAATAATTATTGTCTGGTTGAAATATTGTCACATTTCCGAGTAAATGTAAACACACAGGAGGAGATTTCTGCGTTGAGTTCAGCTCCTGACACCACGTTAATCAGTGTATAATTCTTGGAGCTCAGTTAGAGTTTAAAAAAATGTTGCACCACTGAATGAAACCTTACATTAGTTAATATTTTAATAGCAAACTAAGTTGTTACCAAAAGCAACATAAGAATTAAGGGACACGGATTTCATGCTGAACATGAGCAAAAATCGGCCAAGATTCCATCAGCGAACAAGCGCTTGAGCTCTTCCAGAGAAGGTGACTTCACGTCCAAAATTGTGTCAATCCAGCAACAAATAGAATGTACAAACTCAAACACCAGAGGGCCATAAGAAACACAGCAAAAATGTTCAAGTTGTCCCCCTGTGCAGCTCACATTGCTCACATTGCGCTGAATATCACTTCACACTTTTTAAGAAAATAAATCTCCTGAATTTGTTGTCTAAAATTCTGTTGCTCTGTGAAGTAGGACCAAAACTTTTTTTTTTTCTATAACTCCAGGAGAATGTTCCTATAGACTGAAAAAAGGAAAACAAAACAAGGCCTAAGGAGTTTCCTTTCAGTTAAACCAAGTTTCCAAACCACAAACAGTTTGGTGGTTTAGTCTGACAAATGTTCTGGTAAAAGAAAGACACAGTGCTGCCTTTGGACACAGACTCAATAGAAAATACAGCAGAGGTATGTTTTTTTTCTCCTCTGTCATTTTTTTTTTTCTCCAATTCTCCAGCCTTCCCATAAAAAAATCTTGCATATGCAGTAAATGCGCGCACACACACATTATTCAGATGACATCACTGCAGTAGTATGGATAACTTCCAACCTGGCACCTTCTCCTTCTCGAACTCATTCAAATTTCAGGCTCTGTTAAGAAAATCCCATTATTTCTATAAGAATATGAGCTGCAGCTGCTCTATAAAAGATAACATCAGCCATAAGTTGAACCAACAAATGAGTGTCTATTGAAAAATCTGTCTTCTTGGCTATGGGACAAATGAACCAAGTGTTGTGTGTTGCCTACAAAGCTGCAGCACCGAGCAGTGACTGCACTTTTCCTGCTTGATCTCATGCCAAACAAAAACGGGCTCATTTCTGTCATGACCTCATGCTTATATGCTCAACTACTGAACAGGTCCCACCCATCCAACACCACATTACAGTTTGTGATTATATTTTTTAAACCATTTCTAAATTTAAAAAAAAAAAAAAAAAAAAATCAAATCCATTAGGATGCCTCTCATTCTAAAAACACACATAAAGGTTATTTATGAGTGTCTCTTTAACTCTTTCATGCATAGTGGTCACTACAGTGGACAGCTATTCTACAGCTGTTCTCTTGTATACTCATGGGTCAATATACACGCGAAAAGCTTATAATGTCGTACAGATAACACGCCAATTTACCATCAAAAGTGACATGCATATTGACGCAAAGTCATGATATCACGTTGCATGGATTTTTTTTTTAAGTTCCATATCAGCCAACACAGTGGGCACTTAAGCACCATCCCATACACTGACATTCATACCATTACTGTAACTTTGCTGTTCTTGATAAACCTGATCTGTACTAACGCATTTGAGTGTAAATCAAATACTTGTTATTGTTATTAGACTGCAATTAACAGGGTTTTTATACACAAAAGTAGGGTTTTTTTTTTTTTTTTTTGCATATTATCTCCATGAAGTGAATAGTGACCAGTATTAGAATATGTTAAAATGTAAGAAAACATCAAATTAGCAGCATCAAAAATGTGCTTATTTCATAGATTTCACACAGTATATCAGTAAATACATGTTTCTTTGCTTCAAAAATTAAATGCATGGTGTCCAGCTGCAACTGAAAAAAAAAAAAAAAAGAAAAATAGGTTCATAAAAAGTTTTTCAATCGCATTGTTTTTTTAATGCCTAAAGAGGAATAAAAACACTGTTGTTCAAGGCTCCCGCAATTCATACGTGAAAGGGTATTACTCAACTCGTAAAATTCGTGTATGAATTGAGTGTAACAATGAACTGAAAATCAATTTTCAGTTTCTAGACTGTAATTAACAGGTTACTTAAACAAAAAGGTTTTTTTTATATATATATTATCTCCATGAAGTGAGTAATAACTAGTATTAGAGTATGATGAAATTTGAGAAAACATCAGATCTGCTGCATTAAAAATATTATTTCATAGTTTTCACACAGTATATCACTTTCTGATATTGCATTTTAATACACTTTTCTTTGCTTCAACAAATGACACATAACACATGGTGTGCAGCTAAGTGGACATTTTTGTAACTCCATGAAAAATAGGTTCATTAAAAAAATTCTATTGCGTTGTTTTTTTTTTTTCATGCCTAAAGAGGAAAAAATCTTGACTATGGTTCTCCTGATTCATGCATGAAAGGGTTAAAGACACATAAATAACATTACAAATGGACAGTAACCTGTAGCATCCAGCAGACAAACATTCTTTTGGGGCTTCTTTTCACTGAAACATCCCTACAAGACCGAGCCGTCAGATCTGGTGGGTCTTAAATAAGGTCATGTTTCTGTTCTAAGGTTAAGATCACAAAAATGATTGAAAAGGTTATTGCTGGAGAGATCTACCCTTCCAGACTGCACCACTGTCTGCCAGTTGTCCTCCCTCCAACCTTTCTGGCACATTGCAAGTCTTATTCAAATAGTTATGGCCCTGAAACTCTTACATGGACCTCTTGGCCTGACTAGGCACATGGGGTAAGAAGAAAATGTGCATAAAATTTGGCTCATCTTTGTGCCAAACAATTACACCATGAAACATATTCTGTTACACTTGTGCAACTTTGAGAAGGAAAATAAATAAAGGAGTTATTTTTATATGCACATTTGCCAAATATTCAAAACCTGTTGATTTGGCAGGAGGTCGATTTTTTTCTGTGTAGTTTAATAAAAGGCTAAAACAATAACTGTGGTGTAGCCCTATGTAATTATGGCACACAGTTCATATCAAGAATAAGCATGTTTAATCGGGCTTTAATGCGGCAAACTAAGGCTGTGGTGCTTTATATGTTTTCCAGCGTCCAAGTGAAGCCAGACATCGAGCTTATTGTACAGACCTCAATGAAGACCAGATTCATTGAGACTGGGTGGGAGTGACACATAGATCAATCACAGCCTCTGGACAGACGATTAGAAAAATCTGTGGTCTCTAGAAAGCATCCAGTGCACAGGTCAGAGATCACAGTCTGATGTGGTCAATGTGCATAATAAGAACCATGAGCTCAGTGTCGAGCAGCATAAAGTTAACAATATCCACTTGTTCACATCAGGTCTCTTGTCCAAAACACAGTTTGGTGCTGACCACTACCCTTCCTATAACTGTCTGGCAGGATGTAAAACTTGTGACTTAAACATACTGACAGATGTGATACGTTTCATTTTCACCGACTGAACATGTTGCAGGAAAGTTTTTTTTTGTTTTTTTTTATTGCTGGATCGTTATGAAAGAGTGTGTTTGTGCTTCAACATGGGACAGAGAAGATGGAGTATTTTGTTTGTGATTGTGCTGTAAAGGAAGTAATGAATTTCAAATTAAATGCAACAAAGAGTTCTGACCGCTGCAGTGATGTTTCTGATATATTGGAAACCCTCGAGGGTCTGACTCCCTAGTGTGCATGACAGCAAAGACCCAGTCACATCAATCACAGATGTTTGTCTTAACCATAATTTTCTATAAATAAAACAAGTGATATGGCACATATTAAAAAATGTTCAGTTTTGAATGATTTGTGCCTGGTTTTTCCACATAAATGTCAAATAATTTAAAAATTCTTCCCAAAATGAACCACTTACAGTGGAAATAATATTATGGGGGACTTCAATAAATATTTCATGTCACACAAATTCCACATGGAGATAACTCCTTTCTGCTTTAAAAGATGAATGTGAAGACAACCTACCAACCTGTCCATGTGCTGCATTTAACCCTTTCATGCATAGTGGTCACTATAGTGGACAGTTATTCTACAGCTGTTCTCTTGTATATTCACGAGTTGTTTTATTTGCATATCAGCCAACATAGTGGACGCTTATGCACCATCCCATACACTGTAATTTATACCATTACTGTAACTTTGCTGTTCTTGATGGACCTGATCTGCACTGACATGTTTGAGTGTAAATCAATTCCCAGTTGTTAACAGTTTGTAATTAACAGTTTTCTTAACCCTCCGGTATCCGGGTGCGCTTTTTAGGCACACTTTGCACTTCGTGTTAAAAAACTTCATATTATTTTTCACAATTTAAATAAGGTTAGAATTCAAAAGTTGTTCATTTTTGCATGATCTTTAAAATTCTGGCCACCAACTAAAATTTGCACATTGTAAACAAAAGAAAATTACAAGACTAGCATCTGTCTCCCAAGTGTGCCTAAAATGCACTATTTCTTCCATTATAACCACTGTTTTTGATCCCAAAGCCATTAAGGCATAACTCATGCTTTTGCTGATATCTGAGCTTCATTTGAGAGGTGAGGGCCGAAATTAATTTATTAACGTTGTTAATGTTGGAGTTAATCATTGACATATGCCAGGCTGCAAAAATCAAATAATATGAAATCTAGTTTTTATGTAGTATTATGAAAAAAAAAAAAAATCCTATTTTGTGTTTTTTGCATCAAAAAATGTAGTGACATCATGATCAAAAGAGATCATTTAAAGGGTTAAAAGAATCTAAAATTAATGATTATTTGATATGTATGATTAGGGCTGACCTTGATTTACAAAAATAAAATCAAATTTGAGCAGAAAAATAAATCAGTATATAATATTTAACAGTTTGATTTATAGGTGTGCATTTTACGCACACTTGGTGACAGATGCTAGTATTTTTGAACATTTGACCTAGCGCTAAAAATAATCATGCAAATTAACCAGTGTTGGAGTTAATCACTGACATATGCCAGGCTGCAAAAATCAAATAATTTGTGATCCACTTTTTATGTAGTGTATTGAAAAAATATTTTTTTTGTGTGTGTTTTTTTGCATAAAAAAAAAAATGATTTGTTTACATTACAAACACGGCATTTAAAGGGTTAAAATATATGACAATTATTGAGTATTTGGTATTTTTATTTATGGCTCAAGTTGATGAAACAGAAAAAAGTGTAAAAGAATTAAAAACAAACTGTATGAAATTTTTTTTGACATTATTCCACTTGTGCCAAAATGGTACACTTGGTGCTTAGTAAGGGCCTTGCTGGACGGGATACCAGAGGGTTCGACAAAATGGATTTTTTTTTTTTTTTTTTTTGCACATTATCTCCATGAAGTGAGTAATAACTAGAATTAGTGTATGTTAAATTGGGATAAAACATCAGATTAGCTGCATTAAAAATGTTTTTAATTTCATAGTTTTCACACAGTATATCACTTTTTGAAATATCGTTTTAAATACAGGTTTCTTTGCTTCAAAAATTAAATGCACGGTGTCCAGCTGAGTGGACATTTTTGTAACTCCATAAAAAATAGCTTCATTAAAAAAAATTCAATCACATTGTTTTTTTCATGCCTAAAGAGGAATAAAAACAGCCTGGGAAGTTCATGCATCAAAGGGTTAAATCAGTCTGCACAGTGACATTCTAACAGCACAGCCACTAGAAGGAAAATGTTTTTGAGTGGATTGGACTTTGAAGAAAATCTTTCATGTCAGCTGCTGCCCCTTTGACCTCCTCTTCTTCAGGTTAGTAACACACCCCAGGCCCTTCAGGTTCCTTTACACTCTCTCAGTATCACATTCCTTAAAAATGGATAATTTCCCACCTGGATGTAAAAATGGAAATTAATATTGGTTGGAGTCCATTATTATGTATGCAGCTGTGTTTTGCAGCGGCCAAGTCAAACAGCTGAAGAGCTACTGGGCCCAGATGCACACCAGGGGGGTTTCCGAAACAACCCTTGCTCGACTGCCTCCGTTACAAGGTGCAGACAGAAACACCGCCTGGTTGTTACTAATACGATACAACTGAATGGATCACCAGGATTTTACTCAGCGCCACAACTGCTGCAAACATAATCCAATGGGTGATTAAATTTGTTGCAGCTATCAATTTTAACACTCTAATCCCAGTGTACATTGCAGGACGGCCAAATCAAGCAAAGCGGTAGCAACTAAGAACCCAGTGTGACTGTGGATGTCTGATGAATAGGAATCATACAAGGCATCAGTTTCCTGTACAAAAACTGTAAAAGCTACAGGGTGCTGGGTTGTTTTTCCAATGGGGAATGTGATATCTGTTGACAAACTAAAAAACTTACTCTAACAAGCTGCTGAGAAAACTGTGCATAGGGTTTCTGCAGGTTTCAACAAGTTCAGACTTAAAAAGATCTTTTCTGGTCATTACTAATGGACTTTAACACACATATTTCATGAATATCTGTGCTAGAATTGGACTTTAGCGGTGCTCTCAATGCAAAAACAGAACAGTCTTGGATGCTGACTTCCCATGATGCTCAGCCTAAAATTCATCCTCACTAGGCTTCAGCTAAATACTACTCTGAATCAATATTTAAGACCTGTCAAATCATATCAAGAGTTTCAACAGTTGCTTGTATGTCTGCTATTATATTAATGGGCAAGTAGTTTCATAAATGCTTAAATGTCACCTTGTTTTTTAAAAGAATCATACAGTTGCAGAAAAAATTATTAGACCACCCTTGTTTTCTTTAATGTCTTAATTTTAATGCCTGATACAACTAAAGGTACATTTATTTGGACAAAAATAAAGATCACAACAAAAAATAGCTCATAAAAGTTTAATTTCAGAGCTGATATCTAGCCATTTTCCATGTTTTCTCCATAATAACCAAAATCAATTCAGTTCTTACATCAATAGCTATGGCATTGTACTGTCAAAAACAGTGCTTTTAGGCATTCCATGTTGTCTTTTCTGCCTGTTTTAGTCACATGATACACACAGGAGTTAGTACTTGATTACATAACTATTGTTTTTGATGACTTCTGATGGTCTAATAATTTTTTCTGCGACTGTAAGTTCATTCAGATGTTGCTACTATTCTTGTATCATAATCTGTCTCTCCAGTCGCTAGAAGTTATGACCAGAAATGTTTAGTTTTGTTAGGTCACACTGAATTTAACCTTTGGCCGCAAAACGTAATCAGGAGGGCCTCGAGTCCACATGAACATTTGTGCCAAATTATGTATTAATAGGAACAAGCAGACACAAGGTCACAGCGACTTGGACCTTGGATCAGTTTATCATTGAATCCTTTTAAACATTCGTGCCAAAATGTGCACCATTCTTTTCAAACCATTTAAGATACATGTTAAATATAACGGAGCTGACCAACACACACACATCCTTATAGAGAAACACATCTTATAAAATCTATATTCTCTAATTCCAGCTTCTTAAGTTTTCTTTTTTCGTGTCTTTACTCATCTCTGATAAAAAATAAATTGAACTGAAAAACTGAACACCTTTGGGTTGTGGGTGAAATACAACATTTGAGGGCATAATCTTAGGCTTCACTTAACAGTTGTCACTATTTTCTGACATTTTATAGACCAACAATTTGAAAAAAAAAAAAAAAAAGATAAATTTAAAAAAAACAAAAAACAAAGTAATCATTAATTGCTGCCCAAATCCTATTTATGACATTTGAAGCATAAAATTCAGACTGCATTTTTCGACTTTCAGAGGACCCACAGAAACCCTGTGTTGCCTGTGTGCACACCAGGAAATGACTTCACACAGTTAAATAGGGGCTTTATTCATTTAATTTATTAAGATGCTACATAGTCCAACCAGGTTGGGTTGTTTTTATACACCAGAGACTACTAGACTAGGAATATTAATCTTCTTCTCAGATAGACTTATTTATTTATTTATTTATTTATATACATACAAAACAGTTTCCCGACTGCTTACATTGATCACGGTGATGGTCAGAGACTCCATGACAGGTCAGTGCAGTGTGTTTTAAAACCGGGCCTGAATCAGTTAGTATTTACATGTAACTATAGTTGTTTATTTAATCCTACCTGGAGTATCAAACTGGTGGGCTCCACTGCATCAAGGCAGGACAGTGATACATTAAATTCTCTTCAACGGTAAAATATGGTAATCTAACATATTTCCCGTGTGTAAAACCTCATGATACTCCAACCAGCATTTAGTGAACAAGAATAATTGTTTGCAAGTACTACATGACCCAGGTTTGATAACCCTGGATGGGACTGTAGCTCAGGTCTGCTCTGCCCTCCCTCTAAGCAGCAAGTCATCCTCAACCCAACAACTTGACAGAGATACAGTGGAAACAAACGCTCATATCCATACGTCTTTACCTACCAGTCAAATCCACTGCTTTACATTTCACTTAATGACAGTGAATCTCACTGTTCTTGTCTTTTGCTTTAACAAAATGAATATGCGCCTCTTGTCTACTCACTTATTAAGTGGAGAAAGTTGGAAACATAACCAAATAATTTCTCTCAATTAAGATAATAAGTAGAATGACACCTTCCCATGCTTTGTAATTAATTGTCCACAGTATGAACATTTGGAGATTAAACCATTTGAGAGTTGTTTTGTTTTACTTTAATTTAAAAAAAAAAAAAAAATCAGCATCTCTGGAACAGTACAGTGTCATAATGTGGTCCCTTGAGGCTATAGCTATACTGTAAGCTTTCCTTTTCCTTTGCATGAGAAAATAAAATAAAATAAAATAACGTATGCTTCAGGGAGACAGTGACACTCTTAACGTAAGTGCATTTAAATTAACACAACTTCAAATGCAGTGAGGATATAACATTAAAAAGCAATGGATAAATGCTGAACAAACACCAAAACTGGACACCGAACAGTGGGTAAATGGAGAGCAGGCAGCTGAAACACTCTTAAAACACTCAGTTGTTCTCTGACATACATTTGCCTCAACAAAACAAAAGATAATGTTAACAAATGTATGGCTCAGTAGGAAAATATGAGAAAACAAAAAAAGAGCAGGAAAGGCCAAGGCCCTCTGTTTGTCCAACAGGACTGTTATATTCAAACACAAAACCATTTGTCTATACATGCAAATTCTGTCAATTTGTGGTTCCTTACTATGCTTTGTGTTTATGTGTGATGCAAGTCAGTGTCCTCTATCTATATACCTCCATCTTGGCCTGAGAATAACTTACCCAAATAGGTCACAAGGCAAGGCTTTCATTTGGAGAACATTGATCTAATGTTACGTCTGGAGCTCATTTCAGGTAGCTGCAATTTTCTTAAATGCTTAAACCCTAACAAGAAAAAATACTTAAAATCATAAAAATGCAATAAAACACAAAGAAATAAAATCAGAAAATGTAGTTGTGCAAACCTACAGCCAAATGACATTACTATCACCATTATAAAAGCAATTAAATTAGATTTAAAAGTCCAGATGCAACACTCTCTGTGAATGCATGCAATAAAACATCCCCCTCTGACAACCGGGGATGCAGTGAGCATTGAGTGACAGGTGATGGTAATAAGGTAGAGTGGAAAAAAAGGACACAAGGAAAGAAAATACCTATGGTATAGTGTTTCATACACTGATCAAAGTTGTTCTACAATCAAAGACAAGCCGATTTTACAAAGCCTCTGATTGGAGGAGTCAGTTTGATAGCCCTGTGTGTAACCCCGACTGTTTGGATCATCTCTCTGGTAAATCCCTTCCTTAAAGGGGGTTTAGCTGGAAGGAATACCTGGATATACTGTACAGTGGGGGCTTTACGTATACATATACATAGACTCTGGCCTCCGTCATTTAGAAAAAGAAACAACAGTACACTAAAATGACATTCGCACAATTGCAAACTGACTCAGTCGCACCACTACCTCACCGGTGTTAGAAAATCCATTGGTAGGAATCACTAGCATTAAATCATTAATTTTCCATTACCCAAACCCATAGAACCGCTCACCTGTATACATTAAACTTTGGGAAGAGGGCCAGAATGATTATGTGATGATTACTTAGAGGCAAGACCTGTAACGGTAGGTTTGTTCATAAGATGAAGAATCGGTTTTCTTTTTTCTCATACATTACCTTTGATTTTTTTTTTTTTTTTACATAAATGAAATTGAATCAAAACTAGTACCACCCCCCGCCCAGTGGATATGGCATTTCTGATCCAAAATCCCAGATCCTGTGTTTGTTTCATCCCCCGAAAGCATGCTGCGGCCAACCCAATCTGCGCTGCACTCTACAAGACCAATTTGCCCACAATGACGCCCACCACGAAGAACAGCACGATGAGCGCCACTGTGCGAGCGCTCAACCCCTCCTCTTTCTTCATGCCAACTGATGCGTGCTGAGATGACATCACATTGCTCTTTCTCATCCGGAAACCGTCATCCTCCTAAAGTGGGGATAGGAAGGGAGTGGGGATAGCGGGAAGGTAAAAGAAAAACAAAAAGACATGATTAAAGAGGAAAGTGTGGAGGTGAGGTGTGTGGATGGTGAAATAAAGGAATGTAGAAGTGGACGAGAAAAGAAAAATGAAGACAACATGGTGATCACATCAGTCAATAAGATAAGGCAGCATTTATTTATTAGCTCAAAGAAAGAGGATCTGTTTAAATCTTCATCTGACCCAAACCCCTGAGGACTGCAAAAGGCGCCAGGCTTTAACACACTTCATTTCCCAGCAGCGGGTGGGGGGCTCTCTGTTAGTTTAATCTCAGCTGCAGGAGCAGCCAAACAGTCTTTCTGCTTCTGGCAAGAACTTGAAGGGGAGGTGGCGGTGTTTCAGGGGAGCAGGATTCTCTTTTGACTGTGTGTGACTCAATTTCAACCAAACCTTTACAAAACACTAAATAAACCCTACCTCAGTGATTGCCTTGATTGATTGCACACTCGTTAATTTGCACAATTGCCTTATGAGCTTTGAACCTTGAGATCTGTAGCTGATTATGAATATGAGACACTTATTGCAAACTTTAATCCTGAGTTAGTGTCTCTGTTTAAAGAAATATGTCCAAGGGCGGGGGACACCACAATGCCATCTGGAAGTACAGCTTTATGACTCAAATTTCCATTTAATTTGCTTATCTTGACTGTAAACATTAATCAGTAGAAAACCAATCATAAGACACAAATCTGACTTTGTGTGTTCAGTGATCTCATAAGTTCGTTTTGATAAGATAAAAAAATGTCATCCTTCATTCAGTGGAATAACTAATTCCCTCTGTCTTTGTTTTAAGCCTGGAGCTAGATGTGGCCAAGACTAAAATAAAGTTTTAATGTATGGGTTTCATATGGCTGACTGCAGGGTTCATGAAGTTTGATTAAAGAGTTATAAATGCTTTTTAATGCTACCCGGAATTAAATTAAAGACCAGCTATCCAATAATCAAAACTGAGGGGGAAAAATTCAACCAGTTATTTAGGATTACTTTGATTTTAACCACTTTAAAACGGCACACCGGCAACTGAGCTTAATGTTAATGCAACAATAAAAACCATTTTAGTTTCCTGATACCAGTTAGACTAAAAAATACAAAAACAACAACATAACTACAATGATTTCCTCCACACTGATTAGTTTTCATGACACCTGTCAGATGTACAAGCCAAGATGCTGAAAACCATACCTGTTCCACTTGCAGTACTCCTTTATGAAAGAGATATGATAGGTTGTGTATGGGTTAGGGAGAGAGAGCAAACTTAGGGCCTCTAACAGCACACTGAGTGCTCAGTTAACTCACTGAGATAGACTGACTCACTGGAAGTACACTCCTGGAGTAAAGGTTAATATTTAAATCACGTAGCGGAAAGCCTTCCTTCCTTCCACCGTGGATGGATCATTACTTTTTCAGTCCTGCTCCTTATGTCTAAGAAAACAACCTCCAAACTGCACTTACACCCTGAATAAGGCAAGTTTTAATAAAGACACAGGTGTTTTGTGTGCACTTTGTGTGTAATTTCAAGAAAAAAGAAGACTCTTAAAGCCTATTCTCCATATCTTTACATTACAACTTCTGAAAGTTTTAAGGCCAATCAAGGTCTTATGCTTAGACTAATTAGTTCAATTAAGACTTTTCAAGAATCTGTGGGACACCTGTGACTGACGGCTCGATAAACTGATGTGTGATTTGTATCAAGTGTATAATTTATCGTGGTCTTAAACTAACTCATGGTGAAGACCAGTAACACTGTAACTCCACTGCGAATCACACAGTGATTCTTTAATGAGCTGTGGATTCACGAACCACTAATGACATGAAGAAAATGAAAAAAGGCAACCTTCAGTCCTCTCATCATCTAACTCACCCTGATCTGTTTGTTTTCTTCCCGTAGCCGCTGGGCCTCCATTTGCAGCCGCTTACACTCCTCCATGATCTTCTTTACCTCGCCATCATCAAGGGTGGAGCTCATTGACTTCGGAGGCAACACAGAGGAGTCTGACTTCAGCAAGCTGGATGACATCTTGTTGGACTCCATGTCGTGCTGTAAGTGGGTTACAAGGGGACAAGTTACGACACACTGGGTAGACTGTTTCTACTAAAAGTTTCCATGGCAATTGTGACCAATAGCCTGGCTGGGACACAGGTGGTTTTTGATTTTTACTTTTGGGAGCTCTGCAGACTTTTATATAGAGTACAGTATGCACATATACACACACAGAGTTATGCAGAAACACAGAGCTTCCACACAAGCTCCTATCTCTACTTTTGAGAGTAAGTTCATCCAGGGGTGCCTTTCATAAGTGGATCAAGCTGGTTTCTATCAGCATTATCTCTGTGTATCGGACTCTGTGGTGCACAGTGCTGACTGGGCCCTGTGTGTATGTATCCCACATCTCATAATGAAGTGAAAACAACTACCACAGGTCCTTCTACCCCCCACTGATCTCAAAGCCACTAGCCTCTGCTTGTGTCTTGACCAGATAATGTCTCTACAGCTGTGTGGGGTCTTGGAAGTACCACAACAAAAATAACAGACATGTGAGAGCGAAAGTGGCCCTCTGATAGGCTGCTGATGCACAACAGCTGATGAAGAGAAAGACAACTGTAGCTGCGAGAAAGTAGGATAAGATGGAAAAAGGGATGAAGAGGTGATTAAATGCGACAAACAGAAAAACCAGCAGCATTGTGTATGTTGAAAGCTAAACTGACCATTAAAAATGCATGGTGGCACCCTGCTTAGACCAATTAGTGTAATGCTGAAAATGCTGGAAGGAAGTAATGAGACCAAACATTCCTTATTCCATGCCCTGTGAAATCTTAAATGGTGAAGTAAAATTAAATTGGAAGGAAGAGCATGTGCTTACCGTTTTTTCATTCTCCACTGGCATCTCAAAAACACACCTCAGCTTTGAGTCCATCAGCTCTTCTGGCTTTGCCTCCTTCCACTGGAGAGACAGAAAAATAATATGGAAAAACGCTTCATGGCCCACTGTCGTCAAGACAAGGGATTCATTTGGCAGCCAAACTAAATGACAGCATGGTGCTTCTTGAACAAAAAATACTGAAAAAAATAAGTAGATTGCACCAAATTCAGTGTTTTCCAAAGGTTTTTCATGGGCTCCATTGTGTTGATCGCAGCAGAGAGATTATGGCGCATGGGCATCCTCCAACAAATTTTGTACTCATTTTTATTTAAGTATTTATTAATAACAGATTTCAGATTTTCACAATAAACTTAAGATATTGGCAAGGAACACATGAAAAGGCTATGCTCACTCTAGAGCACAAACAGTAAAGTTTACAACGGCAAAGTAATTTCATACAAATAATATCTCATTGGATTAATAAATATTAGTAAATAGGAAAATAAATAATATACCTAGTGTGACCATACATGACAGCAAAACATGTCAGAAAACATTCAGGTTACTTTTGTTTCCTTTTCATTTGGCTAAGATGCTGTGGAAAAAATGCTGCTGGGGAAAAACCTTGAAGTTGCATTTCATATGTCTGTCCAGACTTATACATGTAGTTAACACCTTGAGGTAATTCAGTAAAAGGTGTTAAGTCTGTTTGTTGGTGAAATGGAAGTTATTAGATCATTCTGATGTCTCAGCAAAGTCGACTCTTAACGACACTTAATGTCACAATTCCATCATATTATCATTTCTTTTTCACTTTTCTGTGAAATTTATTAAAAACTAGTGAATGAATTCTTGAGTCATGGCCAATACCATGTTTGGTCAGGTCAAACTACTACAGAACATATTTCTCAGAATAGCCAGGTATGACAGTGTATGTGTGAGAACCACTGTGTTCCACTAATTTACCAGAAACTAATTAAATCATGATGCACTTGAACAATAGTACTCTTAGTCAACTTGCATTTTTAAAATTTTTATCAACAACTACACTATTATCAAGGAGATCTGCTCTGTGCATTGTTGAGAGTCCACATGTCCACAACAATGGAAAAAAAAAAATGTTTAGGAACAGGATTGCGTTGTCTCCCACCATTGTGCTCCTCTTACATCCCCACCTCAAAAATCTGCCCTCAAGTCTGCTAACCCCCTATTTAATCACAGGCTTGTGCAATACCCCACTGGAGTTCAGGCTGTGCCTCAGAGCAGCATCTCTCTTTTAACCATCATTCAAGTTGACTGTACATGTGAATATATGCTTCATGGTGCGTATTTGTCATAATATCATAAATACTCCACATACTTCTTGTCATTTTAATTATGAGTCACTTTATGTTAATGTGAGATAGCAAGGATGACTCTGAGACCACACACACTGTTATGACGTAACTGTTCTCATTGTGTTCTTTATTGTTTTGTGTAGGAATTGTGACACAGGCTCTCATCCAAGCTGGGAGTTGCCTCTTTCCTTACAGACACATTGGATGATTTGTATTTCTTGCTGTATTAAGGGCTGGGTCTGACTGAGACACTATGACGCTTTTTTTTTTTTAAGTCAAACATTTCCAAATATTCTGTAAGTGCTGCTAAAACTGAAAATGGATGAAGTGTGACAAATGGGTTTGAAAGGTCGGTATATACTCACCACTCCCTCCATGTCGGTCATGTCAGGAGGTGCTAGCATGGACTGCACCATGAACTTGTGTTTGCTCTTCTCATTTGGGTCATAGTCAAATGGCTGCAGCATAACTGTAAGACAGAAAAGGACAGGATTACATGATGACTTTTCTCAGTTGTTACATTGAAACTCCAGCAAAACTGTAGGCTCAAGTGTGTATAGATAAATATTTTTCCTCATCATTATTTATTTAATGTGGGTGAATAATACACAAAAAACATGGGATAAATCTAAAGGGAAGTCATAAATAATCTCATAAATTGGCAGTTACGAAAGTTGTAAAAAGGAAGTCCTATCATTTCGTTTTAGAGTGTTATGACTCCCTCCTTTTTCCTCCTCCTCTTTTTTAACCTCAGTCTCACTCCCTGTCTGAGGAGAACGTATCAAAAAAGTGTTTTGTGTTTAGTGTCATCCAAAATACAGTGGACAGGAAGGAACCCAAATTTGTGGGTGAAATTCAGCAATGAAAAATTAGCTCCAAATACAAACAGCTATGAAATACCAGTAAAATCTCTTTGTGAGCAATTTTCCATCTTTTTCTCCCCTTTTTTCAAATGTGCTCACTGCAAGGATTAAAGAGGAATTAGTGAGTATCAAATACACATGGATTTGTCAAACAGTAAACTAGGATCTGATCCTCTCAGCTTACCGTTGCCACTTGGAAAAAGTGGTGTATATGATTTATTTCTAGGTCCGTGTTACCATGACGGCGAAACACTGACGGATTTACAAATACCCCAGGGGGTAATCGTTGTAACAGCTTCCAACCCTGTTGTTTTTCATCTTAACATTACATATCACCCTAACAGAAAGCAGGTGTTGGTTTGGAATAGTGCTTAAACACATCACCACATCACTGCTCTCAGTCAGCAGTGTGTTATTTGATGTCATTCCAATGACTGAAAAGGTATTTTAAAGCTGTAACCATGATTTGTACCCTCTAAGACTGATCATTTTCTTATGTTTGCATGGGTGCTGGTCATGTAAAGGGGATTAAAAGGTCTATTGATGAATGATCTTTTGATCCATTGACTTCGCTGAGGGAAAATCAAAGGCATACTCTGACACCAGTCCAAACTATGTATATGCAAAGCCTGCCTGATTCCTCAGCTTCCATTAGAAATAAATTACCTTCTAATTTCAAAGCCAGTGTTGTAGCTATCAGGATGGTTTTCATATATGGCACATGCCAGTTCTCCCTGGAGTGGAAAACCTCAGAGATGTAGTGCACCATTACAGCAATCAGGGCAGTTCAATATCGCAAACCAGAAACAGACGGCATGAACAGATTGAGAACGTCCTGTTTCAGTCAGACCCAATTTGCATGGCCATCTACTTCAGGTCCAAGGGGACAATACCAGAGAATGGAGGCAGGAAAGCATGGAAGTTCTTTGAGCTGCATAAATAACGTAAAAAAGTCCTGAACCAATGCCAGATTTGGAAAAAAAACAGTCACAGTAGGAGAAAAAATGATTTATATATCATCTTTGATCTACAGCCTCTAAACACATTTTTTTTTAACAAAGGCTACTTGGCATGATAATAATAACGATAATGGCATGATTTAGTATTTGTACTTCACAGTGGGCAATCATTTATAACACTCACAGAGGCTAATTGTAGTCAACATGGTCAAGCAGGATGGTAATCGGCTGCCTGCTTGTTGATGATGAATGGAACCATTAGATGGGTGAGAGAGGGAGGTAAGAAAACTTTCCTTTCCTGTTGCTAATTAATGGTGTCTCATGAGACAAGATGCTCCCATTAGAATTACCACTAACTATTTACCTTCAAGTGCTTACAGAGGTCAGTCTTTACTCCCTGTTCTAACATAATAATAACACATAATAAAAACAGTTACATGGCTTTAAATGTGAGGCTGCAATAAATGGTCTATTCAAAATAAATTCAATTGTTGTAAAAATCTGTTATTTGCTTGAATTATTTATGTTTTGGTAAGAAATGTTGCTGAGAATTGTTTTAAATAAATTCTCAAACTGCAAATGTCTTGTTTTGACTGAACAATAATAATAATAATAATAATAATAATAATAATAATAATAGATATTTACTGAAATTATTAATACAAAAAAAAAGAAATAAACTGAAGACATTTCCATTACAAGGAACTCCAACTACACAATTGGTTATTACAAAAAATCCTTGAATAATTTGTCTCCTACCTTCTGGCATGTGCGCTGTTTTAATCTTGCTCACATCTTACTGTGTGAAGCACTTTTAAATGTATTTTTACATGAAAAATACTACATAAGTAAGCATAGTTGCAGCTGTAGTGAAATGATTGTTGGACTAAACTGCTGAGTTTTTCATTGTTTTACACACCTAAATCTTTTTGTTCACCTACTCCACAGGTTTCAAACATGTGGCCCAGGGGCCAAATCCGGCCCACCAAAAGGTCCAATCTGGCCCGTAGGATGAATTTGTGAAATGCAAAAATTACACTGAAGATATTAATCAATAGTGTAAAAATTATGTTATTTCAGGTTCCATACATACACATATAAACCAAGTAGATCTCATTTGGGTCAGACCAGAAAAATACTGTCATAATAACCTATAAATAATGACAACTGCAGATTTTATCTTTGTTTTAGTGTAAAAAAGTAAAATTACAGGAAAATGTTTACATTAACAAACTAACCTTTTACAAAAAATGCGAATAACCTGAAGAAATATAAACAATGGGAAATGTCTTCCGAAAAGTCAATGCAATTTCATCAATATTATACCTGTTAATAAATGTTTTGTGTATTTGTAATTGTTATGTAAGTTGTAATGCACATGTGTAAATGATAAACTGATAAACTGAGGCAGAATATTGTTAAAACTGCACTTATTTTTCTTAAGACATTTCAAGTTGTTTACGTTATTCAGATTTTTAAGGATATAAGATATAAACATTATCATAATGTAATTTTACTTTTTTCACTGGTATTATTTTACTGGTCCGGCCCACTTGAGATCATATTGGGGTGAATGTGGCCCCTGAACTAAAATGAGTTTGACATCCCTGACCGACTCAATGGTCAGTTTTGCTCATAATACAAACCCACAAGGATTTGACATGACAACATCCTATGGTACTAATGAAACTGGCTCAGGGACATGGCTTAAGTTTTCATAATGTTCTTCAGCTTTAAGTAATAAGCACATTTCTTGAACCATTTTCTGAATTGTTTCAAGTGGATACTTATGTGAACAGATGAAAATTTGGAACAGGTCTAAAAGCGCTGCAGTGTTCAGCACTTCACATGTAATAGGTACACCCTGACCATTGTTCATTGTTACTCAATCCAAAACCCTGATCAAAGATCAGCAAATGTACTGAGACAACACTGGTAGGGAGGGGGGAACAGGGTGAAGTCAACCAGGGTTGAGATACCAGTCTGGAGGGAAAACTCATCAACATGGAAACTGTCATAAAACGTGTTGATATTCAGGCTTCTCAAGGCAGCAGGTTCACACACTCCTGACTGTTCTCTCTGAGGTACATCTAGTTTAATATCATTCAAAAGGAAGAAAAATACTGACTGTTCACCTGCAAGACTGATTCAGGATGGAAAATAATCCCAAAACCACCAAGACAGTTCACCTGACGTTTACAAGAGAAATCAAAAACCATGGTAGAGCTCAAGAGCAGTCCTAAAAATCTGTCCAGAGGTAAAGAGTAAAGTTCTTGTATATTGGTCTAGACAACATGCGTGTCATATGAACATTAATGTCTATTCATGCAGACACAAATGTCACTTGGGACAGCAAAATCCCCACTGTAATAACAAAGTCCCGTCAATATAAGGTCATAACAAATATTAAAATAAGCTCCAACAAAACTGTTATTTCTTTTTTACGGTGTAGTATTTCGCTCTCTGCCTTCTTCAGAGGTTAACCTGTCCAGTGTATGTCAGCAAGACTTTTCACATACTGGCAAAGAAGCTCAAGATTTGTGGACACAATGATTTTTGAAACATTCTCGCCACATATTTTTCCACTGGATGCTATGCAACACCAATTCAGTTCAGCAACATTCCCGTGGTCATGGTTACATTGAACATATACAGTTTCAGCTGGGTTTAGCTTCAAAAGCAGAATCTATCCTCAGCTAAGCCAGCAAATGACACATCATGAGTTTGTAAGGTATCCTGTGGCAGACTGTTCCCTTTTGCTCTAATGGAAGTGAACGTTCATGTGAACCTTTTCACTGCCCGAAATGTGATAATAGATGAGCAGAGCTGCAAAAAGCTAAAAATCACTGGCTAAATTTTCAGATGGAGGCTAGAGTTTAGTGGACAAAATTACAATATATTTAGCAAGCAGCAGTTTTCACAGCCTTAAGTGTTCAAAGACAAATAAAAATGTGCTACAAGGCACTTATTTAAACTAAAGCAAAAAAATAATCTACATGACAATAACAAAAGTTCAGCTGTGGAAGAAGTTTTCTCATATTTTGCTGAAATAAAAAAGTACTGTTCTGTACGCTCTGCATTCAAGTATTATCAACAAAATGTACTTTAAGTGTGACAAGTCAAAGCTCTCAGCGTGTCATAAAACTTGGATGATGTTTTGGACTCATGTTACTGCTGTTTATAATTTATGTTTATGGTTGAGCATATGTCTGTAGCACCAGTGTCCTGTGAGAACCATGTACAGTATCTTTACAAGGTCAACTTTTCATGAGTTCAGAAATACAGGCCTGTTTTCAGCTATGTGAAAATGCATTGTCCAGTTAATCCAAGAGGCTTTTAAAGAATTTATTTACCTTAAGAAGGGGGAGAATTTTAAACTTAACACATAAGAGAGTGCTTAATTGTTCAGTTTATCACAAATAACAAAATAAGAAAAAAAAAAACAAAATTAAAAAAAATAAAATAATTTTAAGATATGCAAAAAGAGTACAAAAAATTTACTCTAAAGCAGCCAGATAAATGAATTTGTGTAAAATTACAACATTGCATCACAACAATAAGAATTTCTAGAATGTGCTGCTGATATACTCAGGAAAGGCTCCTAAAAATGCCCTTTCAAACCTTAATTTGGGCTGATACGTCTCTGTTTAGGTGGAAAGTGGTCAGAGCTCGAGTAGGAATTACATAAAGCCACGGTGAGTTACAGTATCTGGAGAAGCAAACATGACTGCACATTTAAAAGAAGATAATGCCTACACTACTTGAAAGATATCAATCCACAGCTACATTTTATCCTGTTAAATGCACTGCTTTGGTAATACTACAGTGTTTGTCTGTAGTGACTACATTCTCAGAAAAGCAGCAGTCATCACAAGACTCAAACTTGTGACTTTTATTCAGTCTAATAAGGGTGAAAAATTATTGCATCGGAAAAAGTGGACTGTGCTGATTTGTCATTCACTGCTGACTGCAGGCCCCACTGACACAGTTTGCAGTTGTTGACACCAGATAGGGTAGACTGTAAAATGAGTCTGTGGCTGTAAATGGCAGAGGTGGCACAGTCTGGAAACACTAGCCTGTACCTGTCTCCCTCATAGTGCATGGCTGGGTATGAGGTGTGCCAGAACAGAAGCAGGAGTACGAGAAAATACTCCAAAACACGACAGGAGTACTGCCTATTTATTAAAAAAAAAAAAAAAAAAATCACCCCTTCAGGATACTCAGGAGGTAACAATCTGCAGTGTGAGGAAATGAATTAACCCTGGTTTCATCACAAAAAAACATCTTCATATATCCTTATGAACAAATAAACCTTGCCGTTTACCTGAGACATTAATTGAAGTGCCTGCATCAATGATGCCACTGTTTGGCCGCACACAGTACCGGCGCGGCGCTGTTGTCTTCACTTTGAAGCACACATTCCTGTCTGTTGGGTTGGCGAGCTTGAGATTTGTGGTGACCACGTCTGAAAACGGACCTGTGAAGACAAGCAAAGAGGTGGACAATGAAAACAACATATTTATAAAGTTACAAGACAAGACATTATCACTCTCACACAGATGGAGAAGCCACTGGCAAACACCATACCACAGTCTTCAAATTAACATACCATTAAATCAAGCAAGTGCACGCAAATGTCTTTTAAACCTTGTTTAATTATCATTAAAAGTGACTCTCCTTGTCACAATAAAACACCAAATTTTACAATGTGTGATCAATATATAACACTGCTTTTAAATAATATATATGAAAAATCATACTACACAGAGGTCTGTCAGACTCTAAGACAAATTGAAAAACCAGTGGGCAAAGCCTATTAAAATGTGACATGTATGCTAACACATTTAAATGTGGTCTATTAAAGTTTAAGTGGATGTGACTTTAATTATAATATACTTAATCTATTACCCACAAGTTGGAGCTTCTGCCACATTTTTCCTCATTTGAACAGACACTTGGATAAACTGGGTTTACTGCCAATTCAACAAATGCAGGTTTTTTAATACATTTGACTGGAAGTTGTCCTCAAGAAAAATAAATCAAATCTGCTTCTTGCATTACAGGCCCAAATACTGCACTTCAGTAGCTCACATCTGTTAGAAGTGGACTACTGGGCATCACAGCATCATCCTTTAAATTACAACAGGACGGCTGTTACTGATATTCACTGTTTCCACAAAAAAAAGGAAAAACATTTCATATCAATGTCAAAAACAGTGAGCAAATCCAAAAATCTTCTGTTAATGCACAAGATCAACACGTATCCTGGAGTTGGCTTCAACTATTTACAGCCCTCACTGTTAACGCAGACCACATCTCTCTTTCACTTGGCCAGATGCATTAAGCTGCACAGATACAGTATGTCAATAATGCAGATGAGGCTTATGGCAAATGCCACAGCAAAGGGTTGAGGATGAGGGACCTTAAAAAGATGAAGATATGAAAGAGAAGGTGGGGGACACATGGGACTAACCAGAGCGGTTACATGGATTTGTTGGATCACCCCACTTGACACTACTGCAGTCAGCATAGGCATGTTTGTCATTGTTTTGGCCTCTAGTCAAGCAGTTAAGGCTACCAATCATGTTCCTCATAGAGAACTTTAGGGCTCATTTATGCTCTATGTACCTATGAAAATAGATGCATGCATTTCAAATGATGTAAACATTACTGCATTTATACTTCCATGCATCCATTGCATTGAAATAAGCCTTTGGCAATCAATCCACCAGAGGCGCTGTTCTGAATTAACATACTGGCCAAATACCAATAAGAAGGGTAGAGTGTATTGAGAGAAAAAGAAGAAAGTTAAGGATACTAAACACAGCAGCAGCAGAGGAGGCGTTACTAATGCTGATACTGAGAAAGAGGCACATTTGGAGGTAATGTTACAGGCGGTGGTGGTCTGTGAGGCTGTTAAACACCTTGAGGCATGTCAACGGTCAATAATTTTCATTGGCATTACCAATGAGAGAAATTTGAAGTTTTCAACACAGCCCCCATGATTTCTGGCAGTACTGCTCCATTTGCTCTGTTTGGGTATGCATCCATAAGGTCTCTGAAAATGGGCAGAAGTGTGCAAAAATGGATGCAAAAGACAGATGGGTGGCTCCATGTGTATCCAACATAGAGCATAGATGAGCCATTACTGTGTCATGACATCTATTTCTCCTCTTGTGGATCTACTATCAACTGTCAAAAAATAAATACAGAAAGATCAATTCTGATCTTTTTTGGTATTATTTTAAGCCAAGAACTGATTAAATAAAGAAATTTCAAAATGCTCCACTTTGGCTATGATGCAGCAGCTTCGTTTTTTTGTTGTTGTTGAGCTCTGTCCAGCATGGTTCATCTGATTGGTTACTTTCACCTGAAATAGCCAACTCAACGAAGTCTAGTTATTCTCACAACTAACACTAAAATGTTTCATTTTTATCACACTGGTATATCTTTTCATAATCCTAGTAATTGTTCTATATGATTATTACTATTTCGAATGGCAATTGGCCCTGAAAAAAACTACCACTAAACCCCAACATCAAATATTTAAGAAATAGTAATTTACTGTCTGTGGACCACTTTTGACAGGATCACTGCATAGGGTAAATTTCTTGCGCATGGAAGCTGAGAACTGCCATGCTTTCAGTTATCTCAGATCAAAAGTTGATTATTCCATTATTTCCAGACAACAAAATTTGTTTTCTGGTGATAATGGATTATTTAACTATAATGGATTATTTTACATCATTATCTATATATTACCATGATTTTTTGTTATCTTGAGGTGAGAAAAAAGAACAATTATGACAAGAAAATGAAAATTAGATTCTCCTTATTTCCTCCTGATTATCAGTGACTGACAGTGCCAAGCCAGCACGCAAAGATGGCCCCTTGACAACTGTAGCAACTGATTAAAGCTGAAAATGTCAGCTCAAGGAGTACCCATTATCGATCAGTGCATCAGACTGTAGGTCTAACACAGGCGGAAATGTCATTGTCTTTCTGCTGAAAAAAACATTCATATGATTCTTTTGTTATCTTGTGAAACTGTTCTTTTGTTTTCTAACCCAGTGTTTTTCAACCTTGGGGTCAGGACCCCATGTGGGGTCACCTGGAATTCAAATGGGGTCACCTGAAATTTCTAGTAATTTATAAAAAATTAAGAAAAACTTACTAATAAAAAATATAGGGTGAGTTGAGAGAGACAGTCGCAATACATAAAAGACATGACAAACTGTGAAGCTGAAACTGAAGCACTGTGGTACTGTTTATCTTACAAATGTTCATTGTGGCCCGGTTTAAGATGCTGCAGCTCTTTCATAATTCATACTTTGACTTATTGTTTGTTCAGTATTAATTTGCAGCCTTGTAAATATAAGCTGGACTGACTGTACATATTCTGACCAAGGAAAATAAAATTCTCACTTTGTGCAGTAATCTCAACCTGGCTTTCTGCCTCCATCCATAATAGCATACATTATATAGCCTAAATGTCATCTAAAATTAATGTTTATTTGCCACATAGTATAGCTAACTCTTACATGGTCAATAACAAATTAATTTTAGCAAAAAAAAAAAGGTCTCCATTTTGAATGTCTGAGGTCACCAGAAATTTGTGACGTTAAAATGGGGTCAGAAGCCAAAAAAGGTTGGGAACCACTGGACTAGAGGAAACAGGGGAAAGGAACCAAGGTAGTCCATACTAGGAAGTGAGAAGAGGGGATTAACATAAGAGGAAGAAACTAGATTTTTGTATTGATTGAGGATTAAAGGCAAAATAAAACTGTCACCATATCAGACATGGATGAAGCTTTTGTGTTTGTTGTACATAACATATTTTTACATTTAAGTTAGCTGAAACAGTGGTTCTCACCAAGGGGGGTGGGACCTCAAGAGCTGCAATTGTTTGTAACAAAAATACAAAAAAACACTCTGATGACAAAGTAACAAGAGAAACAAATATCTAATTAAACTGCTAATCGATCTGTAGTGCTTCATTTGTATAAAATAACTGCCCAATAATAAATAAATAAACTGATTAAAATGCAGCATTGGGCAGTAGCATGGATGTACACACCATTGAGGTCCCCGTTGTCTGGACCTCTGTATTTTTTCTTGATGTGTATATAAATAAAAGCAGTGAATTGCTTAGAATGACTTAACTCTGGTGCATTAAAGACTTTAACACCAAGATCATGAACATAAAAAAAGTATTCTCTCAAAGTATTCATATGTATGTGTCTATATAAAGCTATATATACACGCTGATATTAAAGCAGTTTATAACTTTCATCCAATTTTTTATCTAAATTTGTAAAACCCGATGTCTCCATCATAAACACAGTCTGTGTTTTTACTTAACAAACCGAAATGTCACTCTGGCCTCTTCGGCAATTTTGTCATGAAGTGCACTATGGGCATGGTGACCAAGCAAAAGAGGTTTCTCACAGATTCGGCAAGAAAATGAGCCAGATTGCTACAACGTGAAATTATACAGTCCACCGGGGTTGTTGATCTGAACTCAAGCTCTAGAGATAAAAGCATTAGAGGTGCATTCAGAAAACACAGACCTCTGACAACACCAAAAGTCCACTAGTCTTCTTGTACTATAAACATCAACTTGTAGTACAATAAACTACAAACTGCTTAATGTAGATATGGATTGCCACGGGGAAAGAAAAGTCTTAGTTGTGATTTGTTAGTTAGTGTCAATTGGTCATGAGTTGATGTCACAGCCCTTGGCAGGGGTGAAAATAATTTCAAACACATCCATTCTCTGCTCCTGTACCAGAGAGACTTGCGGTTTATGAAGCTCTGAAAAAACTGCTCTAGCTCCAGAAATTCCATAAAGAAATGTATCCAGAGAGTTTACTGGCAAGTGTTAGTCACTTATGAGTTTTTTTCAGTGACCAGCGCTAAGTTATAGTAATATATAAATGACGCATGACTTCCCGAATCTACTGGATACAATGCCAATACCCACATAACTTACTCACTAACTACTAAATCAGCCACATAAATGAAATACAATTTTCATTTAGAACATTTCAAAATAATGTTTAAAATTACATTAAATAATTCCTTTAGACATTTAGAAAACTTTTGTGGTCCATCAAGAGAGACCAAAATGTAGCTGAACCAAATAAATGGCTGAAACTACATTCATCATATCTAATCTAAAGTATACTGGTTGATAACCACTATGAAAGATCAAAAGTCTTGTGATGTTTTTCCAAGATGCTCACAAGTGAAAATATTTAAGGAAGAGTCACAATTTTGATGTCTGACCCAATGAAGTTTCAATCAACTTCCAAGTCACAACTGAAAGAGTAACATAATGCTAATATATCAAAATCCATCTAGGTAATTGCAGTAGCTGTTATGGTGAGCATAACATTGGTAGCTGAAAGAGGCATGCTCACTACACTTGAAAACATAGAACTATTTTAGAATTAGCACATATACCAGATTCAAGATAAAGTTTCGGCTCAGCAAACATCCAGAGCAACTGACACTTCCTTTCCCCGTTGAGCAAAGACAGAGAGGAAATTCAGACCCTCACAAACTTGGCTTGACTCTAAAGGCTTTTAATGAAAAGAACTCACGCCACTGGCTACTGTACACCTGATCTACTACTTCCTGAAAGTTTTTCAGGATTGCGTCCAACTCAAGAAAACCACAAACTACAGTTAAAAACTATTATGAAGGGCTGATGTTTGAGGCGGTCATCTTTCAAGGCTATACATTATAAAAAGCAGACAGAAAAGGGAGCTGGTGCTTTGTAAAGGTTATTCAATATTACCCCAGAAGAAGGAGCAAATTAATTATAAATGAAAAAGTCCAGTCCCTCACATTTTAGACAATATGGTTGACAGATGGTCTGAGTGTAGGCCTAACTAGTTGCTATTGCCAGACACAGTTTCTGACAGTCCACATTGCATGCCTACATATTACTTTGGGCCTGAGTACAGGCATGTGATTTGGGTATTGCTGAATTCCAAGTACTGAGGAGGCTTTGTTGTTCGATTAACGTAACACATTTGCATATGTTTGCATAAAACAATTTGCATATGTCCACAGGTGTTCTTAGCTGGTTGGTACTGATCTGTTTGAACTGTTTAACAGAAAACCTCAAATGTTTCATCGCTATTTAAAATCAGTGGACAGCATATATCAATCTACATATGCCCATAGAAACAGTGCTTCTGCTTCATGTTTAGTTACCAGTCAAATGTTAAAACTGGTAAACATTTTTTGTTTTGTCACAGTTAAATCCGATGATCAAAATTCAAGGCTCTGGAATTCCACTCAACTACAGAATTACATTTTGTGACAAATCTATAAACTACTGTGTGAAATGTAGCATACATTAATATCAAACTGAGATTCGCCCTCACACTTGTCAAAGATCAATTTTGGTTTTGGTGGGACTTATTGACAATAAGTAAAATATAAAAATGACTTTTAATTTTAATCGTATCAAAATGATAATATTGAGATTATTTGGATTTCATTTTCATTGAAAAATAAATAAATGAATAAATAAATACTGATGCGATTTCTATAATAATATTCCCCTACGTCTGGAGATTAAAAATTGTAGGACACAGCCTCTCTGTACTACTACAATGCATGACTTAAAATGGAGTGTCCCTTTATCAAAAAATTGCAGACCCTGCGATTCAGGTATTGCACTTGCCAATATTGTGATTTTGAGATAGTTTAATGTTCAGCCCTAACCCACAGATGGAACACATATTCTTTGTTTCTTGTTTTGGGCATAGTACATTCTGTATGTCAAGGTGGTGAAAAAAAAGAAAACTTGGGAAAAAAAAAAGAAAATAAAAAGAGTATCATGAACTTTTCACCTCAGGACCTGTCCATTATTTTCCACATATCATATGTTATGCATTTAACCGATGATGCATCTGACACTGCAACCCTGTGTATCATTGTGTACTCTGTGTTAGTGCATGCTATGGGACATGCATCAGTGTAAATATTACAAGTTAAACAGGCATTTCCTTATTTGTACATTTGAGCATCAGATGTGCAGCCTTATACTAACTGAATACACTTTTAATTATGCTTTCCTTTCTCCTTAATTATTGAGCTGGTCAGTACTTGACCCTTCATTTGCATTTCAAGTTATAAAACACCTGTCTTTTATATTATATACATTGTGCTTTATTTATGGTTTTTAATCCTGTTTTGTTTGAAGTACCATTGTTTTTATTCCATTCGCTTGTGTGTTTTTTAATACACAACTGCCTATTTTATCATTGTGTTTTATGTAATTGTTGTAAAGCTCTTTGTAATGGTATTTTTACAAGTACCGTAGGTTTAGTGCTATTGTAAACTCACAGTTTATAATACTTCTGGCTTGTCGTCTTTCTGTTTTTGGTGTAGGTTGTTGGAGTCTGGAGCTGTTGGGTTGCTCATTATACTGACTGTAATGAAACTCAATATGTTCTGTGGCAAACAGAGGCATTTTTGTTACAATGCTGCTGATTATTTAAAGCGTATTTTGAGTGTCTGGAAAAATCACAAACCAAAATACCACTGGCTAGGATTTAATTCCAGAGTACAAGGTGCAAGATTTTAACACGTGGCATGATCTCTGTATAATCTGTTGCAAAACAGACACAATAATACCATATGTGTTTATGTAACATTATCAGGCCCTAAAGCAACGTGACATCCTGCAGCCAAATGCCGATCTCCTCTCAAATGTCTGTTAGCGACCAAAGGGGGCTGTGGGTATGCTGATGACCTGTAGCTAAAACATATTAAGTAGCAGAGGTTGTCCAGCTCCTCCGTCCTGTGAGCTGTCAAGTTATTAAATGACAGCTGGCTAGCCAGCAGAGCGAGACAGCCAATCAGAGAGCGAGCTAATGTTAGCTAGCAGCTAGACCTGCCAAAGATGTTGCAGCTTATGTGTAATACAGAAGGTTATAAATTTGGAAGGCAATTGTGTTGTCACATATTTGCAGTGCCTGCTGTTTCCTAGTGTATACAAGCTTCGCGTCTTGCAGTTGTAAATGCTTGATGAACAGCTGCTGCAGCAGATATGTACAACAGGGCCGGACTAGCTTAGCCGTCGGAAGCTAATCCAGCTAGCTAACTCGCTAGCTAGCTGTCAGTTGACCTGCCGTCCTTAAAGAGCAGCCTTATTCCTTTCCTGTGGTGCTTTTAGTAAAAATGTGTACTGCAGCCTCTCCACGGTTTAGTTACCGTAACATTTGTCTGCCGCCCCCCCCTTTCTAACCCCGCTGGCAGAAGCAGCTCCCCCCTCCCGTCCGAGCCGGGCCCTCCCTCCTCTCTTACCTCTGAATTTCAGTTCGTGCTGAGGCTCCAAGAGCAGAACCTGTTCCGGCCTGGCCATATCCCAACAGCTGGAGCGGGGTTATCGCACTGCAACCAGTTCCTGTCGTTTACCCCCGTGTTCGGATGTTGTTGAGTATTGCAATGTCAATATAGTTATTTACTCAGAGAATTAGCAGTGGGTATACTGGCCCCCGGTCACTAGTGCTACGCGAGCTACTAACGGCTGTTGTGATGCAGCAGGAAGGGAGTGAGAGACAGGCTGGTGACGTCACTGCCTCTGCATAGCCACCCAGCGGGGAGGGTGTCAGGGTGATGGGTGACACCAGGGTGAGACCGGGGCGCATCCAGGGCTGAAGGACCACCAAGGAAGTCTTCAGGTTCTTTACTGAAGGAAAACTTACACAACCTGTCAAAATACTACCACACAAGGATGAGCTCTGCGTCCAAATGCTTGCCATGCAAAATAAGTATGAAAAGTGAAAGCCGTCATTCTGCAATAAAGTGGTCCCTATCATGTTTTACTATCATATATTATGTTTCTACCTGTGTCGGTGAAACTACACCGTATGCAACTCATAAAAGTTGTTTAGATCCAGCTGTGGTGCCTTGGGGGGATATTTCTAGTTTCTATTTCCAGTTTTGGCGCACATCTGTTGCTGTTTGGGGTCGTTGCTATGCTTAAAGTTAAGGTTATAATGTTTAAAAAAAAAAAAAAAAAAAAAGAGTAAATATTTAATGCAATCAATTACTACTTCTGAAACATCTGGATCGTTAAATATAGATTTAATTAAAGTTACATTATACTGTTTATACATAACGGTGTAGCACTGCAACAATTCTAGAGGGATGTAATGGTTGGGTCAATATATAACTGAGGGACTTGAAGTCCATGGGCTATATCTTGCATACATCTTTATTAAAAGTAATAATAATAATATTAATAACAATAATGTTTTTTTATGTTCACTATGACCATGTCTTTAAAAGTTCAATAATTATTTAATTACGGAAATAACCGCTTATCAATAAACGATTAATAAATAATTCATTAATAACTAGACCAACTAAAATGTCAACTAAATAACCGTCCGAATTCAATAACAACCACCTTCTAATTAGCTAAACAATAATAAAATGAGCTTATTCAAAAATTGTTTTGATTGTGTTCTTTTTATTAAGTTGAAATAATCATGACAGATATTTCTTTTTTGGCAATATATCAAATTTTATATGGAAAATAACAAATTGTATCTGTGTCCGAGAAAACACTTTCAACTAAGTTACCCATTACAAAAACACTTCTGGAGGAAGTGTGCTAATTCCAAATCACATGACCTGCTCCTCATGATGTCATTTCCTCCTGAAGAAGCGACTGGCAAGACTCAAAGATATGTTCTTTCTCCTCTTTCTTAGTTATTTAATGTAAAGTAGTGTGTGAGTCAAGTGTGTATTTATCGTACTCTTATGTCAAAAGTGTTACTACAATATCGTTATAAATATCTTTCAATTTCAATTTTACTCAATTTAAAAGAATCTTTCTGTAAAAATGCCATGTAGTGTTATGTTTATGTTGATTTTAGGCCTGAAAACAGCAAAAATGTCAACTATACCTATCAACTGTTACCCTGTAGAGGTAACTCAAAAAGTCTCTCAGCTATATATTGACCTGGTTGTTTACCTAAAATACCCAGAAAGGTACTTCAAACTAATTTTTAAAGGTAAAAACAACAAAAAAATGATAATTATTTTTAAAAAAATAAAAAATAAAAAAAAATTAAATGAAGATATCAAATAATATGATAATACTGTACCATACAGCACAGGAAATCGTTCCTGCCAGTGGCCATCAGACTGTATAATTCCTCCTTATAATCATGTAATTACACACAATATTTCGCACTCATCCGTACAGAGGGTAACTGGTATTTGTGTATATTTCTTTTACTTATCATATTAATAATTTTGTCTAGTATATATTGTACACATCGCTTGTTCCAACTTGTTCCCTGCTATTTTTTCTTATACTTGCCTGGAGTAACTGTACTCAATTTCCCCTGGGATAAATAAAGTAGCCTGAATCTGAATTTTTTGGCATATATCTTACTAGTGTATTTCCTCTTTATGTGGTGTTGTATCTTTCTTTTCCTATGTCTCAGAGGTATTGTTCTGCTTTAGTCTGCTGATAACATTCTTTTATCCTCTAACCACAGATGACCAAATGTGTTGATTTTGAAAGTCTGAGAAAATTCTACATCTTCCTAACATAAACTCTTTAAAACACTACATGACATATGAATGAGACCAGGCTCTACCTCCTGAGGAGACTGTGGACTTTTGGAGTAAAGGGGGCACTCCTGAGGACCCACTACAACTCTATAGTGGCATCATACATCTTCTATGTTGTGGTCAGTAGCATCATGGAGAATGAGAGGAAGAAGCTGGATAAAGTCATCAGGAAGTCCAGCTCTGTCCTGGGCTGTTCTTTGGACTCTGTGGGGCAGAAGGATCCTGGCAAAGCTGGTATCCAGGACCGGATTTAGACTTGGTGAGACCCTAAACTATATAAAACCCTGAGGCCCCGACCCCATTTATAATACACCAGCTGATCTCAAAAGCTTTAAATATATATGCCTTTTAATGATATGAAAAATTGAAAATACATTGCCTTTTAATTTTTATTAATAATATTCAATAATTAATGGGCGGCCATGGCTCAGGTAGAGCCCATAGGTTGTTCAATAACTGAAGGGTTGGCGGTTTGAATCCTGCTCTGTCCTAGTCATGTGCCATTGTGTCCTTGGCAAGACACTTCACCCACCTTGCCTCCAGTGTCACTCACACTGGTGTATGAATGCGTATGAATGTTTGTTGATGGTCGGAGGGGCCGTTTGGTGCAAACTGACGGCCATGCTTCCAACAGTCTGCCCCAGGGCAGCTGTGGAAACAAACATAGTTTACCACCACCAGAGTGTGAATGTGAGAGCGAATGATTAATGGACCAATAATGTAAAGTGCTTTGGGTCCCATGAAAAGTGCTATAGAAATCTAATCCATCATTATTATTATAAAGATTGTGCTGCAAAAATCGCAAAAATTACAGAATCCTCTAAGTTACAACTTAAAACATTTTCTATCTTGAAAAGCAAAATCATTGATTATGTCATCAAAAGATATCTATGCACATGATGCTAAGCGCAGACAATTTTTCTTGAGACACAATTACTCTTAGTTCATTTTTTATTCTCTTTAGCTGTGAAAATGATCTTTCTCCGGAACAATTTGTTGCCATCAGGCTTAGAAATAGTCATAATATTGCTTCCACATTAGGGAAAACTAAATGAATCTTGTGTAGAAAGATGATTTCATTCTGGAAAGATCGGCAAAATGACTTACAGCATTTTTTTTTTACCTTTTTATGCTCCAAATAAGACAAAAAGTCCAGGCAGATGATTTTAGGCTTAGGGGTTAAAGACAATTATATACACTATAATTTGATGAATTATCTATAGGCTATTTACATACGGAATATTAATACTAAATATTACATATCACTTATAATTCTGCAAGCTAGTCAAGGCAATTATAGATGATTTGCAAAAATGTAATTTTAAGACAACACATTGAGTAAAAAAAAAAAAATTCTGGAATTTTTTTAAGGCCCCTGCAGATTGTGAGGCCTTAAACTGTAGTTTATTTAGCTTGTACCTCAATCTGGCACTGCTGGCATCCAACCTAAACGATCGGTCTGTCCACTGCAGGGCTGATCAGGACCCTGTCTGCACTAAAGAGCAGCATCAGTGACAGCCTCTTCCATCCTCAGTGTGTGACAGACAGATTTTTACCGATCTTTCCTTCCTGTTCCAGTCAGACTGTACAATCAGCACTGTCAACTAGGCCACTTATTCACCCATTCACATCCACTCTTTCCATGCATAGTGTAAATAATTGACTTGAGATTTTAAATTTATTGTTTATTTTTTATTTACTTATTGATTATTCTATTTATCGTTTGCTGCAAGTGCACTTTATTCTGCTCTGTACTGTGCTGCTGTTGCAACAATGCAAAACTCTCCTTTGTGGGTCAATAAAGGCATTATCTCATCTTATCTGAATTAGCTGTAAAATGCATTATCGCAACACAGAGGAGAAAACAAATCTGTTTTCTAAGCTCAGGAAAACTTTTGTAGAAATACATGATTCGCAGGACAGTGACACAAACATGACTTTATAGAATATGATGCATTTCTCAAAGTTGAAATGTGGTAAAACTTATACCAGCAACATTCAATATACACATTATTACAGCCATAATATGAATTTAAAAAAAAAAAAAACACATCACATATAATAGTGAAACATTATTGCACAATGATTACTGTACTTTTCATTACTGTAATACATTTTGTATAAGCTTTTGAAATCACAAGTTTTAGTGGTAGCGTTAAAGAACATTTTCACTGTGACTTGTTTCTATTTCTTACTAAAATGGTCTGAACACATTTTCCACCCATGAAACAACCTACTATACACAAAACCTAGACAATGGTACATATACCTGAAATAAACAATATGATCTCCCTTAAAAAATAAAATAACGTTATGGCAAAGGGTGATGAAAGATATCGTGATACAACACATATATTTTCTGGATTGAAAAGTAGATAGAAGATATACATTACTGGAACTATTGTGTTAAGATAAATGAATACCATAAAACAGATTAATTTGTTTTATTTTCAGCGGGATCCTTAATTGATCAAGATATCTCACTTTCCCATTAACTGTAAAGCATCGAATATGTTTCATAAAGGTGTGTGACTTTTAAAGTTCAACATGGAAAGTCAGACTAAACTACTGAATAACTTACAGTAGAAATTGGGTCAAGTGTGAAGCTAGTGTTGTATGTGAAGTAACTGAGACTAGTCTGCAGTCTTAGCACTATAAGTGAAGTGAAAAGCCCTCTGCCTATGCCAAATATGTATCTCAAGTGTCAACTTTATATATATATATAGCTATGCAATTGACTGCAGGTTGTACTACACAACTGATCACTAACAACACTATGTGTATTCTAAAGGAACCACGTAATGCACACATCGGTCTTATAGTGTAATTTAAGGGAAGCTTTACACACACACGCACAGTCAACATCATGTTTTTTATTTTGTCAATCTTTTATTAGTAAACAAATTGACAAGTCCCTTTTTACACATTGGAAACACACTGCAACACGTGTTTTCAAGCATTTGTTACAATCAATATGAAACATAATAAAAAGCTAAATATGGTTAACTATAGTGCTGTTGATAATGGTATTACTGCAAAATCTAAGTCTATTTGTGGTCACACAAATGGATTAGAATATAGTAACTGATTTGTGTGCAAACTGATGGTGTATAGATATTTACACTGAAAAATATACATAATATAGATTAATCACATTCCCAGGGCCAGCCCAAGACTGTTTGTAATTTTCAATGCAAATCTGGCAAACCATTTCTACTTCTGCCTTACATTTCCAAATATGGGAAAACATGTCATTATCATCAAGCCTCAACATTTTTAAGCAATTAGGTGATTAGGAATTTAACTTATACATAAACAATAAAAAAAAAAAAAAAGGTAATTATGCGAGGTGTAATAAACTGACTGACATTATTTGGCACCGTGTTCTTCACAGTAATAAGAACTGAGCAAACAGTCAAGACCTAAATAACAGCAAGGGTCATTAAAAATATTTCATGTGTGATTTCACACAGATAATGGCAGACAGGAGAGAGTGTTAGTACTGTGGGCTAGTTAATACAAACAATCAGTCAAAGTGCAGCTTTTAAGGTACCAGAGCGATTCCCTTTTAACAGAATTGCTTTAGCTATAGTATATATTATTGTAGGTGAAGCTAGCATCCTGATGTAGTGCAGGCCTCATAGGGAAGTTAATCAAAAGCTAATCACAACTTTAGGTTTTGACCCTGAATGGCACTGTCATTTGACATCAATGAGCTGACATGCCATCAAATCAGCATAAAATGAGGTCCATAGAAAACTGTTACGATCATCTGTGTTAGGATTGTATATCCAGAATATGTGAATATGCAGTAACGCTCAATAATCCTTGGATTAGGTCACATTTTAACTTTGTCATCAACTATTGCACTGTACTGACAAATCCTGAAATATAGGTAGCACATCTCTTTACAGCTACATTTAAGATGCTTCAAGGCATATAAAGTCATCTGCGCTGACAGAAAAGTGCAGAAATTATATGATTTGTGATGTGCAAATACAGTCTAACTTAACATATATCTTTTTTTTTTTTTTTGGCAAATTTGAAAAGAGGTTTGAAGCCAAAGAGTTGGAGATGAGCATGAAATTCCACAGAGTAAAGTGTGGGGAATCATGAGTCAAGGCCAATATAAGAGGCAAATAAATTGATTGTATCGCATAAAACATGATGATAGGGTAGCTAAAAGCCAAAGATCCTGTGTTTCACTTGTTTGAAATAAAATAAAGGCTGGCCTGACAGTGGGGGTCTAGAGTTTATAGGAATGAAGCAGAACAAAAATGAAACAAAGGAAAACTGGAGAGCAGATCATGGAACAAAACACATCCAGTAGTGTAGAGCAGAATGGAGACTAAAGGTTCATTAAGGGGTCAACGTGTCAACACAATGCCACATCTGATTCTGTGTCTGTAGCCCTCTGCTAACGGTGGGTTTAAGTTCTTCAAGTTTCCTCCGAATGAGGTCTAGTTTCCACATCTCATTGTTTTCATCATAGGCCAGACAGTAAAACAACATTGGGTGAGCAAGCCAGTGCTGATTGTGTTAAAAAAAGGAAAGTTGAAAAAATGTTTATGGGACAAGTAAAGAGTTGGCAACCTCTCACAAAAATCACCACCCCCTGTAAAAGTGTTGTAAAGTAGCAGCAAAATAGATTAAAGACAGACAGGCTCGCCAGCAAACACTTAAAATGAGATTAGAGGAAAAAAAGCAAATGTAATTTTGTGAAACAACTGGCAAGGTGGCTTTCATATACAGGATTCTGTTAATACTTTTAAAGCAATTACAAGTGGAAATGTGGAACATGTGTGAGAAGCTGGAACTGTGATGAAACTTGAAGTTACAAGCAAATTCAGCATTTTCAGTCCTGATTAAAGCATCATACAGATGTGGACTGTCAGGTTCCTCTCATCACAGAGATGAGATATTACGACGATTTATCATCCTCTGAGGCTACAGACAATCAGAATTCCTTTGCAAGCCAAAGACAGATGAAAACAAAGTCAAAGTCATGACTCATACAAAATAAAGGAGGCTTTTTCTACTCTGCATTTTATACTGTGCGACTCTATTTTACTTTAAAACACCCATTTACTCAAAAATCTTAATGAAAATAGTAATTGCATAAGAAGATTGTAAATTTAGTGTGTACAATCCTCTTCAAGTGTAGAACATCTTTCCAAATATACTTCCAAGGAGCAAACACTGAGATGAGACAGTTGTATAAACAATGACTAAGATGATCTGTTTAATCAACATCTGCATCTGTGCACATTAACTGTGGAAGCATTTCCTTCAAGAAACTGAAAAATGTTTAGTTATCTTAAAAAAAAAAACGAAATAACTTAACTACTACTGTATCAAAATATTTGTGAAGATTTAACCCATTATTTTATGGGTGAAATATCATAAACATGTACAAATTTACAAGTAAAAATTATTTGAATTCAAGAATTTGTGACTGAAAGTGGCCTGAGATAGGGCTGTTATACACCGAACACAGGCTACATATATATGTTTGTGTGGGGGTCGAACATATTAACACTTTTAGGCAAGCACTTCCTTCAATGCTCAGAAACGCATGTCTCTTGCCAGCAATTTCAGACAATGCATATTGACTTTCTGTTATTGAGTACTATTTTGCACCCAGCGTTCAGTGGCGGCAGGCTGACTGAAGGCGTGGGCTAACTGTAAGTTCAAGCAGGTGAGGGAGGGGGGTTAAGTAAGGTCAGGTCACAGGTTACATGAAGTCAGGGACCGGCATCATCAGCAGCACGTCCTCCGAGACTCTGACGCCTGCCGTCCCAGTTTGAAGCCTTTCCCTGAAGTTCCTCCAGCTGCATCTGCGACAGGGATGCGCTTACCTGTGAGAAGGAAAGCACATATTTACACTGACATCCAGCCAACAGGTCATAGTTTTTATTGTCGTCATCATGTCTGTCTGTCCGTCTGTGACACAGCTTGTAAACACTCTAACTCTGGGAAAAAGAAAAAAAAAACAAAACTGCTGGAACCTTAACATTTTTTACCATACATGCATCATGTATAGAGCTTGGACAAGTTCTGAAATGAGTGACCTTGACCTATTTTGCAACCTACTTTTCCAAGGTGTAATGTCTGAAAACACCATAACTCATATTCAAAAGGATCCTTCTGCATTTGTACAGGAGGGGGCACTCCACTGCGTGCGACCCAGCAGATTCAGGCAAAATTCATGAAATTCAACTGTCGCTTCATTCCAAGCTCTAACCACATATTTGCCTGATTTTCAGGTTGAGGAGGTCTTGCTATGCCGTGATTTAAAGGCTAATTTAATACTGACAGTCTGGAGCAGGTCAAAGCTGATAACCAATGAGTGTAAGATTTACAAGGATTCAGGAGCATAGCATAATTGCATTAATAGAATATAAGCTTGACATTGTCTTATTAGCATAGTATGGCATGAATTGTTATGCCTTACCAAAGAATGAGCTGTCTATATCTACAGAGGAAGGAGTCCATCATGTGACCACCCCTTATGTCTATAGTAGCTCAGGACACACTTCCTCCTCTTTTTTTCTGGTTTATAGTGGGTGGCTTTCAGTGATCAAATGTTAAAACCTGCAGGGCTTGATATTTTCTTTTAGTGTCAGTGGGTCAAATTCCATAATTACCTTTGTCATATTGTAACTCAAGTAGTTTGAGAAGACCCACAACTTTTGCATCTACTCTGTGTTTTCAGGGTTTAGAAAATCCACCCTGTGATGTAGATTTAGGCCAATCACAAATGTTTTCAAATAGGCTGGGGGTTAAATACGTCAACCCCTACCTGTGATCAGACTCTGTAAGAAGCAACCTGGATGTAATTCTAAAGCTCTACTCAACACAAACTTCGAAAAGGGGCTTCACCTTCCCACAATGAAGGACTTGCACTGATTTACAGACATGGTTAAGTCAAAGTAACACATTACATCAATATGTTTGTAAATCTGACTACTCACAGTAATTAATCAATAAATATGGAACTGGAATTCTCCCTACCCTGGTTAGAAAGCCCAATATTAACAATCAGCCAGTGTCAGAGCCAAATCAAGTAATTAATCTGTCTCTATTCCTAAATAGAAAGTACACTCTAGCAACTTGAAACTTAATAAACTACCACCAACCCGTGTCTCTGTCTAAATAAATGTTTAAAAATAAAGTTTTGAGATACCATAATCAAGGATATAAGGCTAAAATCTGTCTTTCAAAATGAACTTTTAAGAAGTCACAGTCTTTTGCTCTTCTCACATTCGCTGATTTATGTAATAAAACCGCTTATTAATTGTAACACAGAACTATTTTCCACCTCTAAAACAACATGTTCTAAATTTGGCGTGCTTGCTTTTAAAACCATTGCAAAAAAGGCTGTTGTGTTGCTTAATTTCTAAAAGCATTACACAGCTTTGTAATAGGAACCTGGGGATCTGTAGACCAGTGGGTCCAAATCCTTGAAAACACTCACTTATCTCTATAAACACCTCGTTGATGTTAATGGCATTCTTGGCGCTGGTTTCTACAAAGATGGCATGGATGGAATCAGCATAGTCCTTGGCATCCTTCTCTAGAACTTCCCTGTTAAAACAAGAGGTCTGTCAAAATTATTATGAAATCGTGTGTGATCTGATAACGACCACAAGTATGTTTGCAGTTATAAATGTAGGGATTAGACCACCTGTTGTTAATATCAGAGAGATTTAAAATAGTTTCACCTTAGAAAAAAACAAACCAGTCCCATAACTGAAAAGATGAGCAAAGATCAAGCCAGGTGGTCCTTTTAAACTGAATACTGATCAGTGAAGCCTGCTGTGTTTTTCACAAAGCAGAAGATATGTAAGCTCTATAATAATATTCACTTACAAGGGCTTTCTATTGAAAATGTAATTTAAATCAGGAATCTATAGCAAACATCTCAATTCATGCTGCCTCTGAGGAGGCATGATTATAAAATTGAGCAGCGTTGTTCATTAAAATTACGTTTCTCTTTTGTGGTGCAATATACCAGGGTTTCCTGTGGTTTGCATTAGATGGAGATGGTATCTGGGTTATAGCATTTTCCATATATTTGTGGAAGACTTAGGTGTGTGGGTGTGGCAGTCCTTTTGTAGGAAAATGTTATATTTTTCAATAAGATATATAGATACTGTATATCATATGTATATCATTATACAGTGTTTGTGGAAAAATAAAAAATGGAAAAGCATCCAAAACATCAAAAAAAACTTAAAAACAATATTTGCTGATGTGCAGTGATGACAAACTGTAATCATTAAATCTGGGAAAAGTCATTTTAGTTTTGATGCTCCTCACACACTTGGCTTAAGTTTTACCCAAAATGGTTTGGATGTTTCACCTCAGCCTTATAAAAAGGAAAGAAACCCTGCAAAAACAAAACGGTCAATGATAAATTATTATGATATTGTATATACACATGCTTCTTCTGCAACCTTAAAGCCTTCTCTTAGCATTTGTTAATCACACTGTGCCAGGCATCATCACAGATTTTCCACAATCCACTGTACACTATATGAAAAGGTGAAATAGTGATCTTCAAGAAAGGAGAGCAATATATGTTCATCTGTGAGGCTGTCCTGGAAAATCTGTCTTGTAACATATACCCTGTGGTTACAATTAAAAGATAATACTTACAATGTCAGGTCACAGAACATTTATACATTAATCACACCTCCTGAATTTGAAAATCCTTCGTTAAAATACTATGCTGTATAGAAATGGAATGAGCTCCAAAAATAATTACACTACATTCTCATATTTCATTTGAACATTTTAAAGGCTAAATTATGCATGTGCAATCACACTTGCAAATGTTTTTCTTAAATAGGTAAATGGATAATTTCATCTGGTTGTCTTGTCTGTATTTATTTTTGCACACAAGTCTATTGAAAACAAAATCCTGATTGGAATGAACCTACTTGTTTAAATAAGGGAATAAATTAATGTAAACACACATAAAAGACAGGTATAATTCCAATATTCACGCTCACCTGGCGTCTGACAGGTCACATTTGTTGCCAGCAATAGCTACAACAATATTTGGAGGGCCGTGTTGACGCAGCTCCTTCACCCAATTCTTCAGTGTTTGGAAGGACTCCTGATGTTACAGGTGAGCAACATGTAAGAAATGTGTTATATCAGCATGCATTCATTACAAATAATAAAACTCATGAAGTGTAGAAAATAAGCAATACCTCTTTAGTAATGTCGTAAACAATGATGGCTGCTGCTGAACCTCTGTAATACATAGGTGCCAGAGCTCTGAACTATGGGGGAAAAATACAGAATTAAAAAGAGTATTAAAAGAGATAATGATAAGTAATGCCCTGCAGTACATCAAAACAAAACAGATATCCACTGAATATAGCTTGCAAGTCTAAAGCCTTTAACTACATTATTATCTCTGCCCTAGACAAAGTTTATATGATGTAATGGTATCATTAACTCTGCATCACCCAAGAAAACATGAAATTGAACATAATAAGAATAAATACCAAGGGTTTACAAGATTTTATTCAGAGACAATCCACTCTGACTCATCTTTGAAGTCTTTTGACCCAGATTTTCTTCCAAATTCTACTATTGCAAATGAAAATGGTAATAAAAAAATGTCTACAGTATAATTGTGCTATTATATACTTTCACAGGCGGTAGAACAACAAACAGTGGCTAGGTTTTTCACAGACGATAGCGAATCGATTATACAGGCGCAGACCATAGTGGTTACATCACTCAGTGTTTCATATGACTTAATAACTCTAACTGTAACAAACAGTGTGTAAAAATAAACAGAAAAGACAGCAAGTGCCATTTTATACAGCCCAGTGTTCTGAGCCCATAAGCCAAAGGGTCTTTTTTTTTTTTTTAAATAGAAGTATGGCGAATCTTTCCACCAAGACCTCACACATGTGGTAGCCATCAGGAGAAAGATGAGCAGAATGTGTCAAAAGCTGTTAGCGTTTTGATATTTATGGCAGACTATACATTTGATCTTAACCCAATACATCACAAAGCTCCACATAATCAAAACAACATGTGCAAATTTCAAAATCCATAGCTGGGAGGCTGGCAGTTCATATTTTACACAGGTTTTGTAATGTTTCTGGTAAAATACTTTCCAAAGCAAAGTGAAACCTGGCTTCAACAATTAGTGATTTTTTTTCACCCATGTGAAGGGAATGTTGAGGCTAAACCCTTGTAAATATCAGTTTCTCTGCAGTCTTTGAGAAAACTTCAACAAAGCAACAAACGGATTATTTCAGCCATAATAACAAAAGGTTAATGATTTGTTTATTCCCTCAGACTGTTTACATTATATTATAGCTGAAACAAACAACTAGCTCTTGATCTCGACGCCAGTGTTTCAGGAGATTCCTACACCTCCACAAAATGCACTAGTCTGAGGCTTCTTGTACGAGATATTAACAGATGTGTAAACCCATGTGTCATGCATTAACTAATGATATTTATTTTAAAAGAAACACGTCTCAAAAAGACCTTCACTTGGAATAACCCTGCTTTCCTGCCAACTCTATTTTCCTTTACAGTATGATGGAATAAACTATCCATCTTAGAGTGACACTGTTACCTCAGAAAAGCACACATTCCACATAATTATAGTTGTTACTGGCCCCAAGTTCACTAAAGGGAATCCAACTTGGGATATTTGGCAAAGACTCTGGGAAGAGTACTGTCTGTTTCATTGGCTAGTGTTGGGCTTTACAACCGCCAGTCCTGTGTGGTCTATCTCAGTCTTAACCCAGAGAGCAATCACAGTGAAGCCAGATGTCTGGCCACACAGCAGTCTGGAGGAAAGCCCCAGTGATGCCCAATGAGTGCTGATTAATTGCTGAAACCACAAGTTGGGTACTTAATAAAAAGAACCATCATATTCCAGTAGGATGTAAGGTTACTCTTGCTTGTTTTCAGTCAGAGAGGGAAACCTAGATGGGCTGTTGACAGCTGGGCTCAGCTGTACTCGGAGGGCCTCATCCAGTCTAAAGATATGGATTGGGTATTGTGGAAATCACAAAGCTTTTCCATCTGCCCTTGTCTCCCACTCCCATGTGCATTGGCTCTGTGTTCCCTTTTCTCAACTCAAAAGAGTTTGATAGGCCAAAGTGCCACAGAGGTTAGAAATCAGGCATGAAAGGGTTCAAAATACAACAGCAGTTTCATATGGAAACACACCCGGATGCAAAAACCTACTGAAGGAATGTTGCTACTTTTTTTCTCTCCCTCACAAATGTGAATGAACTGGGGGGTACGAGAAACCAGATTGGACTGAAAAAGATAGTGAGGAGGAAGAGAAAATGTAAATGAGCAAAAGAGTAATACAGATAGTGACTGTTAAAAAGAAACAAATTCGAAGAGATCTCACCAAGGAGCAATCACAAAGGAAAAAAGGGGACATTCTGGCTTGGAGTGGCAGTGAGTCTCAGATAAGAACCAGTAGTGGCACACGCCACTGGGCTGAGGCAGCTTGGGTTTCATCCTCTCATCTTATCTTAAACTGGGCTGCATTTATGTCCCCTCAAGGCCACGAAGAAGCCGAGCCCCGAGGGGAGGAGGATAAAAGACAAGCGGCATCTTATCTCACCTCTCTGGAGAGGACAGGAGCAGGGATAAACCAGGAGATTGTGCATGAGGAAAGGAGAAGGGCATGTCCAGAAAATAGGAAGTGATGTGTAAAGCTAAAGCAGAGAAATGTGGGAAGCAGAGTGAGGCTCAGTTGAGTCAAAAGAGAAAGTAGTTCCTAAATGTCACCATCTAGGGCTTAGTGTTGTTTGAGTGCTTTTTAACATACTACATAATATAACATATACATAAGTCCTAAAACTGTGATCAATTCTGATCCTTTAACCATGAGGGTAATTACATATTCAGTCTAATGACTGGTTTTTGTTAGTTTTTCACTTTGGATTTACTGTTAGACTCTTAGGAGTGCACAAGAATGTTTCTTTTTTTCTTTTTTTTTTTTCTTTTTTTAAAGGAACTGACTAGTTAAAATTTAACATAGTTTAATTTGCATCCTGTTTTAGCTTTAGTTTTAATGTTTTGTGACAAAAGCATTTATTTATGTAGAATTAAAAAATTGCATGGTGTCAAATACCATTTACAAATTCGCTGTTTATTAAAGGCCCCATATTGTGCAAACCCATTTTATTCCTGTACATTGTGACAATTTTTAAAAGAACAAAACTGGTTTTACCTGTAATTTTACTTCGTTTTAGTTCATACCACTTCTAAATTTCACGTCTGAAAACTCTCCTTTTTTATTTCAATTGTTTTTGTTAACTATAATAACCTGGTTATCCCTAATAATTTATTAGGATGCGATTCATTTTAAATGAACGCAGGAGTGTACTTTACATAAAAAATCCCCACTATGACACAATATTTTGCACCAGTAAGAGGTGTATGAAACATAAAATAACCTAAGGATGGACAATGACTCTCATTTACCTCTAAAATGCCCAAATGCTACAAGGAAGAAGGAATGAATGCCATTAGTGAGAAACATAGGAGAGGTGGGACCGAGAGTAAAGGTGAAGAAAGGTTCAAATCGTGGCTACCTGATGTTCCCACCAAAAATAATTCACTATACCACGTTCAACTCTCCTAAAACAAGACCAGTGGAAGAAGTAGGTTACTGGTTGGGGAACAAACTCCACCTATATTAAGGTAAATGTTGCCCCCTATCAGAGATAATGAATAACTGCACTATTCACTTTCCCCTAGACTGGTTCAAGGAGAAGTACATACATGAAGCCCTCTACATGCTTTTATGACCACATAGGCCTAATGAATAGATGTTCTGAATAGAGTCTGTGTTCTGATAGATGACAATATTAAAACTGTATATTGAAACACAAAGGGAAAAAAAGGGACTCAGGCTTAAAGTGGCAGTGAGTCACAAATAAGAACCAGTAGCGGCACAATTGTAGGGTTGTAAAAAAACGACATCACATTTGAATCTTATACCAAAAGTATAACATTACTAACCCGCTCCTGTCCTGCTGTGTCCCAAATCAAGAACTTGTGCAGCTCATTCTGATATTGTACTGTCTTGGTCATGAAGGATGCCCTTGTGAAGAGAAAAGACTTTATGATATAACATGTCAAATGGCAGTAATATCACACAGTTTTAGTCAGCACAAATTTAGTTTCTCTTAAAAAAACTTGTGTGCCTAAAAACCATCAAAAACTATTTTGAATGCTTGTCATGAGTTAATACAGCCCAAAGTAGTAATGTCTAAAAACGGTTTGTTAGAGGTTTATTGTTATGTATTTCACCAATAACAATATAAACCAGAGTAAAGAATGTTAATCTTTTAATTTGAGGAACAGTTAGAACTGTATATCTCTTGTTTTTTTACCTGAAAAGTGAGGGATTAATCTAGAGACTGAATGCAAGAGTAGAACTGCTAATGTTGCACAAAATGCACATGGAAGGACTAAAGTGAAAGAGAGCACAAACATACCCAATTGTGGGGTTGATATTTGGGTCAAAACTGTCCTCTACAAATCTCCAAACAATACTTGACTTTCCAACGCCAGTATCCTGCAGAGATAAAATTAAGAAAATGCTTATTAAACACAGTCGAACAATTAGTACAAGTATAATCACCTGAAAATCTAATTCTCCTGCTGCATGCCTGGATATTATTGTATTATTCTGTGGCATCTTCCTTTTTCCTGTTCTTCTTGTAACTTATTGGAAGTGGTAACATTTCAACATTCTTCATCATTTTAAAAAAAACTGTAGAGATGATGTAGTGGATGAAATGGTGGGACATTGGTAGATAATTTTGGATTACATAAGAAATAGGTGACAAATTAGGAAAATAAAGGAAACACCAGTATAGCACTGGGCCACCATGCATCTCCAGATGTAATTTGGCTTTGATTTCATCTCTGAGATCTCCAAGAGGAAGAAGTATGAACACAATTCTAACTAAAGATATTCCCTCATTTGGTGTTTCCATGATAGAGGGGTAGAGCACATCACTCCAAATTTTTCAAAAACATTTAGTGGTGTTCAACATGGTAAAGAAGAAGAGCTGTTAAATACCAACTAGAACTCGAACAATAAAAAAAATCACCTTGAAAGTCATAATTTCAACGTGAATGACAATGTCTGCATCTCAAAAATACAAGAACAATATGTGATGAAACTGATCACATTGCAAACAACATGTTGTGATTTTGGCTGGAATCTGCACGAAACAAACATCAGCATTCACATCTGGAGAATTTAATTTGAAGGCTGAGGCACCTCTCGCATCACAATGCTTCATTTGTAACAGTATGTTATGACACATTTTAGCTTTATCAAAAACCTCCAGGTCAGGTGGTGTATTTCTCTTAGCCACACTGTGATTTCAATAATATTTCAAATAAGTGCCCAACTAATAGTTTTTACCATCATTTTATTTGAAAGTAAAGTAAGTACATTTCTCTATTTTAATTTATCAGTAAAAGATTGAAAGCAGGAGATCACACCATTCTGAAAGAGAAAATTATAGCTTTTGTGTTATGCTATGCTAGCTATTTTAAAAATAGTGACAGAAAACCCAATCAATGCTATTCACAAATATAATACTTTACACATGACCATAATATATATGAACAGAATTTCTTGCTAATGATTAAACCTGATGGAGAAGTAGCCTCTATGAGTATAACAGTGTAATGTGGACTAGACAAACGTGTTATAGATAAAAACAGATACTGACTTACCCCCAGGAGACAAACTTTTAACTCTCTCAGTGACATATCGATCTCCACTCTTTCAAAATTAGTTAGTGATGAAGACCATTGACAGTTTTTCCCTTGTCTACCTCTTATTTGGAATATTCTTCAGGTGGTCGGTGTTTACAAGCAACTTTACTTCATTGTGGCCAAAAGCGACAGCATTCACATCTCAGGTTAATTTAGAATTCTTACTATGAGCGTTAAAACCTCCGGCCGTCCGTGGTATTTGCCATACTGTGGATATTGTAAACAGCTAACTAGCTAACAGTGAAGCCACCAAGTCGCTCAGTCTCCATCTTGAACTACGGCATACGGTCACGTGACCGTGTCGGCTTTTTTCGTTTGGAGGAGATACACAAAGCCTATAGGCTGTATTTATGCTCAGTTATGTCGAGTTTGTGCCAAAGCTGACAAACGGTCACCAGAATCGCTGTTTAAAGGATAAAAGAGCGGCGTATACCAGCATCAGGAAGTACTTTCAGGAAGTAGTTTGCTGCCTTGTTTGAGTGACAGCTGTGCCTTGGTGACAGCCCACACGGGACGGCAGCCCGCAGAGCCGAGCCGACACTCAAGATGGCAGGTAATGTTACTTTTTTAATAGTGTTTGCTATCGCGTTTTGACGCTATGCTAGATGTTTTCGTTTTGTTTTAGATCTTAATAGTAGAAACAGTAAAGATCATGGCCCTGCATTTACTGCATTTGTGTAAAAACCAAGCGAAGTCCTAGCTAAGGCGAGTCAAGTCAAGCGAAAGGGCTGGACAAGCTGTATTAGCAAACTTAGCACCGCTAGCCAGCTAGCTAACACAAGCTTCTCAGGCGTATCGAAATTTGGGGCTCTGGGGCGAAATTTAGACTTATAACTAAGCAGTACCTGCCCACTATTGCTTAAATCACCATTGGCTTTTATAGGAAATCTACATCTTGATCCTAGAGTTGTGTATATCATCGAACTGTAGTTAAAGGAAAGGCTAGCGAGTTGACCGTGCTAACGGTAGCCTAGCTGCTAAAGTCATTTCAGCCATAAGCTGATCAAATCCTCCTTTATACCAAAACAAAGGGGAGATGTTTTTCTTTGCCAACGTGGTTTGGGGGGCGATTTAGAAAAACAACCCTGGCCTCATTTAATCCACAAATGAAACAACGTATTCAACGAATATTTTGAGGATTGAGATGTGATTTTAATAAAAGCACATTGACTTGCTCGCCCAGCTGTAAACACAGGCATTAGCCGTCCCACCACATGCTGCTGCTTTACGGACTTTTTCTGGGCTGTTCGTTTAACTGATTTGCCAAGAGTTACCGTCTTAGCATTAAATCTTCCTCCTTGTCATGGTAGTGAGGCTAAAAAAATCAGAGATGGCAGTCAGAAACTCTGGTTGCTTGTGTCAATATGTAATAGTACGGCAGTAAAGTCAGTGGACGTCACCTCTCTACGGGTTCAACGTTACGACTTGTCCATTACGTATTTTTTATTTGCACATTCATAGAACTGTCTGGAACTCATGAAAAGCATCTTAAAACCACCGGTACTGAAATAATCCTCATTTTACCCTCAGTCAGTCCTCTTGTGTATTTGAATCGACTTAAATCATGTTTTTCAGTGGAGTCTATGACATCTAGCTTCCTGTCTATAGAAATATTATTGTGTGTATGAAATATGCAGTCACTAAAATAAGCAACTTTAAACTGTCACTTGGAGTGTATCCCGGATTAACACTGCTTCATATTTTCTGAGTAATTTCCATGTTTTTCTCTTACACGTTACTATGCAGACAGTTCACCTTGACCTGAAAATGCTTTGCCTTTATTTATTTTTGCAATATGTGGGCAGAACTATATTATTAAAAGGAGTGCATTATAGAAAAGCGCATCATATCACATTGAGACAGGATACACTGAAGGTGTTTAAATAAAAGTTCAGGGAAAAAAATCTGTTTGAAGGAACTCTAGCGACTTTAGGGCAAGAAATGAGTTGGGGTTGAGTAAATGAATAAATACAAAGTTCTGTGAACTGAGGTAGTCGGCTGGCTTAAAAAATTGTCAATCCTTACTTATTTAGATATTCTTTTGGCTAGAGGCAACAGATTCTTTACATAAATGTTTTTCTTCTGCATGTACTTTTGCTTTTGTTATTAATCAGTGAGACAGGACAAGAATGATTTATTGGGTTTATCAAAGCCGCCTTTGTCCCTACACAGAAACTCTCAGCTTGTAAATCTATCAGCCTTTTTGTGGGGAGGGGGTGTATAACATGCTGGTATGTTGATGATATGTTTGCCACAACAAATGCCCTGTGTTTATATTTGCAGGTCTATCTTTATATTTTGAAGATGGCCATGATGATTTGGATGACTGTGAGTACTCCAGATATTTGCACTCACAAACAAAACATTAAATAATAGCTACGTGTTGCATAATTAATTTCTTATATACTGTATAAAGGGAGCTGTTTTCCCTCCCTTCAGCAGCAAACTATATGGAAGTGTCATCTTTCCCTATAACTCCTTTTGCACATGTGAAATTTAAAGCTGTCAACAGTATTTCAAGGTTTACGCCATGCTATTATTAGCAGTTTCATAGTCCTTGTTTGTCTGCATTAGTCAGGGTGGTGAAACAGTATTTAGATCCAACTGCAAATTCTGTGCGTATCTGCAGTTGGAACATTAAATGGAACAATCGTTTTGACTTGAATTTTTCTTCTTTATCCACACATTAATGGTACCTCATACCTCACATTCAACTTGTTACCATCAACATGACACTGTGACTATTATGATACTCCTTGCCTGTCATTTATGTTGAGTTATAGATCATGTGACCGTCACTGACATTTTTTTTACTGTCTCACAGTTGGATTTGATGACTATGGTTCAGAGTGTGACGGCATCCGAATCACAGCCTTCCTGGATGCAGGACAAGACAACCTAACTCCTCTTGGTAGGCTAGAGAAGTATGCCTTCAGTGAGAATGTCTTTAACAGGTAAGATGAACTTTGTCCTGTGATCCCAAAATCAGATAAAATAATTATCAGAGAATATTATTTGTTTTCATGAATAATAGTGCTTTACATACATACATTATGTAACGTAGGAATTCAAGTAATGTTTTGACTGATTTTGCCACCTGCAAGCAATACTATTTTTTGGGGGAGGAGACATAAGTAAAAAAGCCAGGATATCTGTAAACGATCTCTATATACTACTGATAATCCACAATTATTACAAACATAACTATTCTGAATCAGCATTTTGTGACACATGACCTCTTACCTGTTTATGGTCAGCTCTGTGTGTTATACGCAGATACACTGTGCAACAGTATGCAAGTTGTATGCCCCAAAAGAAATGCCCATATTCCTGGTGGAAGGAGGAACATGACTGCTTTTGTATATTTATGACAAAGATGAATACCAGTAGCCTTGGATCACAACACAGGAATCAAAGAGGGAGGCTGTGTTTGCTCAATCCAACTGTGCCAGCAGTGGAAAATTTGAAAAAAATCCTGCTGTTAATCTTGAGTACGCATAATTTCATGAATGTCTGTAGAATATTCATTTTAATTAACTGTGTTAAAAGCTTGGTAGGAATTTTGTCATTTAGAATAGGGGCAACAGCTGTGATATTTTGTGCAAATAAATGTAGCTGAGTAAAAAATCTGCAATAGTGTAAACATAGTGTTTTGCTGACAATTTGTGTTTTAGTATTATGCATCCTCTGGTGGGACTTGGCAACAAGGATACATCTGGGCTCTGTTGAATCATAGTAACAAGGAAACATCTGGTAGATGGGAAACAGTTGTCACCTTAGAGAATAACTAATGAGAAAGTGAAGTCAGATAGTCACACAAATGTTTAATCTCATTTTAAAGGAAAAAAGTTAAGGTTTTTTTTTTTGTTTGTTTTTTTACTAAATTCTCTTTCATTTTGGTGTGGTGTTGTTTCTATTTTGAACAATTCAGTAAATATACAGTGCATCTTATTTGACTTTTTGCAAGCTAGATTATTAGATTTATCGGCTCTGTTTAAAGATTGCTGAATGACCATTTTCCCTCCTTACGTATCACAATCCCAGGTGACACAATGAAATGTAAGGAAAGCTGTCTCATCTCAAATCATTTCTAGATTTTTTTCCATAGTCTTCTGGGTGACTGTCTGCATTCCTGTGTATTTACTAACCACATACCTGCACTAACTCTGTAGTGCAGGAATGCAAAGAGACTTAGACTAGAGCCATGGGTGGATAGTATCTGTCTGAACACGGCATTAGGTTTGAAAGTAGTCTTTCCAGTTTATCATATCTGTAAAAGATGTATTCCTTTATAGAGATTTGTTTTGGATATGTGATGTAGTGCTACTTTTTTGATGTGGTATCATCCTCAGGATGTGCATTTTGAATAATATCACGAGGCTGCCACAAATATTTAACACTGCTCCCACAAAATTATATTAAGCTCATGTCTTCATGCTTTTCATACTCAGCCTTGCAGGGTTAATTCCCTCCTGTCATTTCCAAGTGCATATGTGTGTAATGTACTTGACAGCTCTGTCAGTGCTGTGTTAACGCTGTGTGCACTCAGCACTTGTAGGCATTGGCAGGCTCTCGACTAACTTCAAGCTCCTGTTGCTTTTTAGGCAAATCGTGGCGCGTGGCCTGCTAGATGTGCTTCGAGAGTTCAGTGACAATGAAAATGACTTTATCAGTGTCATGGAAACAGTTGCCAGAATGTCAGAAGATGGAGGTAGATACATTTCTATTTTACTGTTAAATTGTAATTTCTTTAAATAAATCTACCATGGCAGTTTATGTATTCAATTTTCCTGTTGCTTTAGGGCACATTCAATGTGCCTTATTATAACATTTTTTATAGAATATATTTCATTTCATTTGGAACTTTTAACATTGTTGCATGCACCTAACATATGTTTTACTGTAAATGACACATATTTTATGTTCGTACATTAAGCCTATATTATAATATGTTTCCTCAGAGCCCACAGTGCGAGCTGAATTGATGGAGCAGGTCCCTAACATAGCCATGTTCCTGCATGAGAGTCGGCCCAACTTTCCAGCAGCTTTTTCAAGATACCTGGTACCGATTGTAGTCCGGTATCTGACAGATCCAAATAACCAGGTAGGTTTTTAATTCATGAATATTTCCTGAATTTTTCATTGAAAAATTGTAGTCATCAACATTGGTTATACTGGCCAAGCAGTGGCATTTGGATTTGTGTCGTTTCTGTGATATTTAAAATGGGTTCTCATCTTCCTCCATCTTTTGCAGGTGCGGAAAACCAGCCAAGCAGCGCTGCTTGTCCTTTTGGAGCAGGGCCTTATTTCTAAAGCCGACATGGAGACCAAAGTTTGTCCAGTCCTGCTCGATCTCACAGAACCCAGTAGTGATGATGACTACAAAATCGAGGCAGTTGCTGTAAGAAAATCCACTTATAGTATTCATTCATATCTTGAATGTACTGATTTTAAATTAAATAGGCATCCCCCTTTTTTTTTTTTTCTTTATAAGAGGATGCTTTAGAGTGGCGTAGAGCTGCAAATCCTGCGCTACTTGAACAGTAACAACAGTTGTGGTAGCTGATATGTAGCTGGTATTTGGTGGCCCAGCTATAGTGTTTATAGTGTACGTTCAGTGTGGCTTGGCACATAGTGTGTTTTTTTCTTAATTAGTTTAATATAGCTGTCAGCTCCTTTATCTAATCCAATCGCCCATCTATTTTTTTCCATAAGTGATTGATGGCCAGAAAGATTGTTTTTTACATTTAATAAAATTGTAATCTGATGTGCATTACTGAACTGTCAGAGCCTATCAAACATATCTGTTGAATGACTAAATGCATAACAATTCAGACATGTCATTTTTAATTTAAAACAAGTTAGCTATGATTATTAATTCTATTTTGTTGCAGTTTTATTTGTGTTGGTCATCTATTCACTTTTCCAAATTCAAACTTGCGTCTTCAGTACCTTCTTATTATGAAGGTGCATTTATTCATTCATTTTAAGTATTCATTTAGAATGTTCTGTATGATTTTATTTATTAGTATGTACTTTAGTTATTAAAAATCTTCACAGATAAGGAGAGTTATGGCTTTAAGGGGTCTTCCTAAATCTGTTCTTTCAGATTATGTGTAAAGTTGTCACAATGTTGAGTAAAGACACAGTGGAACATCTCCTTCTGCCTCGGTTCTGTGACCTGTGCAGTGACGCCAGACTCTTTCAAGTCCGTAAGGTAATCTCCAAAACCATTTGTATCTTCTCTTAAAGTTGGACATTTGCTATTTTTCCACAAGATGTTGTGTATAACCCAGCAGTCACAATAGGGCATGATGTATTTTAGCCACAGTTCCATTGGGTTTGGGATGAATTCAATATTGGTTAGTCAGCTTTAATCCTGTTTTTGCATCAATTTGTCCTATACTACTCTGTTGTTTCTTTGTGGAATGTTAATTCCCTGTGTAACTGGTGCCAGCTGGGGAAAGGTATGTTGGAATCACAAAGGTGGCCAAACGTTGTGATTTTCTATACTTCAGTTTGATCTTGCTTCCTGACAAACCCACTGATTTAATAGTGATGATTTTCAGTCAAAGGCTAATACACAACCACATATAACACACAGAAAGCATCAAACATATGTCCTATTTGTGATTCAGTTACAGTTTGTGTCTTCAAAACTAATCATAATGTTTTGGGACACATTCTTTTTTCTTTCAGGTCTGTGCAGCCAATTTTGGAGAGTTTTGCTCAATTGTGGGTCAGGAGGCCACAGAAAAACTATTGGTAAGAGGCTTTGAGAGTCTTTTCTTGTTGTTGCAGCTATATTGACTTTCTCATTACATAATGTGATTGTTGTTTACCTCAGAGCATTTTCTGAATCAAGACCTGCAACTGGGCATCCAGTGCGTTGGATTACAGGGACAGAGTGCAGTTATGCATTTTTGTCAGTGGTCTTTGTGTCAGTGTTTACATCCCTCCTGTTGATAGATCTCTACTCCTACTTTTAAGTCTTCGTGATTTTTGTTTTACTTTTAATGCAGATGCCCAAGTTCTTCGATCTGTGCTCTGACAGCTTGTGGGGCATCAGAAAAGCCTGTGCAGAGTGTTTCATGATGGTCTCTAATTCCACCTCACCAGAGGTGCGGCGTGTAAAGCTGTCCCCTTTGTTCATCAGTCTTATCAGTGACCAGTCCCGCTGGGTAAGATGCTCACAGCACTGTAATTTCTATGATTGCGCATGATTCAAAGCACATTTATGTGTAACTTCCTTGTGTTCAGTGACAAAATAATCATTTTCTCTTACTACATCATCGGCATCATGTTGCTGATTTTGACACATGAACTTCATGTTCAGTTTGAACCTCAATTCCCCTTTTTAAACTTAAAATAAGACACTGACCTTTTTCTTTATAAAGACAGATTCTTAATGGGTCATTCACACATTAATAGTTCATGCTGTATTATTTCCTCTTAAATCTGCCACTGTGTATATACACTGGTCAGTGTTTTATTTGTAACGGTTTAGCAGACCATAACTGTGACTCTCAAAGGTATGTTTTTGATTTAGATTGTGAGCTCAACGTAGACACCCAAGCAAATATCCAAAAAGTTAGTAAGAGTAATTTTTCATTTTATTGTCTCAGTCAAGCTCATAAGACTTTCTGTGTTTTCCCTTTAGGTGCGTCAGGCTGCCTTTCAGTCTTTGGGCCGTTTCATCTCCACCTTTGCCAACCCCTCCAGCACAGGCCTCCACTTCAGAGAGGATGGAGCCCTGCTAGAGGTCCCCAGGTGTACATCGGACAGGTAAGACCACCAGACCGTCTACCTTCAGTACTATTTAATTTCTCACTGCTTTCATCAGTGACTTGCTCCTTCTCTGCCTGGTTCAAAATAAATAGGTTTTAGTATGCTCCTTATCTTTTTTTCTTAGAGGGGCATATTTTGGTAGAAGTCCTTTGTTTAGGCATGACTTGTCCAAATGCGATGCTAATAAAGCTGTGCATAAATATAGGTTTGTGTTGGTACAGATACATTTTAATATTTTGTTTAATTTCTTCTTGTGAGCTTTTGACAATGATAGTCATAAGTTCACTGTATTTTATCCAGACCAACTGGTTTATTTGATTCCATTTTTGGGTGTCCGTGAAATAAAACTATTATGATCAACAATTAAAATACATATTATAAAATTTATTCATAGAAATTGACTAATAAACATTGAAATCCACCATTTTGACTAGGCTGAACAAGGGACTACTGTTTGTTTCTGTTCAAGGCTCTACAATGTTAACAATGTTTTTATTAATAGGAGCCTAATAACAACACAGTATCTTCCTAAGCGTCTGATTTATTTCTATACATTTGTTTTCCTCATTTCAGCGACTGCTCCCTAAACTCCCTGAACTGCTCTGAAATTAGCCCTCACTACACTGAAAGAACCATCACTCACACACCTCCAAACCAGGACGGCCGTGCTACACCGTCCCCAGAATATGCGTTGACAGCTGACAGTGAGGAAATGCACAACTTCGATGACAGCCACACATCTGTTACTGGAGAGACGCACAGAGGTTTCAGCCGCCCCATCCTAAACAGCAATGTCAGCCCCACGACTACAAACAACGCTAAGAACACAACAGAAACAGAGCAGACAGATGAGAACTTTAATTCTTTCCACTACTGGAGGTCTCCTTTACCTGATATTAGTGGGGAACTTGAGATGCTAAATTGTCAAATGACAGAGGAAGTGAAAGACACAGAAGAAAAGCAAGAAGAAGAGCCTGATGATAATTGTCCTGATGCCAAGTCCAGCCCTGGTAAATCTACTAGCGATCAGATCCAGAAGGTCTTGGACTGTTTGCAGCCACATATGGATGATCCTGATGTACAAGGTGAGCATAAAGACCCAGAATAATGATGAACTCGAAAGTGATTGAAAACCACTGTTTTTACTTGAATTCACACATTAACAGCAACAAAAACAAAGAGCTAAAAATCGGCAATCAATAATGTTGCATTCAGAATTAATGTTGAATGAAGCATTCATCGTTTTTTACTGTTTAAGTCATTTTCCCACCTAATAGTCTGGTTGCAACATTCAACTGGTCCGAGTTTCCTTTCACTCTGCACTTTGTGAAGTGAACCAAACCTTTTGAAGAACGTATTCCCCTCCTCACCTGTGGTGGCGCCACATCAAGAATTACTGAAGGAGAAGAAAAAAATGAACAGTGAAAAAGAAATTTCGCTCATCCATTGGTTGTCCGCTACAAGAAAACAAAACATTGAGATTGTTTTTACCCACAACGCCCTGTGTTGTAATCTGTTTCCTGCATTTAGTTGACTTGAAGCAGAGACCTACGCTTTTAGATAGACCAGAGCTGGCTCCTTTGATGCACATCAGAGTGAGATTGCACATTCGAACCTCCCCAAATGAACTGGACTTTCAGAGCATTAGAACTAAGTTAGTTAGATTAAACAGGGTGCGTGTGAATGTACCCTTACTCTACTTTCACCTAATATATGAGTTCAATAAGATTTTGCCTGAGAACAGCAGATTTAGAGCTTGATTTAAAAAATAATGACTTTGAAGCCTGAAATGCTCAAATTCATAGTTTTGGTATGAAGTCATTAGAGTGCCATGGGAAGTCTGAAAAACTCACTGCTTAGACGGCAAGCACCAAACTCCTGTCATCACCCACTGTGAGTCTGTACAAACATCAGAGATGTCCAGGACACACAGCAAGAGGATGTGAAATGAGTCTTAAATTGGGTTCAAAATTGCCTTAAATTGAAATTACATAAACTTGGAGTTTGCTAACAGTGGTATGTGTATTGAGTGGTGTCTCTGTTCATTTCCTCCAGCTCAAGTGCAGGTATTGTCAGCAGCTCTCAAGGCAGCCCAGCTCGACAGTCCGTCAGACAACAGCCCGACAGAAACCCAACCAGTGGTGCAACCGGAGAGCGATGCTGACAGCCCCTCTGTGGAGAGCAAATCTATGGAGGTTCAGTCCGAGAGCGAAGACAGTCCCACAGAAGAGGAGCAAATCATGGAGTCTCCTCCGGCCTCAGAAACATGTCCAGTTCAAGAGCAAGGAGATGAAGAGACGCAGACCGAGCCTGTAGAGTATCAGGAACAGTCTCCACCCGACTCTCCAGTTCTAGTAAGGGATTTTCTTTATCTCGCCATAGTTTATTTATACTATAGGACTGAAAAGCTACCAGGCAGGTACATAGACAGGACTCTGGCTGTCCACACTGATTCTTTAAAATGCGTAATAACATTCACACTGCTCAGGTCTCCTACCCAGAAGAGAGACTGGCATTGGACCCTGTTTTTGTTGGTGGTTTTATATTAATGTGGAGGCTTTTGGAGATGCTGTTGCAGACGCCTGTATTCGCTGTGTGGTTGGGTCTTATCAGCCACTACGTGTCCTTCCCTCATTTGCCTTACCTCTGTAATGCCAGCCTTTCCACAACAAAACAAGACTTCATCCTTGACTACTGGCTGTTAACACAACAGGGATACTGAATCACAGGCGTTTCTGTTTTTGTAGTCTCCGTTAGCTGTATTTCACCATGATACTGGCATCTATAGAGGAAGCAAGTTTATATTTGAACAGTTTGTGACAATTCCTGTGTCTTCTGACATCATCTCCTCTGGTCATTTAGTATACATTTAAGACTATTAGGAAGGACAAATTATTTCTGAGACATCAATAAAACATATAGATGTCTAATGCATTTAATTTAATTTTTTTAATGAAGCTGTACTAGTGTGGATGTAGCCTTAGGTAAAGGCCATGCATATATTGTTTCATGGGTTGTGTGCCTGCTCCTTGCCTAACTATTATTATAGTTATCCATTTGAACACATTTCCTCAGGAGTCAGAACTAATCGAGAGTGTGGAAGAAGAGGGAAAAGAAGACTCGGCCCATAGCCCGGTGTCTGAGGATAAACCTAAGATCCAGGTCAGTGAGCGTGACTATTCCTCATGCAGCTCCTATTGATTTCACCTCCTACAGTTGGTATTGATCTGGACCGACATGGATCTTACCGGGCACCCATATTTCTCTTTGATTACCTCAGTGTTTCACCTCTCACTATGTGTCTGCAGAATGTTATACCGCAGCAGCTGCTGGATCAGTACCTCTCCATGACGGACCCAGCACGAGCCCAGACGGTGGATACAGAGATCGCAAAACACTGTGCCTTCAGCCTGCCCGGGGTGGCTCTTACTCTGGGCCGACAGAACTGGCACTGCCTCAAGGATACATATGAAACCCTCGCTACTGATGTGCAGGTAGGCAGAGACGTCAGTGCAGTGTGGGATTAAGTTTGTATTCGTTACAAAAGGAGAGAGAAACTAAATGAAAAATGGAGATCACAGTATGAATCCACTTCAGGTCATAGCTGTGAGATGTGGTTTGGATTTTTATAGTTGCAGAATCCCTTGCCTGAGAAGATTTTTACTGTAACCTGAGGTAGCACTAAGTCGTAATTGGATATTTGGAAATTCTGTTTTGATGGAAATTATAGCCAAACCAATGGGTGTAAAGATTTTTCTGATAGCTTTAAATGTTTCAGAATGATTCAGCAGTGGGAGAGGTTTGTGCCATCACTGAACAAAAGAGGTTTGTCCTTGATTTGAGTTGAGTCACCTGATACTTGTGATGCAAATGCTTTACTTGAGGATGTGAGCAAGAAAAGGAAATGGACACAGGCTTGTTGCTTCATTTCCAACAGCAGCATTTCAGACTGACGCCAGTCTTCTTCCACCTTTATTTTATCTCAGAACATACGAGATAAAATTTACATTACAGCTCAGCAGTACTTGGACAGTGGTGATTTTAAAAAAGCAATAAACTGGCAATTCAGTAAGCAATAAATCCTTAAGCATAGTTTAATGAATCACAATAAAAACACTGCAGTAAAACAAAACCATAAGTGGTGAAAGTAACTGAAACAATTGAAAAATAAGGTGAATGAATTGACAGAACAAGAACAGCTAGAAGTAAAGTTAAAGTAGAAAACAGCCAGCATCTGCTGTGTTCTTTAGGGGCTGTCATTAAGAGATAGTAAAGCAGCATTCAGTCACTGGAGCACTACAAGTGCTTGTTTGACTGAAGATGTACATTTCACCACAATATGCTTGTTAAGTCTGACGTCAGAGCAGTAAAACTCATTTCTGGGGCCAAACAATCAACAATGGTGGCATCTGTATGCTTGTTTACGATAAGTTCTTTCTCTAGTGAGGCACCAGTCAGGGTTCAGAAGAGGCTAAATTCATTTATTTATCTCAAATACAGAGGTTAGTGAGATTTGCCAATTTTCCATAATCATGTTTTACCTGCAATAGATCAGTCTGCAGGGATACATTTAATAGACAGACACAGTAGATTTACTACTGAATAAAACCATGAAAATCTGAATACAGTTAAAGTAACACTGATTTATTTTTGTATTTCTTTTTTTTTTTTTTTTTTACTTCATGGTCAACCGTGTCCTAAATGGGGCCCTGTTTACATATATCGTTTTTTTTTGGGGGGGGGTTGTTTTTTAACAACTACTGCTGCAGATTAAATGTAGAGGATTGAACCCACAATAAGTATGACTTTGTGGCTTCACAAGTGGATACAGATCCAGTTAATAAGTTTACATTTTGTGACATCACTCATTATAAGTAAATAAAATCGGTCTTTCTATGTATTCAAAGTGACTTGGAGGGATTTTGCTAGCTGGTTCCTCCTCTGGTAGTAATTGTGCATTTGCTTTGCAGTGGAAGGTGCGTCGTACTCTGGCGTTCTCCATCCATGAGTTGGCGGTTATCCTCGGTGACCAGCTGACGGCGGCTGACCTGGTGCCCATTTTTAACGGGTTCCTCAAAGACCTGGATGAGGTCCGCATCGGTGTTCTCAAACACCTCTATGACTTCCTCAAAGTAAGTCTGTTATTCATCTAGTGCTGGTCCACATCTCGTCTGTCCCCTCTGTTTTCAAGAGCAAATGCTGAGTTCCTAATAAATCGTTCACTGTTGTAGTGAAGGCAATAATGAGAAGAACTGATAGAAGTGAAGTGCACTGTGTGTGTGTGTTGTATGTTTTCTTTAGGTTTCCATTTAAAGAAGAAAATTGGAATTTGTGCAGGCAGCATTAGATAACTAATCCGTATCTTCTTTTTGCAGCTGCTACATGCAGACAAGAGGAGAGAATATCTCTACCAGCTGCAGGAGTTTATGGTGACGGACAACAGTCGCAATTGGAGATTCAGATATGAGCTTGCAGAGTACGTCTCCTTTTCATTTTCCAGTTGAGAAGTTGAATATTAAGTGTCAGCACGTTGGATAAATTCAGACTGTCTCCTAATCAGTGTAATCGGGCTGCAGTCTGTGCTGTTCTCTTTGGTCAAGAGTAGATGAGATGGACAGTTGCCATTAACATCACCTACAACTTATTTTTTCTACTTAACCCAAAGTTATTATGGATTATATTTTATTTAATCATCTGTTTTTATTCAAGCCTGACTAATAAATTAATCAGATTTGTCAGTATCAGCATATGTTTTCAGTATCTATTAAATGACAGGATGATAATGAGATTTTTTTAAAAATGTTTTTTTTCTTTATCGTGATGACATCCCCTTTCATTTTTGCTAATAAACACAAAATCCAAAGAAAGCTGTTTTTTGGTCCTGATGAAAATTAACAGATTATTTGTGCTTTTAAACCATTGTTTATGTTTTATCCTATTTATCTTTATTCTTTTTCCATTTATAGTGAGAACATGACAAACGCTTTCCAAGTACCAGAACATTTCAGAAATTTAGTGGAAGGACATTTAAAATTACTATAATGACACCATGTTTGTTCAGTATAAAATGCACAAGAATAAAATGTGGTGGAGCAACAAAACATTTTGTGTTTTACCTGAAAACAAAACAAAAAACTGTATAAAGTTAAAATATTGTTAAATATTGTTAATCATGATTAGTTGAAGTTATATTGCAATAATTATAATTTTATCCCCCAGCCATCTTTGACAGATTCAATTAATTAAAGTTATGCTGTTTTGTTTCATAGATATTTTTATTTGTAGTGAAGGGACGTTTACTTTTCCATGCTCCGTATTGGGCACATTTTGGATAAAGTTACTTGTCAAACTGTAAAATATCCTGGTTGATGCATTGATATTGGACATTTCTAGTCCCTAACATTAGTAGAGACATCAGCAGGGCTCTACTTGTCTGCTGTTCGTCATTGTCTGACATATCTGCTCTCTCTCTCTCCCCATAGGCAGCTGATTTTGATCATTGAGTTGTACAGCCACTACGACGTGTATGACTACCTCAGACAGATAGCGCTCACTCTGTGCTCCGACAAAGTGTCAGAAGTCAGGTGGATCTCGTACAAATTGGTGAGTCTGCGGCGGTCCGTTTAATATTTAGAGTGAATTAGTGGTGAGGGGAAACACTGGCAGCTCACGACAGGTGGTTTGGGTCAGCAGAAATACTGGAAAATGTCAAATAAAAGGGAAATGAGTCACTGGGATGGATGATGTCAGTGAGCTGTGTGCACTGTGGGAAATAAGGTGACAGACTGATGGGGGTTTACTTGTATTTGTACATATTAGCGATTTGCTTGTATTTGTACATATTAGCTCATCTGTAAATATGGTGGAGATTGATATGATCAAATGTAACAAAGCCAAACAAAAATGATTTAAGGTTAAGAATTTAAGGGTTATGATGTTGCAGGGTTTTCTTCAATTGAAAGTAAAGTGTATGGTAGCTGGTGTTTAATATAAGTGTGAAATTTTACTCACTATCATATAGAATTTTTAGCCCTTCTGTTAATCTATTTAGTTTTTAATCTGTTTTTTTTTTTTCCTTCATTTTCGCTTTGATTTAGAATTGTCTTGTTTTTTTTTCTTTTGCTGTTTGGTCTTCACGTTTGTATAAAAGGTGCCATATACTTGAATCTGAGTGGTGTTTATATCAGTATTACTACTAAAAACATGTTTTTTGCTCATGTTCATTAAGGAGAACGTGTTAGAAATTTTCAATGCAATTTCGCATTCTCTTGCAATGTTGCTGGGTCTGTTCTGAGAGTCTTTGGTTGTAAGTGTGTTGTTGCATACTGTGTTGTCAGGTTGTTGAGATCCTCCAGAAACTGTATACATGTGGTGCTGATGACCTGGGTGTGAACTTCATCAATGAGCTCACCGTCAGGTTCTGTCACTGTCCCAAATGGGTGGGACGGCAGGCCTTCGCCTTCATCTGCCAGGTCGGTGCCGTTTAACTCACAGCAGTGTTCTGTTAAAAGCTGTTTACTCCAATGCTGAGTTTATGGGCGGGCGGGGCTATAATAATGAACAATAAATGTATACTGATATACCAGGAATTCTGACCATCTGTCCTTCCGAGACTTTTGTCCATCCCATTTCTCAGATACTATTCACCCGATGCTTTTAAAAATTTACATGTTTTTTATCACTAGTAGAGGTGCAGTCCACAATTTGATGGCTGAATTTCAATTCTTGGATTTGTTTTACCAATTTTTGAACTATTTACCTGATTCATAGTTTAATAGTTGAATTTGATTTTTTTTTTTTTTTTTTTTTTTTTTTTTTACAAAGCTTGAAAGTTAAGACTCAAAATGAATCCCTGTGTAGGCAGGGTGTCAGTGAGTAGGAGGGGCAAAGTGTTGTGCGAATGAGTGGGGGGATTTGTAACCTCTGCTTACTTTTTTACTTATATTATTGTTTGCATTAGGGCTACATGATTAATCGATTTTAAATCAAAATTGGATTATTTAATTAGGACAGTGTTTTAAAAAGTGTAACCGTTAAATCAAATTTCATCTCTCGTGTTTCCGGGCCACGTGCCTCTGGGCTACTGTAGACTTCTCCTCATAACTGTGAGAGCGGTCTCCACAGTCTTTGGTCTCCACACACCGGTACACAAATGGCGTTTTCTAAGGAGGGTGAGAAGTTTGTGGCTGAAAATAGTGAGAGCAAGTCGTTGTGTGGAATTGGTACGGCTTCAAAGTTTCCAATGAATACCAAACCATTCCTCGCTGTAAACTCAGCCTGAAGGCGGTATCAGTCAAAGACAGCAGCGCAACCAACTTATTTCAGCACCTCAAACTTCATCACATGCCAGAGCAGGAGCAGCGCGTTGCGTTGCGGGCTGCACATAAATATGACATGCCGGCCAAAACACCAGAAAATAGAAAAATAGAATAGAAAATCGAGTTTTTAGAGTGATTTTAGAGTTCATGAGTGAGGGAAGGATGGAACGTGAGACTGACGGAACAACAGAATGTGAGACTGACAGGCGGCTGCAGTGATGTGGTCATTGTATCGGTTTGTCGTGGTAAAGAGGGAGCTGAGCTGAAAAGCGAAGCCCTCAATTTACCGGTCAATCTACGTTCCTACTCTCACCTATGGTCATTAGCTTTGGATCATGACCGAAAGGACAAGATCCCAGATACAAGCGGTCGAAATGAGTTTCCTCCATAGGGTGGCTGGGTGCACCCTTAGAGATAGGTTGAGGAGCTCAGTCACCAGGGCGGAGTTCGGAGTAGAGCTGCTGCTCCTCTTCATTGAGAGGGGCCAGTGGAGGTGGCTCGGGCATCTGTTTCGAATGCCTCCTGGATGCCTCCCTGGGGAGGTGTTCCAGGCATGTCCCGCCAGGAGGAGGCCTCGGGGAAGACCTAGGACATGCTGTAGAGACCATGTCTCGGCTGGTCTGGGAACGCCTCGGGATCCCCCTGGAGGAGCTAGAGGAGGTGTCTGGGGAGAGGGAAGTCTGGGCATCCCTGCTTAGACTGTTGCCTCCATGACCTGGCCCAGATAAGCGGAAGAAAATGGATGGACAGATGGATGGAGTTTTTAGAGAAAAAAATTGAAATTTTATTTTTGGTCAAAATCATGCAGCCCTGGTTCATATTATTTTCCATGAATCAATTTCTAGTCCTGGCTGTGATCGCTTTTACTGTTTCTTTCAGTTATATATTGTGTTCATAAGCTCAGGGTTAATTGTTTGCAGCAGTGTCCTTTGCTGTTGTTAGGCTGTTCTGTGAAGTTCATGTTTGTCGACCTGATGACAGTTTTAACCATCATTATCTTTCTCTAATATCATTGTCAGTGGCTCTTTACTCGTGAGCCTGTTAGTCAACTTTTCTATCTGATCAGGTGCTCTGCGGTTGACCTGTTCATTCTTCATTCTCTCCAATGCCTCATGACTCACTTCTTCTAATATGTGGTTGGGTTGTCTTTCAAACCCGCTCAGTCGGCATGTTTTTAATGCATACTTTATCTTTCTGTTTGTCGTCAGGCTGTCGTGGAGGAGGACTGCATGCCCATGGAGCAGTTCAGCCAGCACCTCCTGCCCAGTCTGCTCAGCCTCTCCTCAGACCCGGTGGCCAACGTCCGTGTTCTGGTGGCCAAGGCACTACGACAGAGTGTCATGGAGAAAGGTAAACCACAGTGAAGGGAGGACTGAAAATCCTTACCCTGTACTGCACAAAAAATCGTCCCATCCAAACAGTAGTCATTAGCTCCAGTCATCAGTCGACTGGACATTACACAAGTACCACTGTAGTTGAATTATTTTGGCAGATGTTTTTGGGAGCTATGGAAATGGTTTCAAGACCAAGAACTATGAGTAGTACTTTGAGCAGCATGGTTGAAAATGTAAAGATACTTGAAATACAGATGCATAAATCTAGCAGTTCCTTAACATCACTGGCAGATGTGACAAATGTCTCAGAGCGACTACAAAGCAGCCTAATGTTTCCCTTTAATGACAAAGTGGGACAGTCACAACAGATTAGGTCATTATAGTAATGAACAGAAATGAGTATAAACATGAAAATCTCTTTTAATGGCATAATGCATCTCTAATGCTGTGTTTGGAGCCGTTCCTTCAGTAAAGAATAACAATAATGGATTGGATTTACTATATATAGTACTTTTCTAGGCACTCAAAGCACTTTTTCACTTCAGCACTTTCTCAATTCAGAATCTATGAAAGATAAGAATCACTGTACAGTCAGATGGTCAAACTAATGTTCAGTCATTATAACTTGGTAACGCCAGTAGAACACATGGTACAAACATGTACATTTCAACATGAACAAACCAAACACTGAGTACAGATAGACTCTGCACTATAAACCGACTCTAACACACCTGCTATCATACCAGCGTTGCTACTTGAAACAACCCGTGGTCCACCAGATCCTGTCACTATCCTTGTCAGTGGTGGTCTTTCCTTAAGTTGCTCCTTTTGTTTTTCACAAGCGTACTTCAAGGAGCCCAGCTGTGCCTACTCTGATGAGCTGGAGGAGACTGTAATGGCTTTACAGTCCGACAAGGACCGGGACGTGCGCTTCTTTGCGAGCTTGGACCCCAACAAAGGCCTGATGGACACGGCTCCCTTGATCTAGCCTCAGCCCCCAGACCCCGGCTGCTGCCCACCTGCCTGTCTAACTCATCTGTCTGACTGACGCTCAGTCGGCGTAAGCGCAACACCAGCACCTGAACACATCTCCCAGCCTCCTGCCCCCGCTGGGCAGACCTGCAGCAGCGACCGCTCACCTATCACGTCAGACGTTCGCATTAACGTATCCAAACATGCTCCAACGACAGGGCACTACATAACGCACATTACATTCACAACACAAAAGGTAGACAGGTAGTTTTCTGAAAATGAGCAGGACTCAGAGGGGAGCTTCACCACAGTGTGGAGCTGCCGTTATTTTTTCGCTTGAACTTTTTCTCCTCCACACTAACAAACTCAAAATTTCCCCAAATCAGACTTTTAAAACTACAATGGACTTCTCTCCAAAGCTAATTGTAAGCTTGATATAAAATTGCTGAAGATTTTTTTTTTTCTTAATGTTTCTTTTTTTGTGGATTTCTTAACAAACAAGTGGGCAAGGCCCGCAAGACTCTGACATGTGTGCACTAACTCAGGGGGACTCATCTGAACCTAAACAGCATTAGCTTACCACATGATAAGCAGCAGCTCCTGGACCACGGTGACAAAAACCAGCTGTCTGAGCAACAGACCAGCCAAAACCACGTAGCTCTGCTGGTGTCTCTCGCCTCATTTCCCTCCTCGACGTCTATGTCCTCGGAGATGTCCTCTGGGTTATCGTCTGCCCACCCCCCATCCCCCTTTCTCTCTCCTTTCTCCTGTTCACTCTTTTTCTCTGCGTTTCCTCCACCCGGCCCACCGGGGCTTCTGAAACCACTACTGCTGCACAGACGAAACAGCGTGATTTTAAACCATATGTAAACACCTCTGAAAGATGACATCAATGAACTGTTGATTGCTCCCCTTCCTTCTCCTTGTGTCTGTTTTTACCAAAAATGTGACCCAACATGTCTCCCAGACAGAAGGAGACTCATGAAATACCTCTGCTTGGACCTGACTGGCCAGTGTGTCATACATGGAAGAGGGACAGGCTCTGATTGTCCTCCATTTGGTTTTTATGAACGTTTGATTTTGTGGCGTTGACTAAAAACATCTTAACAAGGCCTCATGACAGAGTGACACAGGGTGACGTAAAACTCAGAGAAGAGGAAGAAAGCAAGCACACTGTTGGAATATGCATGCCCCCCCTCCCTCCCTCCCTCCCTCCCCTTTGTGTATAGTCTAATTCCAGTTCCTTAAGGTTGACCTCCTGATGTTGAATTATGTGACCATGGTAGCTTTCAGTGGATCTGACTGACCAGTTGTACAGTAGGACATAGGAAACAGCCCAGAGCTCGAGACTGAAAGACCGCTGATGGTTGTGTCCCTGTCTCGGTGGGATGATTAAAGTATGAGTTTTCTCAAAATGTTGCGACTCTTTGTACAGCTTAAACCTGTGGAAATGGTATGCGTTTTTATGGAACCAAGGCCAGTTTAGTAGGGTTCTTACCCATCGAGATGTGTGTGAATATTGGGAGCAGTCACCAAGTCACTTTTTGTAGTCTTTTGAGCTTGTTTGTTTTCCTCTGTTGTAAATGGTAACCCTTTTTTTTTTTTTTTTTTTTTTTGGAACATAGACATAACTTGAGACAGAACTTAAGCTGATTGTGGTGTGTGCTGTGCATCTCAAGTCTTTCTTACTTCGAAAGGAGAGCTCACTGCGGTAATGGCGGTGTCTACTCATCTCGTCTGTCTGCAATTTTGTGTCCATCTCATTTTTTATGTAGTAGAACAGTTAATATATACATTTTATGAAAATTATTTTTCTTTTCAATTATGCACCACTGTTCAAAGATTTTATATCCTAACTTTACAAAATTTACAACCTTTGTAATATTCAATGGTTTCTTTTAAAAAGACATTTTATGTAATGTTATTTTTAGTATTCTGTAATTAAAATGATGAAAATTACAATGGTGCGCTTTTGTGTGGCCTTTTTGTGCTCTGCGGTTCAGGACCAAGAGGATTCATAAATTAACCCTTTCATGCATGGTGGTCACTCCAGTGGACAGCTATTCAAAGCTGTTCTCTTGTATATTCATGGGTTTTATTGTTTCAGTTCCAGATCAGCCAACACAGCATCCCATACACTGACATTCATACCATTACTATAACTGTGCTGTTCTTTATAAACCTGATCTGCACTAACATGTTTGAGTGTAAATCAATGCTTGTTATTGTTATTAGATTGTAATCAACTTAAACTAAAAGTTGTTTTTTGTTTTTTGCATATTATCTCCATAAAGTGAGTAATAACTAATACTAGAGTATGTTCAAATCTGACAAAACATCAGATTAGCAGCATTTAAAAAATGTATTTCATAGTTTTCACACAGTAAATTAGTAAATACATGTTTCTTTGCTTTAAAAATTAAATGCATGATGTCCAGCTGAGTGGACATTTTTGCAGCTCCATTAAAAAGTCACATTGTTTTTTTTTTCATGCCTAAAGAGGAATAAACACACTCAGGAAAATTCATGCATGAAAGTGTTAATAAAAGTAAAATTAATTTTACTCAGACTTTAGTGAAACGTTTAAATAAGTAGCAGAAGTACTGAACCTAGTTAGAGCTGGAAATCTGTAAATATCTAATTGCATAAAATCTCACCAGCAGCAGTTGGACTGTTAGTGATACAACTGTGTTATTCATCACCATGTTTGACAGTTTTGCCCAGTCCTGTTCAGCTCCAGAACAGTTTCTATGGAGAGAAACTCAACAGCATCACAAAACTCACTCCTTTAATTCTCTTCAAGGATTGTTTGCTTAGTAAATTAAAATCAAAATACTTTATTAATCCTAGGGGGAAATCATATGTTACAGTTGTTGCATTCAGGTATGATAAAAAAGTGGTAAGAAAAGAACAGCAATACGCACTAAATATATTATCAAAATGATAATTAAAAGAAATATACACAAATAAGTGCAAAAATTGTGTTATTAAAATTCTGAGGTCATCAGGTGGAGTTAAACAGTCTGATGGCCGCAGGCAGGAATGATGTCCTGTGTGGTTCAGTGGTGCATCTGAGTGGAATCAGTCTCTCACTGAACCAAGGTTCTAATACACTCAAGGAAAAAAGAAACACACCACTTTCATTTTCTCGATTTTTTCAGAAATACGACAGTTATTGCAAAATTGCAAACTGCAATGAGTTCAGTACTATTCTGAGTCAAAATGAAATGATTGTTTTCCTGGTTCCGGTTGATTGATTTTGATTAGCAAGAAGAACTGTATTTCTGTACTCCTCACCCATGTCTGCTCATGAGTGAAACTCACAGATGAATTGGACCTCTCCTTAATTGTGCACAACCATTCCCTATAAAAAAGACACCAAACTGGAGCAAAAACACATTTGTCCACAATGCCACAACTACTGCAACCAGAGAGAGATTGGGCCATTGCCGGCCGAAACCTGTCACAGAGATGTGACAGCCAATTGTGATGGTCCTGTGCAGCGGTTGTAACACGCGGTCGACCAGATCTGGGACGGTCATTGGAGGAGCCGGTGGTGTGGTAACGCTCAGCAATGCGTACAATGGTAGAGTGGTGGAGTCCAAACACCCTGGCTATGGCCCGTCTGCTTCATCCAGCTTGAAGCATGCCAATGGCCCCATCTCTCTCTATAGGGAATGGTTGTGCACAATTGAGGAGAGGTCCAATTCATCTGTGAGTTTCACTCATGAGCAGACATGGGTGAGGAATACAGAAATACAGTTCTTATTGCTAATCAAAATCAATCAACTGGAACCAGGAAAACAACCATTTCATTTTGACTCAGAATAGTACTGAACTCACTGTAGTTTGCAATTTTGCAATAACTGTCATATTTCTGAAAAAATCGAGAAAATGAAAATGGTGCGTTTCTTTTTCCCTTGAGTGTAGTTTTGGATTTTTCATTATAGTTTAGTTTTATTTAGTTTTGACTTTTTTTCTCTAATTCAGTTACTTTTAATTAGTTTTTAGAGCAGGTTTGCAAGTTTTTATTAGTTTTCGTTATTTTCTAAATGCTTAGTTTTAGTTTAGTTTTAGTTTCTTTATATCTTTTATCTTTTTCACCCCCGAATTCAAATAAATCCCAGACAGGACTCTGCTGCTTTCTCCCAACTTTAGTCTCCATGTTTCCAGGTAGAGTGGGGACCAGAAGACACCAAAATGAAAAGTGACAAGAAGTGACGGACCGTTAAATATCATATGGTGTCAGCAGCTAAAATTGCTGGAGGGAAATAAATCAGTTTTATTTCAATCCGACATTGACAAAGACGAAAACGAAGGGAATTTTATCCAGAATTTTTATATGTTTTAGTTAGTTTAGTTTTTTTTTAATCAGTTTTTTATTTGTTTTCATTGTACATCTCAGAAGTACAATACAAAAGAAAAAGAAAGAAATTCACATTTTGTAATACAAGATTCTGTGACACACAAAGTATAAACCCCACCCCGCCAGAACCAGTGTCAACCCCTATGTCAACCTAATCTGGATCTCAGAATACGAAAACCAACTAATAAAGACAAATACATGTATATACAGGGTGGGGAAGCAAAATTTACAATCAACATTTAGTTGTTTTTTCTCAGCAGGCAGCAGCATCAATTGTTTTGAAACCAAACATATATTGATGTCATAATCATACCTAACACTATTATCCATACCTTTTCAGAAACTTTTGCCCATATGAGTAATCAGGAAAGCAAACGTCAAAGAGTGTGTGATTTGCTGAATGCACTCGTCACACCAAAGGAGATTTCAAAAATAGTTGGAGTGTCCATAAAGACTGTTTATAATGGAAAGAAGAGAATGACTATGAGCAAAACTATTACGAGAAAGTCTGGAAGATACTATTAAAGAAGAATGGGAGAAGTTGTCACCTGAATATTTGAGGAACACTTGCGCAAGTTTCAGGAAGCGTGTGAAGGCAGTTATTGAGAAAGAAGGAGGACACATAGAATAAAAACATTTTCTATTATGTCAATTTTCTTGTGGCAAATAAATTCTCATGACTTTCAATAAACTAATTGGTCATACACTGTCTTTCAATCCCTGCATCAAAATATTGTAAATTTTGCTTCCCCATCCTGTAGATGAAAGAGAATATAATTTACAGATATAAACAGAATAGTGATCAGGAAAGTCATAGACAATTACGTTGCACTCTTTCTTTAATCATAACATAAACACCATCCCACATACTAAGCGTTTTTCGACTGGCTGCATGCATCCAGGCCACTGACCTCTCCATCATACCTATATCTAGAAAATGATAGATCCATTGTTGCCGTGATAAAGTATGAGGTGGCTGCCATCTCAATGCCAGCATTTTCTTGGCTACAGTGAGGGCAGCCCATAATATACGCCTTTGCTGACGAGAAAGTTCTAAGGTAGAGTCATCATTAAGCAGAAGTAAGCATGGTGATAATGGGATATACGTTTGTTAGTTTTGTAAACACACAACACACTTTCAATTATTGTTTTTTTTCTTTTAATTATAGTTTTTACTTATTTCAGTTGACGAAAATGTTTTTACAATTCTAGTTTTCATCATTTCGTTAGTTTTCGTTAACGATAATCACCTTGCACTGAACGTACTCCTGTGACTGACCAGTACGTCATGGAGTGGTTGAGTGGAGTTGTCCAATAGTGTCCTAATCTCGGACAACATCCACCTCTCTGACACCACCATCACAGAATCCAGTTCCAGCTCCACAACATTACTGGCCTTGTGGATCGGCTTATTGAGTCTGTTGGCATCGGCAACCCTCAGCCTGCTATCCCAGCATGCAACAGTATCGAGGATGGAACTGGCCACGACAGACTCACAGAAGATCCTGAGCATTGTCCGGTAGATGTTGAATGACCTCAGGAAGTAGAGACGATTATGGTCCTTGAAGAGTACTGCTGTGTTCTTTGTCCAGTTCAGTTTTTTGTCAGTGTTTACTCGCAGGTATTTGTAATCGTCCACTATTTCCACATCGACCCCATGGATGGAAACAGGAGTGACAGATGTCCTGGACCTCCTGAAGTCCACCATCAGCTCTTTGGTCTTCATCATGTTAAGATGCAGATGGTTCTGCTCATGCAACCTGATGGAGTAAAGTAAAACATCCCCCTGGTAACGGCTCAATTTCAATTTCAGGTTCACAGATCGAAGTGGTTTCAAGGTCAAGGTAAACTTTATTATCCCCGAGAGGCAATTTGTTCTACAGCCAGCAGTTTCACACGGACAACAAACCAACAATAAATACAATAAATAAATAATCCATTATTTATTATTCCGGTTTTGGCTCAACAGTCTTGAGTTTGATCTGAAAAAGTCAATTTTATCCATAATTTCTATTTAAATAAATGCATCTTTGAAGGTGCAAAGCATCTTAAGAAACAATCACAAAGGAGGCAGAAAATTACATTTAAAGAAATGATAAAAACACTTTATTTCTTTAGACACAGTTGAAAAAGATCAAGGACTCTTCCATTATTAGCTTCTTTCGAAAATGTCAAAAGCAAAGACACAAATTCTTGGATCTGGTTATTTGTTTTATGTTCATTTAACATGTTTGTGAGAATCTGATTGTGTTAAATCTCTGTAGATTGTCTAATCCAAGGGTGTCAAACTCATTTTGGTTCAGGGGCCATATTTAGCCCAATTTGATCTCAAGTGGGCCAGACCAGTAAATAATGACTTAATAACCTATAAATAATGACAAATCCAAGTTTTTCATTTTGTTTTACAACAAAAAAAACCCCAATTAAATTATGAAAATATTTACATTTTACGAAAAAAGATGTGAATAACCTGAAAAAAACAGAAATTTCACTTGAAAAATTTGTGCAATTTTAACAATATTATGCCTCGACTTATTATTTACACATGTACATTTACACACAGTGTTCCATAAACATTTGGTAACAGGCAGAATATTGTTAAAATTTTGGAGTTTGGAACTAAAATTTGAACAATTTCTACAATATTCCATCTATTATTATGAACACAACTACAGATCACAGTGGATCCATAAATGCACAAAACATTTAGTAACAGGCAGAATGTTGTTCAAATTGCACATTTCAGGTTGTTCATCTTTGTTTTTATTTATGTATTTATTTGCATTTTATTGTGAAAAAATAGTTTTGTAAATGTAAATATTTTCACAGTGTAATGTTATTTTTTTCACTTAAATTTTTCACAAAGAAAATTTGTAGTTGTCATTATTAATGGATTTATTGTGTTGTTACTTTTACTGTAGATCACATTGGTCTGTATGTAGAACCTGAAACAAAATGATTTGGACAACCTGAACTGTTGAGGTTAATTTTTGCACTTTCATCCAGCGGGCCGGAATGGAACCTTTGGTGGGCCAGATTTGGCCCCTGGACCGCATGTTTGACACCTGTGGTCTAATCTGTTTAATCTGGTTCAGTCCAACACTATAGACTTCTCAGTTCTTCACAGAATGTCAGTGTCTGAGGCAGATGAACGTTAACGCCACAGTCCAACTGTCTCATCTCCTTCTGAAAAGCAGCAGTTTACGGTCCCATGTGGTGCTACCGAAGCTCTGGATCAGCTCCATGTCACAGTGTCTCTCCAGGTGCTCCCTGGCGTGTTCTGCCATGTCACCTCGGATCTTCAGGGTCTTAAAGTGGTCAAAGTCTGAGCGGCCCAGCTTCCTGAGGCGGCGGGCTGCGGAGCGGTAGCACTTCCAGGGCTGAGCCTCCAGCAGAAGGTGGTCGCTGATGGAGGCCAGGTGAGAGAGCAGCTGCAGCAGCCCCGAGTCTCCGTGGTTTAGGTGGACCCACATGGTGACGGCCAGACACAGGCACAAGTGGAAGTGGGAGCAGCCGTGGTGACGGAGGTAATCCTGCAGCTGACGAGTGTCTGCGGTGATGTCCAGAGGGATGAAGGAGATGCTGCCGGGCAGAGGGTTGGTCTGCTGAGCGCGCTCAATCAGACTCTCATCCAAGTCGAACCCCAGAAGGTGAACTGTCCTCAGGTCTGAAGGAACCAGGTGTTTATAAAAGGCCACACTCAGCTCCTGCAGTCGGAGGAAAGGGGAAACATTCACTTGCGTAATCCTCTTCAGTCCTACTCTGAAATGCTCATATAGGTTAGTCTGTAAACATATAAAAAGGATAAGTCTGAACTAAGAGCTTATATGTTTGTTGGCTAAAATTTACTTAGGGGTTCAAATGAGTGGCCATTTTTGTCAAAAAAAAAAAAAAAAAAGTTGTAAGAAATGCATAGATCTGTGTTGAAATAATGCTAATACATTTGTGCACAGACTACTGATATTATTTGACAATGGAAGCTATATTTTCAGAAATATTAGATTTTGAATAGCACGTGTATGTGAAAACTTTTACTGGTGGACGGACGTGACATTACCCATGATGATCTGGTCAGTACCAGTACTTTATTAGTAATAAACTTATAGACTTACTATTGCTAATTCTCCTCTTATTCATAAATGTTAGTGTTGTGGATCTAAAACAATAACAGCTGACACAAAAACACAAAATGTGGCAGTGTTGTTGATGTGACATGGTTGTTACAGATCCCATCATACTGATGCTCGGCAGCCATGTCACCATTTCCACAAATGATCCCTGTGCAAAAACTAGGATCAGAATTATTTATTGTATAGTTTATCATTATAATAAGAGTAAATAACAATATAGAATTGTTATTTCTTTATAAAAATGCTTATTATTAGAAAACTGTTGATTTAAAAAGTGACGCGTGACATTCTTAATGTATGTATTTGCATAACATAAGCAGGATGGATCAGCACCATACTCCATATTGCAACCTGTAAAAATAAAACGTGATATGTAGTATATAATATTGTAAGAAAAATTGGGGAATCTAAAAGAATAGAATACATGTTTTTCAGGTAAATTCAGTTAAAATATAACTTGGCCATTTGTGACATGAAAATATAGCATTAATTGTGATGAAATTGGACATTTTTGACCTGAAAACATAGTTCATATGACCATCAACATGTAACAGAAATGAAATTCTGTAAATTTGCATAACTTGCATTTACCAACACAAAGTTCCTTTGGGGACTCACTTATATTGATTTCTTATGCACAAAGACATAAATAAGACCTCTTAAGGTAAGCAAATTTTAGCCGTTGTAAGTTTTACTGTATTATGTCCAATAGTGAGAGAAATATTATGATCCTATAGTTCAGTATAAAAAAGTGTTAAAAGAATCCATTACAAGTTAATGTTTTGTATCTTTATTCAACACCAAAATATAACTCAAGTAAAAAAAAAAAAAAAAAGTCAAAGTGCAGTAAAATGTTATTATACTTTGATTCCTATAAATATCCTCCTGAGACCCAGAAAAGTACAAGTTTGGGCTTCTGTTTACATTAAACAATTGCCTTGATTGGAAACAGCATGATACTACAGTTTTTCAAATACATAATTTTAATGGAATCTCCTTAGAAGTGGACAGCTTTTTTTTTTTTTTTTTTTGTAAAACTGAAACTCTTGTCCCCATCCAGAAGACAAAAATGACATGCACTGCTGGGTCTCAGAAGGATAGAAATTTAGTAAGTAAAGAGTTTAGTAAATTCTTTAGGGGATACTTTAATAAGCTAACAAAAAAACAAATGCAATACATGGCCAAAAAAAAAAAAAAAAAAAAACTTCGTCGCATTCCATCTTTGGTAAAGTTAAAAACCTGGCGAGTGTTCCTCAAATCATTTACAACAGTTTAAGGAGTGACATACCCCTGAATTACACCCCACGTCCAGCAGGAGTGTGGTCTGGTGATGGTCGTTATAACCTAAATCCTGAAGCAGAGTGACTGGAATCAGACTTAAACGGTTTTCCGGAGGATTGAAGGTGTAATAGTTGATAAAATTGCCATAAGGAGCAGCACCGGGATCGTTTATTTCATTAACAGTTTCACTGTTCGTCGAACATGTTGCCATTGTACCGCGTGCACCTTCAAAGTGGTTCCGGGTAGAAACTAGCATTTTAGATCCGTCTAAGTTTGTTGGTGATTTTATAAACAGTATTAAATCTTCTGTCTTCCTGTTTCCATTACGCTATATTGCTAGTATGTACTCGATGGCCAAACAGCTATTTTTACTCAGCTTTAAATACACAAAAAAGCCAAATATAAAATAATATCACTACAGTGCTTTGACAGTGATTAAATAAATTGACTTTTAACATGTTGCAAACCCTACAGAAAGTGAACAGTTTAAGATGGTGGTTAAAGACAAATTAATTTATGTGCTTAGTTCTTAGTATGGTGGCCCAGAGGTGCAACAGCCCAGAAAATTATCCACTATGAGATAAAAAGAGAACAGCCAAAAAATTATCAACTGTAAGAAAAAAAAAAAAAAAAAAAAAAAAGAGAACAGCCAAAAAAATTATCCACTAGCCCAGAAAATTATCCACTATAAGAAAAAAGAACAGCCCAAAAAATTATCCACTATAAGAAAAAAAGAGAACAGCCCAAAAAATTATCCATTATAAGAAGAAAAGAGAACAGCCAAAAAAAAATTACCCACTGTAAGAAAAAAAAGAGAACAGCCAAAAAAATTTATCCACTAGCCCAGAAAATTATCCACTATAAGAAAAAAAGAGAACAGCCCAAAAAAAATTATCCATTCTAAGAAAAAAAAGAGAACAGCCAAAAAAATTATCCACTAGCCCAGAAAATTATCCACTATAAGAAAAAAGGAGAACAGCCCAAAAAATTATCCACTATAAGCAAAAAAGAGAACAGCCCAAAAAATTATCCACTATAAGAAAAAAAGAGAAAAGCCTAAAAAATTATCCATTATAAGAAGAAAAGAGAACAGCCCAAAAAATTACCCACTGTAAGAAAAAAAAGACAACAGCCAAAAAAATTATCCACTAGCCCAGAAAATTATCCACTATAAGAAAAAAGGAGAACAGCCCAAAAAATTATCCATTATAAGAAGAAAAGAGAACAGCCCAAAAAATTACCCACTGTAAGAAAAAAAAAGAACAGCCAAAAAAATTATCCACTAGCCCAGAAAATTATCCACTATAAGAAAAAAAGAGAACAGCCCAAAAAATTATCCATTATAAGAAAAAAAGAGAACAGCCAAAAAAATTATCAATTATAAGAAAAAAAAAAAGAGAACAGCCCAAAAAATTATCCATTATAAGAAAAAAAAAGAGAACAGCCAAAAAAGTATGCACCAGGCCAAAAAATTATCCACTATAAGAAAAAAAGAGAACAGCACAAAAATTATCCACTGGTCCAAAAAATTATCCACTATAAGAAAAAAAGAGAACAGCCCAAAAAATTTACCACCATAAGAAAAAAGTATAGTGGATAGTTTTTTGGACGGTTCTTTTTTTTTGTCTTATAGTGGATAATTTTTTGGGCTGTTCTCTTTTTTTCTGATAGTGGATAATTTTTTGGCCCAGTGGATAATTTTTCGGGCTGTTCTCTCTCTCTTTTTTAAATAGTGGATAATTTTGCGAGCTGTTCTCTTTCTTTTTCTTATAGTGGATAATTTTTTTTGGCCTGCTCTCTTTTTTTTTCTTATAATGGATAATTCTTCAGGTTCTCTTTTTTTTTCTTATAGTGCATAATTTTTTGGGCTGCTCTCTTTTTTTCTTATAGTGGATAATTTTTCAGGTTCTCTTTTTTTCTTATAGTGGATCATTTTTTGGGCTGCTCTCTCTTTTTTATAGTGGATAATTTTTCAGGTTGTTCTCTTTTTTTTCTTATAGTGGATAATTTTTTGGGCTGTTCTCTTTTTTTCTTATAGTGAATAATTTTTTGGGCTGTTGTACCTCTGGGCCACCACATCTTAGTCCTCTTAGACATCTTAGTAGTAATTAAAATAATAATAATAATAATAATAATTCACTAATGAATGCATTCTCCCTCCGGGCCAGTAGTAGGCGCTCTGCAATCGTTAGTCGATACAAATAAATTGACCCTTCTGAGATGCCGTACTTTACGAAACCAAAGGTGAATTAGCTTAACTGCTAGCTTCACACATTGGTCTGCTGCTGACATTGGACTCTACATCATTCAGGATCTGACGCATTTAAAAAATACAAGGTAAAATAAGGATTAAAATTTGGAGATGGTTTGTAACGGACTGTATCCGTTTAGAAGATGATCAGATTTAGAGACTAACATGTCATTTCGTAGTTAACCGACCGTCTAATGTGGTGGAGTTCATAGTGAAGGGGACGCTTGTGTAGAATTTCATAAAGGCTGTTTTTTTTTACATATTAAATCACATTCAGCTGACGGCGTTAGAAGACAGAGTTAAATAATGTAAACATTGGATCATACGATGACTTTAAAATAAACTATTAACCCATTACAGACGTATAATGTTATATCTTTTTCACGAAATGTCCCCCCTCCCAGTTTTAACTTTTCATCTGTATTGTACATGGCAAGATATGAAGTATAATTTGCGTTTTGGATTTGCATTCTGCAGACCTTGGTTTTGGAAAGTATCTGTTTTTATACGAATGAATAGACTTAAAAAAGAAAGCGTTTTATAGACGAAATCGTTATCATTACAGTCGTAGTTCAACAGTATTAAATAGAGCAGTGATGGAATTACTGTTTAATCTTTTGCCTGAATAAAAGTACTAATAAACACTATAAAAATACTCAGGGAGACGTAAAAGTAATGTGAATTTCAAACCTTACGTAAACATGAGAAAGAACAAAGTAGACGTGCAATAAATCAGTCAGTGTTTCCCTATTACTTTTGATGTTTTTGGAATCTTACAACTGATATTACATTAATGTGTGTTGCATTTTGTTCTTCTGTGCTTGTTTAATATTGGGCTCATTTCTAATCAGAACTACTGTGTATTCTGTTGATGATTTTTTTTTAAATTATTATCATATTCTCCTAGATCATCCTATATTTGTTAAAAATACAGCCCTGTTATGGCTCATTTCCTGCTAATCCAAGAAGGTTCTTCAGGATTATATGTTCCCATAAAGCAGGGGTGTCAAACTCATTTTAGTTCAGGGGCCACATTCAGCTAAATTTGATCTGAAGTGGGCCGAACCAGTAAAATAATAACATAATAATATGTAAATAATGTCAACTCCAAACTTTTCTCTATGTTTTAGAGCGAAAGAAGTAAATTCACATTATGAAAAGGTTTACATCTACAAACTATCCTTTCAAAAGATGTGAATAACATGAACAAACTGAAAAAATAAGTGTAATTTTAACAATATTCTGCCTCAGTTTATCATTTACACATGTACATTAGAACTTACAGATCACAGTGGATCTACAAAGACACAAAACATTTAGTAACAGGCAGAATCTTGTTAAAATTGTACTTGCTTTTCTTAAAAAAAAAATCTCAGGTTCATATTTGTTCAGGTTATTCACATTTTTTGCGTAATTATACTTTGTTTTAGTGTAAATACATGAAAATATTTACATTTACAAAGAGAAAAAATTGGGAGTTGTCATTATTTATATGATAGTATTTGACTGAATCCTGCCCACTTGAGATTGAATTGGTCTGAATGTGGAACCTGAACTAGAAGGATTGTTAATATCTTAGTGTAATTTTTGCATTTTTGCACAAATTCATCCCAGGGGCCGGATGTTTGACACCAGTGCCATAAAGGAACACTTAAACTTTTACCAGTTAAAAATCACCTGATTACCACAGATATTCAAAATAAACACATTTTGAGATGCTTAGTTTTAATCGAACTAGAAGGCTATTAAAAAAAAAAAAAAAAATCTGAAATGGAATAACGGCTGTCAAATTTTAACTAGTGGAGTGAAATGGAAACACTGGGGTATATTACTTGACAAATAATATTTTCACTCCACTATTGCCAATATGACCATAAAAACATCCTGCTACTTTCATATTTGCATTTCCATTTTTCTGATTAACTGACTGACTGTTGTGGTTCTTTCAGGATCCTCACCATGGTGACTGGAAAGCGTCTGGCTGACATAGGATATCGAGCTTTTTCTGCGTCCATGATGCTGCTGACGGTTTATGGAGGTTACCTGTGTGTGTTGCGAGGATATCGCTACATGGAAAAGCAAAAACAACTGAAACTGGCAGCAGAAAACCAGGACCCTGAGGCCATTAAAGACTGACATTGGAGAGATGGACTGTTCTCCTTTTGCACACTCGTGGACATTTCTCAGACTTGCTTTGTTGTCTGTTGATAAATTGTGAGGATGTTTATTTTCCCATGGCAGTCCGTTGGGTTTGATTGTGAGGGTGGAAAATGTTTTGCATATGAAGCAAACTGAGAAAAAACCTTATTTGCATCCATGATTTGGGTCACGACAGTGTTGTGAGCCACATCTTGTCTTTGGTGATCACAGCTGGAATTGTTTGTATTATATTAAATGCCTTTAACCACATAGTGTAATGTGAGGTTTATGTACACGACTATAAGAAAGAGGATGTATTTCAATGAAGGAATATATTTGGAAATGCATTTTTACAAGGCACTCAAGTGAGAACGTGATGCCAGACATTTAGTATAGTCCTTATACCTGGATTCCACTATAGACAGTGACAAAGTTTCATAAACATTTGGTCTCAGGAGTAGTAAAAAAAAAATGGTAAAACAGAACTAAACAAAGTAGCCAAACAATGTTAAAGAGTAAATCCACAATAAATTGCAAAGAGCAAGAAGTGCTGCTTTGTGAAAATTAAAGCTTACTGCACTTCTGACCACACATACATACTTTTAATAATTCTGATAGAATACAGTTATTTAATTCTGATATATATAATTGGGATGCAGTCTCAGGTGCAACATATACGCAGGTTTGAACCCACCCCAGTAGCACCTCTCGCTCTGTGTGATATAGTGTGGATTAGTCCTTACAAAATAAAACACAAAAAAAAATCAAGTTCATCTGACCAATAAAACTGGGAGAGAACATTGAAACCAATCAGTATCTGCAGCCAAACTCAGCACAAAATAAATCCCATTGTCTGTAAATAAGGTTATGCAAATCACTTTCTTCAACTGATTTTCAGATCATTTCTGTTTTCGTGTCACCTCGAGTTGTATGCGTCATTACTCCCAGAGCTCCTGGAGCTTCTGTATCCATTGTCAGTGTCTGCATTTGCATCATCAGTTCACCAACGTAAGAATCTGTGCACAGTCACTGTCAGTGTAAAATGTGACAACTGTGTTTGTATGTGTGTGTGTGTGTATGTGTGTGTGTGTGTGTATGTGGGCGTGAGCCTTGTACATCAAGGGGAACGTCATAAGACAGACAGCTCTTGGAGACGTGACAGACGGATGAAGTGCAGGGTGCTACCGGCGTCAGCCTCCGTGTCACCAGCTGCTGTGGTTTTGCACTCGAGGTTTGGCGATGGAGGCGCAGTGTCCGTTGGTGCCGTTTTCTCCTGTTTTAGTGGAATGAGAAGAGGCCTTGTGGCCTTCTGTGGGTGCGTCAACCTCGTCTTCTGAGCTGCTTTCAATGTCGCTGCGGACGTCATTACACACCTACAAAGAAGATGAGAGGAAATACTGATAAGAACCTGTAACATACAGTTCTTTTAATAGCAAACGGAGATGAGATGAGTAACAGCAACCACAAACCAGTGTTTCAAAGTCCTGAGTTTTATACTCCTGCAGCTGTGTTTATGATTGTTAATACAGAACTATGAGTTCTGAGCATTTTCCACTAAATTTTTAGATTACTTGACAAGACTTTATTTGCATAGTCTGCCTACAGAGAGCTTATATTCAACTTCTACTTTGGCATTTAGTTTAGGTTAAAATGTGTTTCAGTGTGAACACTGATTTTAAGAAAAACAATCTTTAAAAAAATCTCGTAATTCATGCATGAAAGGGAGCCAAAGCCACTGTCAAGTTTTTACAATAGGCCTAATTAATAAACATAGTAAGTTCGGATATGACTAGGTGCTTTTCTATTGACAGTGGGCCATCCCCAAGAAACTATTACACACTGTATTTATTTATTTTGCACATATTGATTTTATTCGGTGTAGACTGTGTTCTGTTCTTATTGTTGCATAGATTTTTATTGTTGAGTGCCTTCTCTCTTGCGCTGTGTGGGGCAATAAAAATGTATCTCATCAAACATTAGCCATAGTAGTTTGATAGTTCACATACAGGCAAAACAAACCAGCCCAATTGTTGAAGGTCCACTAATAACTGGCTGAAATGTTAAAAATGCTCTGTAGGTGGATGATCCAAAACAAAATGTGTCATGTTTCGTGGTTTCAGTTGCAAATTGAGTTGTAGTACTAAATATCCATATGTATTTAGTATTTATCCAAAACAGCATCTGTGGAAAAAATGTAACGTCTACATTTTCACTCCAAGCCACACAAATAAAGTAAGCATCTTGTTACTAGAGTCCATCTACCATTTGTGCCATTAAAATGCCAGGTTTAATTACAGTTACATCACCATCAGTTATTTTTGAGCCGCACAAAATACATTAAAAAGGTAACATCTGCACATCCACAAATCCATTACAGTGTAAAAGTGCCAGTGTTTTGGTTCTGCTGGGATGTTTATCAGGTCAGACTGTTTGAAAAATGGAAAACACACCCGTATGTCTACACCATGTGGTCCAGGGACGGCGGGTGTGGCTGTTAAATGTACATCGAAAACTAGAACGCTCTCGGAACAAAACCCCAACATGACACCAGAATTTCCCTGCAACAACGACCTCCCCTGCTATCACACTGGCTTCATGGAGAAAACGATTCACAACAAGTTCCTGTTACGCATTTTTGCAAATGTATCCAAATTTGCTGAATATAAAGACTTTTTTAATATGCAGTGATTTTAACCACAGTTGTGCTGCATAATAAAGATTTTTTGTTCAGCTATAAACATTGTGCTAAACTCCACTGAAGTTAAGAATATGCTGTTGTTTTTATCTAGTCTGTGCTAATTAATGTCTGTCAACTTTCATTTAAAAAAAACAAATTCTACAGCTCTCGAGGTCTATTTTTTGAGGTGCGACCTTTGCAAAATACCAAAAATAAATAAAAATTCAACCCATGTTATCACATTGGAATTGGGATCTTTATTCTGTGCTAAAATTGTCAGTATTAAACTGCCAACAGAAAACTGTACATTAGAAAGTAGGTGATGGTTTAGACCAGCTCTAAATATAAGTGTCATGAGATAGGTTTTGTTATGATTTGGTGCTATATAAATAAAATCTGATTGGTTGATTGATTGATTGACAGATGTTGATACTGTACATGAATATATGACCATGAATGTTTAATGACTGTCTGACATATAAGATGTAAATGTTTAGCTGTTGCATTACTGCAGTGGTTCCCAACCTTTTTTGGCTCCTGACCCCATTTTAACATCGAAAATTTCTGGCGACCCCAGACATTCAAAACGGAGCTTTTTTTTTTTTTTTTTTTTTGCTAAAATGAATTTATTTTTGATCATACAATAGTTTGCTATACTATGTTGCAAATAAACATTAATTTTTGATAACAATTAGTCTATATAATGTATATTATTATGAACGGAGGCAGAAAAGCCAGATGTAGATTACTGCACAAAGTGAGAATTTTATTTTCCTTGGTCAGAATATGTACAGTCAGTCCAGCTTGTATTCACAAGGCTGACAATTAATACTGAACAAACAAGAACTCAAACTATGAATTATGAAAGAGCTGCATAAACCAACCATAATGAACATTTGAAAGATAAGCAGTACCACAGTGCTTCAGTTTCAGCTTCAGAGTTTGTCATGTCTTTTGCTATATATTTTTTGTTAGTAATTTAAAATTTTTTTTTTATCAATTACTAGAAATTTCAGGCAACCCCACTGGAATTCCAGGTGACCCCATGTGGGGTTCCAACCCCAATGATGAAAAACACTGCATTACTGTGTTTTATGTACTTTCTTTTATGCACTATATTGGATTTTTAAGTGCTACAGGAGTTTTATGAACCACACCCCCCCTCATCAAATTTGTGTGCGTGTTGGTGTATATGATCTATAAACATAGGTGTGTTTTCCATTTTTCAAACATTCTGACCTAATAAAGGCTCTGGTAGCTCTGAAACATGCCCACTGGTAAACTTTACAGTTTAGAGTGTGCAGGCGTTACCTTTCTTTCTTTTCTACATTCTGTGTGGCTCTACTGTACACTAACAGAGAGTGATGTAAGTGTAACTGTAGTATACAAGGTAAAATTAGGAGAAAGTGCAGAACTTGCTCATATTTATAAACCAAATAGCTGTGTGAAAGAAACCATCTCCCACTACTCATGCAAATCACCTCTGTTCATCATAACCACAGGGTGGTGTTGTGGGACGTTGTGAACACGTTCCCATACTAATGCAAAACAGTTGGACATACCTGACATTCATGACACTATTACAACATTATTCATCATTCACTGCTGCTGTTTTTCGAAGCTGGATTCAATCTCAGTGTTAATTTATTGCAACAGTTGTCCAATAACTTATACTGCAGCTACAGTGAATCTTGGAAACAGGACAGGGAAGGAAAAATCAGCAAATGTGTGAAAGGAATCACAACAGACAGGATTCAAAGAATGAAGAAACTTACAGCGAAAAAACAAGGGAAGGTAAAGTTGTCAAGCGGAAAGAGATGGAGAGAAGGGACAGAGTAGTGGAGGAGGGATCAGTGGACAAAGACAGACAGAAACACAGGGTCGCCCTCTCTCATTCCAGAGCGAGAGGAAACACACAGCGTCTGCAGAGAGAATGAGAAAGAGTCAGGGACAGATGGGAAAAACGTCTAGAGGCAGCACATCCATCACCAAAAATAGCTTCAGTGTTATGTTGTACATTTCAGTAAACATTCTGTGGCTGTACACAGATCCCTACGTGGGACTTGAATCTATCCATAGATACAAGTCACATGACAGGCCTTGACATGTCACTGACAGGGTTATTACTGTTAACAAAGACTAAAAACAGCAGTAAAAAGCTAACCCCATTTTTAAATAATTATGTGATGTCAGTCATTCATAATACTAACTTTTTCATCTTCAATAAATCATGACTTTCCTTCCAAATACCTGAAAAACCTACTATTGTACTTGTAAAATTAAAAATTAAAACATAAACCAGAGACTAAATTGAAATATAAATTAACTGTTACTACTTATTTACTATTCATTATTACTCGTGTAATGTACTGCTGAATGAATGAAACCAACAGTACCTAAATATGAAACTAGTCACTAGTGGTTTATGCAAATGTAAACCTGAAACTAGCAGGTGTAGTTACTACAAATCTAGACCGTGTAGGAAAATATATTTGCCATGTTAAAACGGCTGAAAGATATCACTTCTCTTTTGTCAGAAAAAGCCATGTAAGTAGGATCTAAAACCGTCCAGCTGTGTGGGCTGTGACCCACCTTTCCCCGTAGCATTGCTTTCACAGCTATCCGGGCTATGAGGTAGGACCAGATGACATGTAGAACTTGGAGAACCAGCAGTAGGAAGTTGAAGAGCCACCAGGAGGGGAACGGCCCCACTATGGCCCAGCTCTCAAACATAGTGGAGTTCAAGATCCTGAAAAATGACACGGGCAAGTAGATACATGTGAAGGCACAGAATGACTCAGTTTATTGTCAGTGCAATCAGTACTTGTGTGCACACAAACATTTGTCCCAGAGGGGAGTAAAGTGTTATTTGGATCAGATTGTTGAGAGGTAGAGTTTTAATGAGGACTACTGGAAAAGCACAGATTGTAATTCCCTCATGACCCCCTGGATGCCGGTGGCGGGTCGGTATGTATCATGCAGGTTGCGTAATTTTAGGTGAGCGGCTGCTGAGGTCACGTCTTCCTGTAAATGCAGGTGAGTGACAGGAGTTTGTCAACGGACCCACCTCCCCCAGCAGAGGTATAGATTTCAGTCCAGGCACCTGTACTGGCAACACTAGCTTTATCACTCATCCACACCAAGACACTGAATATAGCTGCTCAGGTTACTTTTGCCAGTCATAGGTTCCCTATTGTCCTTCTCACTAGAGGTTGCGCTTCATCGTCCAGGTCTCTGTCGAGGAGCAGTTGCTATCTAAACTGTTGCTATCTAAACATCAGCGGAGAGAACTTAATGCTCTCGGCATAAAGAGGATGATGAATCTGTGAGTCACATTGGAAGGCGGGAGTGAAGTTGCCTCATCTGAGTTACAAACTGGTCAGTGTTGCATCATATTACACAGAGCATGAAGGAATACATTTAGAGAGAGCAGACAGCAGGCGGCAAATCAATGTGAATTAATGACTGTGGTGATAATATATGCACTAAAATGCCACAAAGTAAAAATGATGGATTCAATTTTCTGTTACACTGCTTTGCAGCTTAAAAAAATAAAAACAAATCAAAGCTCAAAACATTTGTTATGGTCACATTTTACAATCAGAGCAGATCTCAAATGACCTTCATTAAAGCTTCAGAAGGCAATATTTTTTGGCAGGGAATGAAATTCCATAATCGCCTTTCAGCATCTTGTAATTCTGAGAGGAAATGAAACCCCCGAGCCTCCTCTTGGCTCTGCTTTCAGGGTTAAGAAAACCAGGAAATCAAATACCAAAGCTGGTACATGTAAAAGTCACCGTAATTCACACTCATGTGCTTTTTGTATATTTCCTAACTCAATTCCTAAGAGAACAATGATCTCAATTGTTTCAGGTTGGAAAGTCATCACCCTTGCCCCCTTGTTCTTCTTTGCCTCCCTTCTGCTCCTCTACAACAGACCGCAAAACTAGAAACATAGAAACGCAGTTAACTAATCTAAAAGAAAAAAAAGAAGACCAGCAGCAACAACTCATAAACACACAAGGACATGAAAATCTACCTTATTGAACTTTTAATTTTGGCTTCACTTTTCTATAGCAGCATGAACCTGCCTCACAGTTCATATACAGTTTAGGTCTTAAGATAGAGGTGGATGTATATAATGAAACTCTGCTCTTTCTTCTATGATTTCAGTCTACTGTAGCGTTAAGGACACCTCCATCCTTTATGACTTCAGATTTCTGTACTGCTGTGAACTACGACAGGGTATTTTGAAGGTGTAATGGTTTGCACATTACACAAGCGGTTAGTGACAAGGTGTCACACATTACAAGAATTTTCAATAGAATATACTAATTGACCGTGACAGCTCTGTTGTATTGAAGTACATTTAAGAACAAAACACACATAAAGTGATGTGGGAAATAAAACCCTGCAAAAAAAGGGTCTGTCTTCTTTGCATGTCAAGTAAAAACACAAGAGTAAAGACTGTATGAGGAGGTCAATAAATAACTTCACTATGAATACAGGTAGTCCTGTTGTTGTGTGTCCTGTAATTTCACACTAAAATGTGTGTTTTATTTCCTTTAGTTCATATGTATGCATATTTCTTATCCTTCTCATTCTGAATACTACAGCTTCATTTGCACATTACAGTTTTATGTAGCAGATTACTGTTACAGTTACTATCCATTATTATTTGAGAGTCTGGTTTCAACCAGCTCTTAAAGTGTCATGTGATGACTTTTGTTTTGATTTGGTGCTATTTAAATAAAATTTGACTGATTGATTGATTCAGATTCTACCCAGATCTTTTTATACTTTGAATTTATTATGTACAGTATGTCGTAGTGATGTAGTTCTCAAGACCAATGTTGGTCTCAAGGCCAAATTTTTGTGGTCCTGGTCTTGTCACAGACTCAACTCATTTGGTCTCTGCCTTGTCTTGGTCTCAGACATAGCGGTCTCAATGGGATTTGTACAAAAACCGCATCGTCACAGAATAGTATCATTATTTACTACACACACTCTTCAAATGCAACCAGTCAGAGGCATCTATTCTAAAAACATGTTACATTGTATAAATTTTCTCAACAGACAATGCCAGCCCTCCACAGTCCACTAATGATGTTGGTCTCAAGACTGGTCTTGGTTTCAAGACCTATTTTTTGTGGTCACGGTCTTGTCACGGACTCAACTCATTTGGTCTCGGTCTTGTCTTGGTCTCGGTCTAGTCGATTTTGACTACAACACTGTGTAGTGTTTGCTCTTGTGTTGTATTTCTTTTTTTACTCGTGCATGCTGAGGTTCTCTATTTTTATTGTATGTGTGTCATGCTGCTGCTACACTGTAGTTTCCCAGTTTGGGATAAATAAAGTCCATCCATCTGTCTATATTGATGGATATAATACTCACCATACCTCAGTGCAATAGCCACAACATATGCACCTTGTTTTTCTTAATCTACCTTGTACATATCCTATTTTCCCTGCATATATCCTTATTTGTTGTACATATTTCTCATTAGATTTTAGAGTTACATTTTGTATATTTCAGTAGTTCTAGTAGTACTGTAGCAGCATGTGTGTTTAATATTTTATTCTGGAGCCTTTGCACATGCCTACATTTTCTTCAGCATTTTCTTTGATATTTTTATACAGTCCTTTTTGGACTATGTGTTTTTGCTGCTAAATAGAACAGAGCTGCTAAACTGATTTTCATCGTTCCTGTGACAGTGACAATAAAGACCTATTCTATTCTATTCTATTCTACCCCTGGCCATCAGACTGTACAACTCATCACTGAGTGGTCAGGGGGGGTCTCGGTCTCAGTCTCAGACATGACCACATCAGGACTGATACGAAGAGACTTTAAAATATCCAAGCACCTTATGTAGTTGGTCTACACCTACTTTTCAAACCACCGTAGATCACTTAAATAACTGTTACACTTACATCACTGATTCACTTTATATCACTGTCTCACATTATATCACTGCCCTGAAATGTGTAAATACAACCAAAAGTCTTTATTTACAGTATTGTACAGGAAGCTCTTTTAGAGGTAGTTCTTTAGTTATTTAGCAAGTGTCTTTTAGAGTATATACACTAACCTTAATGTCAACCTGGCTACTAACCCGCTGTTGTGTTGTGTTTTGGTCTGTCTGTTTTTTGTTTTCTTGTGCTGTATGTAAAGCTGCTGAATACTTGAATTTCCCTCAGGATTAATAAAGTATCTATCTATCTATCTATCTATCTATCTATCTATGTATCTATCTATCTATCTATCTATCTATCTATCTATCTATCTATCTATCTATCTATCTATCTATCTATCTATCTATCTATCTATCTATCTATCTATCTATCTATCTATCTTATATTTACTCTGAAAGAAGCCATTTGTGTGCTCCCCCTCTCTCTCTCATCATAAGTCTATTTGTACTCATGATGAGAGTGGGTTCATGGAGCTTCTGTGGATGATGGCGGAGGGGTTTGTGCCCTCGTTGGCTGCAGGTCATCACTGCTATCATTGCAGCAGCAGAACACATTTCACACTTGAGGATTTGGACTCTCAGACAAGTCCAGTGTTTAAGCTGTTAGTTATCTCCAGGGGGCTGTGATGCTTTGGCGCATTTCTCAGAACATATCTTTTCACACACAGTAAGCATCACTCAGGGGAGCAGGCACCAAAATTGGCGTCTGATCTGAGGCTTTTTGTATCTAATATCCAAAGTATGTGGGTGGAAAATCAGGCCTCTGTTTGTGTCAAGTAAATTTAGCATGAACGAAAGGACATGTTTTAATCCTGATAATGCAAAAGTATTACATTACTAACACAGATCCCTGGATGGGACTTGAATCTAGAACCAAAACAATTAATCAACAAAATTATTCAATTACAATTTTCCTGAATTGAAGCTTCGTTTCCTTAATTTCGCTGCCGCTAAACATTGGTTCTGCTGTTGTGTTTCACACGGACACTTATTGTGACGCACATGACCCCAGGATCAACACAAACAACATGGAATTTCGCTCAGAAGAGACGAGGACAAAAAGGCAGAAAAAGTCATTTTTTTCTTCATTGTAACCATCACTTACAAATTTAAACTTTTAAGCTTTAGCATAAAAAATATTTGTCTTAATTTTTTTAAGTTGTATGTTGGTAACATCTGAAATACGTTTTATACAAATGTGTTGAAGACTGTAGTTCACATACTGTTAGTAGATCTACAGATATTTTTTATATATATCCTTTGACTTCTATACTTTTTGTGGTTGTTTCATCTAGTTCTGGAATAAAGGACAAGTTGTTTATCATTTTCAGACAAGTCTTTTTCACATCTTTACTATTTTTCACCTATTCGAACAATGGTTAAATCAAATTGAATTGAGGACAATAATTGACAGATTAATCAATTACAAAAACAATTGAAAACTGCAGCTCTACTTGAGTCTATTCACAAATATAAGTCACATGAGAGGCCTCGACATGTCCCTGACAGGGCTATTACTGTTAACAAAGATGAAGACTAAAACTAAAACTGGCAGTAAAAAGGTAATCCCATTACATGAAATGAACATAACATGAAAAGGAATTCAAGATATTAATGAACAATGCAGCACAAACTGAAACATACTTCATTCATCTGCTTCATTCTCCCACTGTTGGTGGTTTATGGTGGGCCACTGGCTCACATCTGTCTCACTCACTAAAAATATGTCATTATTTAGACTATGTAGCATGTATTTAAGTAATCCTAAAACAAATCAGATGGATGATTTCAACCTAAATATAGGCACTAAAAGTCTTGAATCCATCATCTGTCAGTTTATTATCATGTATCCAACACCAGGTGAATACAACTCATATCTCCCATTAATGAACTACATCACAGGTGTCAAACATGCGGCCCGGGGGCCAAATCTGGCCCGCCAAAGGGTTCAATCCAGCCCCTGGGATGAATTTGTGAAATACAAAAATTACACTGAAGATATTAATAATCAAGGATGTTGAAATAATTTTAGGTCAATTCAATCTAAAGTGGATCAGACTAGTAAAATATTATCATGATAACCTATAAATAATGAAAACTGCAAATTTTCCTCTTTGTTTTAGAATAAAAAAAGTAAAAGTAGGAAAAAAAAAAGTTACATTTACAGACTATCCTTTTTACAAAAAATATGAATATCCTGAACAAATAGGAACAATCTGAAATGTCTTAAGAGAAGTATGTGGAATTTTAACTATATTCTGCCTTTTACTAAATCTTTAAGTTGTGATGCACATGTATAAATTATCAATTTAGGCGTAATATTGGTAACATTGCACTCTTTTTCTGAAGAACTTTCAGGTTGTTCATATTTGTTCATGTTATGTTAAAGTACAGTTCGTAGGTGTAAACATTTTCATTATGGAATTTTACTTTTTTCACTCAAAAACATACTGAAAACTTTGGAGTTGACATTATTTATAAGTTCTTATCCTATTATTTATATTATTTCTCTGGTCTGGCCCACTTTAGATCATATTAGGCTGAATGTGGCCACTGAACTGAAATGAGTTTGACACCCCTGAACTACATTCTGCAATTATACTTGTAAAATCACTGATTTTGACGACTGCTGTTCAGTAAAATGCCCTCAGCACTTAAGAGTTTAAGACACAATAATATGGTGTATTCAAGTACAACATTTTAACTCTGCAGTCTTCCCATTACTAACAAAACAAGCTAGAGTATTTGTCATCTTTATTTTAGTAACACAGCTGTTGTTGACAACTTACCATACTGGATATATAACAAGTCGAGTGATGAAGAATACCACACTAAACACGATGAAGAGGAAGTCACACAATCGCTGATACTTGGCATAGTTGGCCAGCTTGGCCGCCTGTGGAATGAGAGAAGCAAACAAATGGCACATTGAGAAGTGTTCTAAAGATCAGACTTTTCTATCGCTACACACAAGCCTTCTCAGAGCTGGTTATTCTAATGTGTATGGGTGGGAGCCAAGTGTGTGTTTTGTGTTGGCTTGTGAGGTGGGACTGTGAGAACAGGAGTTTCCAGTCACCGCTGGGTTTTACTGACCTCCAGCAGAAAGTCAGAAGCATCATGGACACATAGCACCAGGCTTCCCACTCGCGCCATGTTGTTGACATAAGAAAAGCTGATGAGACCGACTGTGGCGAGGTGATGGATGAACATGATCAGAAAGTCCTGCAATTAAAATGACAGCGACTGGTTAGGGTTTACTGCCTACTACTGACCTAGAAATGTGTCTTGTACAGAGGTAGGAGGAAACTAGGCACAAATACACTGAGCCTGTTTACATGACCATAAAAGTCCGGTATCTGGGAGTAATCGAATAACTGTAATAGTCACATCTAACACATTTACATACACTTAGGAAATGTGATAATTAACCCATGAAGACCCAGTGCTACTTTTGTGACAGTTCCCAAATATTTTTTTCTCTCTATTTAACCTTTCTTAAGTGATTTATCAACATTTATCATAATATTATCTTCTCCATTTTAGATTTTTTTCAATGAAAATCCCATGTTTTTCTATATTTATTTTACTGATCATGCACTTTAATCATCATTCTGAGATTACATTTGAGGGTTATCATACCAAAAACAGAGAAAACTTGAGAAAAAGTGACATTTTCAGTAAAATATATCATTAACTGAACATAAACCAAGTGTCTCCATTCACAGTCATTTATCAAACTCTATGAGTTTTACTGGTGAATCAGTGTTGTAGAGGAAGACAGTGTTTCCACGTTCACTACCGAGCCTCTGAACGTTCAAATGGGTCATATCTGATGACCATGAAAAGATGACAAACTTCATTTTACACTGATTATTTACATGTATTGATAGGATTAGTGGGTCCAAAGTTATTAAACATTTCAGCTCAGTAGATGCTTCTGGACACTGGTGTATATTTGGGTCTTTATGGGTTCAAAAACCCTGGTTTAGACACTGGTCCATTATCGGATTTCTTTCTGATTATATATGTGTGTAGTGATGGTAGACTTAAACTTCCTGTTATTGTCTTCTGCTCACATTTGATTACGTAACTTCCATTCTTTATGATTTTAATTGTGTTTACACATACGCAGACATAAAAAACAAAATAAATCATCTTAACCCGTGGAAGACATTGGAGTGTTGGGGAGGTGTATAAATCCAGGTGTGTTAATCCGATTTCTCATTATCAGATTGCTGCCGTTATCTGATAAAACATGAGATTATCCCGTTTATATTATCACTTAAATAATCTGACAGCTAAAGACATCGGATTATGATTATTCTGATTGGAGTATTGTTGTGCATGTAAACAGGCTTACCGTTACTTCACTTTAGTAGAGCTTTCAGTTATTTGTACTTTGCTTTGTACTCAACATTTTAAAACAAACCTTAGTTTTAATGCATCTGAAGGGAATTATTGATTAGTTTTACTTTGCAGAATTGGCTGATCAACGCTAAAGTCAACCAAAAAGAATGGGACTGTAATACACCAAAATAGCTGCGCCTTTTCTGTATCCATTAATTCATATCATACACAATATGAAAACACTATAACAAGATGAAAATGAAACAAAAGCATGTAAGAAGACAAACATGACATAAAAGATAACATGAAAATTGCTTAACAAGAATGAGACACAATTAGATGAAAACAACAGAACAAGATGTAACGAGAGTGAAACGACACAAAAGACAAAAACCAGGCCTGAACAAAATAAGATATCAAGATGAGTGTGAACTAACAAGAAGAAAATGATGTAACTGACACAAAAAGAGAACATTATAAGAAGACACGCAAGATGTTTAAGAATCCTAATATACTTAGTTTCATACTCTGGTAAAGAGTATTTTATTAATATTTCCTGTGTGTGTTTACACTGTTAGACACAGCCAAAAAAAGCCTGATTACACACAGACAGTCAATCATCAGAACATGGCACTTAAAAAGATAGTTGTTAAACACCTTACAGTAAAAAGATACAAGATTCTAAAGAAATTACAAAAGTACACAAAATAATATCTGGCCAACATCTTATCTGAGTACACAGAGAATGTAAATAGTAGATACCAAAGAAGAGCCAAATATAATTAAAAACTGGAAGACGATACAAGTGCATGCATGCAGATTGACTGTCTAAATAATAGACTGCAGCAGCTCAAAGGGAGAAACGTCTCCTGCAATACTAGTTTATACAAGTAATTCCTCTTAAGGTTGTGATTTAAAAGAAGCCACAGTGAAAGACGGGGGCGTTTTTTATGAAGGCTAAACCTTAACCTCATTCATCTTGACTCTGAACTGAACTCAGCTTGTAAACGTTGTAAACGTCAGAGTCCGTGGCACATGTTTTGTTTGGATAAAAGCATAAAAATGTGCTGCGTAATGTGTGTTTATGAGTGTCTGGTTACAACATTCTGGCCTAAACAGAGAGGTGAACAGCTCTGTTAGAAAGAAGACCATGCATCCTATTGGCAGCGATGCCACAGAAGGAAAAAAAAGACTTTCTCCATCCTGCAGATCACATCATTATTCATAGCAAAGTTATGCATTCAGACAAACTGTCAGGATTACACACAAAAATAGAGAAAGTGAAACAAATACACACTTAATAGACAGCGCAGAGCCCTGCAAAAACTGCACTACATTTCAACACAACTTCTATCTTAACAGTGTTCACTTCTGAGGAAATGGGCTGAGAACTGAACTACACTAAAAAAAAATATATGACTCAACGGAGGTGTTCAATTAATGCAGCCTCTGACAGAGGAAGAGGATATAGGTGAAAGATTAACAGTACAGCCAGACCTCTAATGAACCAGCAAAGACAAAGAGTGGAACAGAACATGTGCAGCTGACAGGCAAGTCACCTGGACTGACAGCAGCACAATACAGAGCTGGACAGACAAACAGACTGCAAACAGAATCAGGTCAACAACAGATTTGGTCAAAAATCCACTGCCTGTGTTTTGTTAAATACCTCAGTTGAGGTTGGGCTGGTAATGTCTCAGCCTTTGTCTTGTTTAACATTAACACGTTTGAATAATATTCAACAGGTTTAATGGTCTGTTGTAAACTCAGGGCCATTTATGTGCATGTAAAATGGAATAGGTAAGTAAGTAAAGTTTATTTGGTAAAATTATTTTCACAGGGTAAGGTGTTTCATAAGAATTACTTTGTTCAAACTAGAAAATAGAAACAATAAAACCACAGTAGACCTTAAAGACAGCAATAATTACAGAGTTTCTATATTTTTACACAAGGATCTGACCAGCTGAATGTGGGGTATTAACTAAAACTGAATTTCTACCTAAAATAAACAGAGTTTGCAGAAGCCAGCAAAGATCAATGTCCACCTTTATAAAAAATCTCCCTGGAACATCTTGAAGCTTGGCAATTATTCTTACCGACCAGTTGCATATGAAAATAACAAGAACTTACTAGAATGTGGAGAATTTTGACCCATTTGGAAAGAGATCATAAAACTTTTGTACATATATATATATATACAGACATTGTGGTTTAGAGCAAGCAGAAAGAGAATCACAATGAAACTATGCGAATGAGAAATACCCGCTGCAATTTCCTCTGTCAATAAAGGCCTTTAAATCTCCTGAAACAATCAGCGGTGGACAAGTCTCAACTGCTTTATCTGAACTTGTATCATTAAAAAGAAGAATGAAACCAAATAAATGAAGAAGAAAAATCAGACTATAGATGCTTCTTGAAATTGATTTGGACTGTGACAAACATTAATTCCAAACAAGTAGCTCTGGCCTAATTGATCCAGGTCACATTTACAACATAAAACATGTAAAACATAAAAAGGCGAGTGTCTGTGGCTGCAACTAACTCCATCTGCAATACTCTGGCATACTGAGGAATTTGTGTAATTCTAATAGAGTTAGGCCTGTTCCATCCTGCAATCACATGACAACGGGTGCCCTCATGCTGAGAATATAAGGCATTCACTGACTGAGCTGCAGCCGTGCCCCGCCTCTCCTCTAAAAACAAAAACATGTGACCGTCCAACACAACACGACTTGAAGAGAAACAAAGGAAACATACGAGTTGATTTAATGACTTCATACAATTTGCATCTGAGCCAGAGCTGTACAAAAGCACAAATATACACACACTGCCAGAAACACACTGCAACAAAACATACTTTAACATATGCTAAACAGGGAGTGGCATCTGAGAGAGTGAAAGTGTTTTTAACCTCACCTTTCTTTTAATGTCGGTGAACTGGGAGAACATGAGTGACCAGTAGAAAGCCAGTTCTGATATGTAGTAGTGGTAAAGACCTGGAGTCATCACCTGAAGGGGTCAAAGAAAGGTTCAACACAGCTGACAAAAATCTGATTCAATATACAGTTTTTTGTGATGAGTAAAAAGATTCCATGTGATCATTACTGTGCTGTGATATCACTTCCTCTTTAAATGAATCATGGTCCTGTCGACAGTTAATGAAGCAATAGTGTGTAAAAACCCACACTTCTGACTATGTGAGATAAAACACTGATCTGAGTCAGACTCAAGTCTACACAATCAAATATTTTACAAAACCATAAAAGTCTGCATCCAGTCATGTTTAATCTACATGAGCATTAGACCAGATGAATCCTTTATGATTGTATTCACATTTTACATCTTTTACATCTTCAGTCTAGATCAGGGGTGTTAAACATAAGGCCCGCAGGCCAAAACTGGCCTACCAAATCATTCGACCCGGCCCGCGGGGATGAATTTGCGAAGTGCAAAAATTACACTGACAATATTAACAGTTAAGGGTGTTCATACAAGTCAGTGTGATCTTTTACTCTTGTGTGCTTTGTTGTACTCCACTCTTGCTGCTGTAAATTTGGAATTTCCCCTTGAGGGACTAATAAAGGAATAGCTCATTGTATCTTATCTTATCTCAAGTAAAATAATAACATAACCTATAAATATTGACACCTCCAAATTGTTTCCTTGGTCTAATATGAAAAAAGTTAAATTCCATTATGAAAATATTTACATTTACAAATTATCCTGTCACAATAAAGTTTGAATAACCTGAACAAATATGAAGAATCTGAAACCCAAGTGCAATTTTAACAATATTATACCTGTTACTAAATGTTGTTTTCTGCATTTGTAGATCCACTGCGTTAATAATAAGCTGAGACATAATATTGTTGAAATTGCACTTCTTCTTTTTTTTTTTTTTTTTTTTTAAAGTTATTTCAGGGTGTACGTGGTTGTTCAGGTAATTCACATTTTTATAATGTAATTGAACTAAAACAAGGAGAAAAATCTGAATTATTATTTATAGGTTAATATTTTACTGGTCTGTCCCACTTGAGATCACACTGGGCTGTATGTGGCCCCTGAAATTAGATAAGTTTGACACCCCTGGTCTAGATGCATATGAATGTAAAGTGACTGTGATTACTGCCAAATACAATATGGTTTGTAACTGATGATAGTATGTGCCATTTTGATTTATTCTATTACTAACTCAACACAACTAACACAACTAGAAGGTCACCAAGCAACAACTCAGTTATATATTAACAGATAGTTTCTTTAGTAGTATTTTCAGCAATGGTTGATGGATAATTGTTATGCTAGAAGATGACATATTATAACATATTTTAAATTCCCCCTTATCAATCTGAACAGAGCATATAAATGAAACATATGCTAAATGATTTAACACTGCAACAATGTAAGACAACAGCTGCAACACAAGGATGTTTATGCAATATGGGTACATGGTAAATTGCTTTTTTATGGCACATCAGTATTTACACAAGAACAGGGAAAAGGTGAAGTAAAAGCAAACGGACGAGGTTTCTCGAGGCACTGAGCCAGTTAAACCACTGTTAGGTTGGAGAGGAAAATAACTCACAGTTCACTTTTCTGCACAGGTGTTTTGCTTGTAAAAAGAGACCAGGTGCTGATGCGCTGTTTCTTTTTATTTTTGAGGTCATTTCTTAGTTTATAGTTAATATTTAGATTATATTAACAAAATATGGATCATACCTGATAGGGGTAGCCATACCAGCAACGCCGTGTATCCCACATCCAAGGTGACTACAAATACACCAACAAGAACAAACTACACGTTAACAAACAAAAAAAAAAAAAACAGCATGACTGTTCTCTATGGAAATAATAATACTATTGAGGCCACAAAAATATGAAAAATCATTGCTCACCTGCCAGAGAAAACGGAACCCATAGGTAAAAATGCACAAATAAAATGTAAACCTCCACCTAGAAACAAACAAAAAGTCCAAGAATTATGAGAAAATTCCAAACTGGAAGTGCAACAATGTGTTACGACAGAATGGAATGACCTGACTATGAACTACAAATTCCTCCTCAGTACTTTATCTGACAATAACACGTTCCGAAGAAACAACAATCAATCAAACATGTAGATATAAATCTACACACACATAACTATGCAGCCGGCGCGTTCTTAAGCCTGCATAGAAGCCTAAGGTGAACATAGCAGAAATAAACCTACATGCTTTCGCAGAATTTAGTGTGTGTGCTTGGTTTATCCTGGTTCCTGCGATGTCTGAACCAGCGCTGGACCTTTCGCACCTCCCAGTCCAGCTGCTTAGAGAGACCATCCAGATGGCGAGAGTCTGGATTCTGTGAGAAGACACAAGATGCAGAAAACATGTTAACAGTTAACAATAGGACCAATGGCCCTGTATCTCACCACCATGTTCTATAAAGAATCAATAACTTGAATTTGTAAGGTTTTCAGGTTCTGCTGCTATGTTAGAGTTCTGTGGTCTTGATGCAGGAGATCAATCTCCCAGTAGAAGTGGGTGGTACTTCCACTGGAGGAGAACTCAACTAATTAAATAAAAGTCCATATATGACTTCCTATCAGTGCTTAACAGTAACTATATTGATATCTGTAACCATTTCCATTTTATAAACCATCAAAATATGGCCCATTATAGGTAAAGGCAAATGTTTAATATTTCGAATATTCAAAAATCAAAATTTTTCAAAACTGTGAAGAAACTTTGTAGACATTGTCCCAAGTAAGCTACATGTAAAATTTGAAATAAATCTGACCAGTAGTTTTGGAGAAGAAGATTGTTGAAATGTAGACGTTGGTGACCTTGACTTTGACCCTTCAAGGTCAAAGGTCATGGACCCAAATTAAAGTCCATACATGACTTACTATCAGTGCTCAATAGTAACTACAGACATCTCTGACCATTTCCATGTTATAAACCAAGAAAATATGGCCCATTATCAGTAAAGGCAAATTTTTGCTATTTAAAAAATTCTTCAAAAATCTAAATATCTCAAAATAGTGAACAAACTTTGAAGTCACTGTCCCAAGGAAGCTATATGTAAAATTTGAAATGAGCTCAACCAGCAGTTTTGTCAGAGAAGATGTTTGGAAAAATTGCTACAAAGACGCTGCCGACAACAGTGCCTTCACAACAGCTCATGGTTTATCAGCCGGTGAGCTAAAAATTTAAAAATATGACCAAGGGTCCTGTAGTCCAATGGCATATTTAAATACATTAATTGACATTTGTTTGACCTGTCAAGGTCACTCAAGGTCAAAAGGTCATGGCACCAAATGAAAGCCCATATGTGACTTCCTATCTATTGCCAATAGTAATTATAACAATATCTTACACTGTTTTCAAGTTATAGCACTTTGAAATGTGTCCAATTATAAACCAATGGGGATTTTTAACATTTCAAAAATTCATAAAAAATTTAAAAATCTATATTTCTCAATTCTTTGAACAAACTCGGTAGACCTTGCCCCAAAGATGTTCCACAACAAATATTAAGTCATTCTGACTGACGGTTTCAGAGGAGAAGATTCTTGAAAAATTGTTTACAGACAACAGATGGACGACAACTGATATCAATAATTCATCAGATCCTTTTGTGATTAGTGAATCAAGGTTAAAATAATTTCAATGTGAGTGTTGGACTAAAAAACAGCTAAGACCTTCATCATTACCTTTGCATAATATTTTATATACATAATTTTGATAATAATATAATTTTGCTGGTTACATATCATTGTTGTGGTTCTTTTATGACTTCTCCTAGAATTACATATTGAAATGAAAAGCATTTGCATTGTCAGTGGGTGCAGTTATATATTAGCAAAAAGGCTGCAACTGAAACACTGACGCTGTGCACAAAGATATAGAAGTTCTTGTATGTTTTTATACTCGTTCATATTAGTATGTTTGAGTCTAAAAATACACATCAAAATGATCAGACATCTGCACCTCTTCCTTAATAACCACCCAGATGACTCATATTTCAATAACGAATAAACTATGTTCAGATGACAGGCAAATGTGGCCCAAATCTGATTTTTTTTTTGCCCATATGTGATTTGAATACAATCTGTTAAAGACAGTTTGAACAGCACAAATCCATTTTTTTCAAATCTGACCCAGGTCACTTTCATATGTGGTCCTAAAACCAATATGTATTTGATATTTTCCAATGCGACTTCAGTCTGAACAGTCAGGTCGCATTTAACCGACAAACATCACAATTCTCCATCCCAGGAGGAGGAGTGGCGGGAAAAATATATTTACTTTCGTAAACACAATGCGTGCCTGTGTGGTCACGTAGTACATCAGGACCTCTTTTGTGCATGCGGGTCACTTCAGGGTTGCATTCAGTTCATACTCAAAACCGACAGCACTCAAATTTAATGCATAATATGAACAAGCACACAAAAAAGTGGGATTTCACCAAAAAATCTGAATTGTGCATTAAGACCTGGTGTCTGAATGTAGCCTTACTCAACAAGCGGATATAAGCCAGGAAATAAAGACATCAGATCTTGATCACATCTACACTCAGTGTTTCAGTCCAAACAGTAGGCCACAGCAGAAGTGAAGTGAAACACTGTCTCAGACAGGGGTGTAAGAAAACATCGATTCTGCAATTTATCGCAATATTTCATTTCACAATACTATATCGATATTAAAAAGTACTGTATCGATATTTTTAGGTATTTATTCAGATTTTGTGGAGGTTCCTTTTCTTTTGTTTATATTTTATTTATTATTATTTAACACTCTCTTATTAAATAATGTTAGTTCCTTTGTTGGGATTGAACTAAAATAATGTTCTGATGTTAGTTCTGAACTAATAGAATATGAACATTTGAACAGGATCTTAAACTGTAATGTCTGTAAAACAGAATTTCAGTTTGAACACAGGAAAAGTTTGTGATATAGCATTAGATCCTGTTCAGATCAAATAAAAATGTGTTTAGTATTTGTGGAGATTTATGGTGTAATTCAATTCTTCAAGGAAATTATCATTTAAAAAAAAAGAAAAATTAAAAAAATTGCCATTTTAACACTATCATGATATATCGTGATATTATTGTATTGTGATCCTAGTATTGTGATTTGAATTGTATCGCCAGATTCTTGCTGATACACAGCCCTAGTCTCAGAATGATAATTGGGACAAAAATGTGCACTTGTGTAATTGCTTCGTCACAGACTTCCATGCCCATGTTCAGTTCTTTTAGTGGAATTTCAGTCTGCAGAACCAAATTCATGTGACTTTTTCTTTTCATCAGGTTGCCAATTACAATGAGTTGATTTATAAACTGCCAGGATCCGGCCCATCTGAGTCACATGCCAGACACCCCAAAGCCTTTGTCTTCCATACAGTCGAGCCAAAAAACTAATTCAGGATCAGCAAAAGTTACAGGACAGTAGTTTCCCCTTTACTAATGCATTTGAACTCTTACAAGTGGGGCTTTTTTCTTGGTCTTGTCTACTATAATGAGATATTTTACTCTATTTAGTAAAAAGCACTTCTCTTTTCTTTAATTACTGAAAATACAGAAAAAGCATGAACTGATTAAATCTAGAAAAGTTACAATACTGATACTAATAAGTATTACTCAGAATGTTTAATAAAATAGATTGGTTTTAGTCCTGCATGTTTCACATCCTTGGTATTTTTGCAGTGGATCCTGCACTGCCGTTATGCTGTTCTCAGGACACTTGGACAAGGTACTAATCTCTGGAAACATCTGAGATCGCAACAATTTCACTTACTCTATCAAAGGTCAAGGTTCAGGGTCAGGGTGTTTGCTCTTTATCCAAATAAAAATTCCAGACTTTTTAAAACCTGCTATTTTTTTTCCCCCCCAAGACCTTGCCTTTATGTACTTTTATACTTGTGTGCCTACTTTTTTGGTTGATATTGCATCTGTTGTGTGTAGTAGAAATGTTCCTTTTAATAAATGTATGAACGAATGAATGAATTAACACATAATTCACAGTAAATTATGTTTTACTGACAGAGATGTTTTCAAAACCTATCGAGATCACAAAAGTGCATGAATATCACACAAACAAGTTTCACTATAAACATTCCAGTACCGACCAGTTAGTGAAAAAGTTTTTTATACGCTTTCCTCATGTATTTATTATCATACAAGATTATGTGCCTTTGTACATACTCTAAAATTCAACTGTGAGAGAAACTTTTTTCCATACTTCATTAAAACTTACACACAAAATTCCACACATTTCAAGGTCTGGGAAAAGCGTTTCAAAATTCCATACTTTTTAAGACTTTCAAGACCTGCGCAGGCACCCTAAAGGTACTTTTTTATCCCCTAGGGGCAAATTATTGTACAGCTAGCAGTACACACATCAAAAACAAATGACAGATACAATACAAAAACACAAATCACACACTATTCACTATTCAGAAGCCTGATAGCAGCAGGAATAAAAGAGTTCTTGTGCCTATTGGTTCTGCTACATGGTTGGGTGGGTCTGCAACCAGACTGAAGCAGCGTGAACTCCGACTATAGAGGGTGGGGTCATTCAGGACCGGCCGGGCCTTCAAGGTTCTGACCTTGTGTGTCAGGTCATCTAAAGTCACTCCTGTGATTCTGCTGCACACCTTCACAATACCCTGAAGTCTGCTTTTATCTTTGATAGTAAGTAGACCAAACCAGCAGATACTGTTCATACTGTTTTTACCACTGTCCATAGAATTTTACTTTTTTGTTTCTTTTTAATATACACGATGTATATATATTATAGTGCAGGGGTCTCAAACTCATTTTCTTTCAGGGGCCACATTCAGCCTGATTTGATCTCAAGTGGGCCGGACCAGTAAAATAATAGCATAATAACCTATAGTAAATAATGACAACTCCAAATTTTTGTCTTTGTTTTAGTGCAAAAGAAAAAAACATTACATTCTGAAAATACTTACTTTTATAAACTATCCAAACAAAAAAGATGTTAATAACCTGAAAAAACTGAAATTTCCTTAGAAAAATAAGTGCAATTTTAACAACATTATGCCTCAACTTATCATTTATACATATGCATTATGGATCGGGTCTACAAAGTCACTAAACACTTAGTAACAGGCAGGAAATAGTTAAAATTGTGCTTAATTTTCTTTCTTTCTTTCAGGTTGTTCATATTTGTTCAGGTTATTCACGTTTTATTGTTAAAGGATAGTTTGTAAATGTAAATATTTTTATAATTTAATGTTATTTTTTGCACTAAAACAAAGACAAAAATTTGAAGCTGTCACTAGTTACAGACATAATGTAAGTAAATATGGATTCATTATTTTTTGTAGATTATTATGCTATTTTACTGTAGATCACATTGGTCTGTATGTGGAACCTGAACTAAAATTAGCTCAACAGCCTTGACTGTGGAATTTTTGCACTTTGCAAATTCATCCCAGGGGCTGGACTGGAACCTTTGGCGGGCTGCATGTTTGAGACCCCTGTTATAGTGAGTGATATTTCATCTTGCTTTTTTGTATTTAACTTGCACCTTAGCTGAGATCTACCTGCCTTAATTTCGTTATTGGTACACATTATGTCAATAAAAATTCTGGAATCTCGAAAAGAAAAGGTTAAAACTGACTCAATAAAATAACAATAAAAAATCTTCATAAAATTCCTGTCCACATTAAAATGCTGGAGTTTCCGATAAAAGTACGTGCACTGATGTGACTTTTTAAAAACAGCTTCCATGTTTGCCTCAAAGGACAGTTGGATCATGTATCAAAAGAGACAGAGTGTTGGGACTGAGTGAATTGTGGAAGCAGCTGTTATAGCTATAAGACTGTCTACATAGTTAATGCGTGCATTTCCTTTCATAGTCCACACATTGAACACAAGCGGGCCGAGCGACGCAAAAAATGAAACACATCACTCGTGCAATAGGGGGTAGCTCTGAGTCCAGACCAGGTGTCAAACCGGGTGATATTCAAATCAAAATGGCTACTGAAGAAGAGAGTATTCTGATGTTTGTTGCACTGGACATTTTAAGGGTAGGAATACCATGGTAACTCGCCTAACTGAAGGGAGAATAATCACATACACAGCCATCGGTAACGTTCGACCGGACCTGACTGAGCCCATGTCACTTTTTATTAGTAAACATCCTGTTTGACCCTTCAGTTTAAGAGCGCAAAGAATATATGACAGGCTGTAATACGTAACAATGTTGATTTTGAATCGGTGGCACAAAAAAAACATGCCATATATAGACGGTGGTATGTCCGGCCTCTGAACTGCAGCAGAGACGGACTCAGGACAGGGAATTCCAATCTCTTGTTAGGTCTACGCGAATTCTAGACGGGGAGAGGCATTTCCAATATTTTCGAATGCTGGCTTGAGTGGCTCGCTTTCTGCCGGAGACTTCAGTGAATCACCGTCATCTTCTTCTGTAAATATAACAATGTGTTGAATTAAACTACATTGCTCGCGTATTGCCCCCGCCCGTGACGTATGGTATTAAACCGTTCGCTACATCATGTATAAAAAAAAAAAAAAAAGAACAACACATTTTGAGACGCAAACATGCATCATGGCGGTCAATGCGTCTCGATGCTTCGCAATGTGTTCGCGTCTGCATGCCCTTGCATTGACTATGAAACGGCCCTAAGACACACATTTTTAAAGAAAGATTTTTAAAAAAAAGATACTAGGTTATGAAATGCCCCAAACCTTTGTGATGGATGTAAACACTTTCTCCAGCACTGCATTGGGTTGAGCTCTTCTTCCAATATCTGGCTGAATGTGGAGACTCCGGGCACAGGTACTGGCAATAAATCTGTATCAGAGGTGAAGATGGGATACATGATGGTCAGTCTTAGCTGAAATGTGGTTTAAAAAAAAGACATTTCAAACCACTTGGGTCTTTTTTTAAGACAACAATCTTACTTTTTCAAGATCTTGAATGACTCATGAGCTGTCATGAACTTGTGAAGAAAAAATAATCATAAAACACAAAGGGCTTTATACATGGGTATTAAACTCATTCGGCCCAATTTGATCTCAAGTGGGTCAGACCACTAAAATAATAGCATAATAGCCTATAAATGATGACAAGTCCAAATTTTTCTTTGTTCTTGTGTAAAAAAAAAAAAAAAAAATACATATGAATAACTTAATAACTTGCAAATTATGAAAATATTTACATTTGCAAACTATCCTTTCACAAAAAATGTCAATACCTTGAAAAAAAATTATATTTCTTTTCAATTTTAACAATATTATACCTCATCTTATACTTGTGTTTTATGGATCAGAACTACAACAGAACTACAAAAGCACGAATTTTTTAGTAACAGGCAGAATATTGTTAAAATTACTTTCTTTCCTTTAGATATCTCAGATTGTTTTTATTTAGGTTTTTCACGTTTTCTTGTTAAAGGATAATTTATAAATGTAAATATTTTCATAATGTAGTATTATTTTTTTCACATTAAACCAAGAAGAAAATTTGGATTTGTCATTATGTATAGGTTATTATGCTATTATTTTACTTGAGATCCTGAGCTATAACGAGTTCGACACCATTGACTGGTAATATCTTTAGTGTAATTTTTCCACTTTGCAATTCATCCCACAGGCCAGACTGAACATTCGTTGACCCGGTTTTGGCCCACGGGTTGCATATTTGACACCCCTGCCTTAATAAGTCTGGTAATGATCATATACCATGTCTCTCTACAGCACTACTGTATTTACATGATTAAGCCCCGTCAGGCTTGTGTTACATCTGTAAGTGTAAACTAGGTCTAGGTCTCTTCATATAACATATTCCAAATTGCCAGGGTGGAACAATTGTCCTTAGTGCATGATAATTGGCTGGCCAACATAGCTCTAGTTACCAAGATGTGTGACAGGAGAGTGAATCAGCAGAAAGAAAGGTGATCTAGAGGAAGGTTAAAAAATGGATTGCACATAATGCTGCTTGTACATAATGATACCATCTGGTGTGCTGTTGTTCTGAGTCTGACCAATAAGTCCTCTGGTTAAACATCTCCAAACACTTTAGTGCTGACAAATCAGATTTTCATCACCACCTCTGTATGAATATAAACGATAAAGGCTGCCTGATGAATAAGTCAACTCATTTGATTTACACATGCCATACGCTCACATGCTCGAACTATCACATGCATGGACATGGACTGTAGAAATGTAATCCATTTAATGGGTTAGGTATTCAAGTTCAATTTGTCCAATAAAAGCATGGTTGGAATAGTTTAATTTTGTTATTCAGTGGGTGGAGGCTGTTTAGCAGAAAGACACTGGATCTGTAAACCTGGTAGAGATTGAACAATTATGGGTTTTTAGGGTCAATATTATGAAAACAGTTTGGAGGAAAAAGACGATTAACTGGCCAATATGGTCATACTTTCATCCTTCCCAAAAAATCAGTAGTGTTGGAAATAAACTATCTTTATAAACTACCTTCATTAGAAAATGAGTATCTGCTTAAATGAACATGAAGCTCAAATTAATCAGTAGCTCCAGGGTTGAGCTCAGGTTTTCAGTGCCATTAGAAGTCTCAGTTAAACCACTTTTCCCAAGTCTACGGTAAAGGTGGGTAATTTGGTAAAGGGTTATGGGGGTCTATCTGCAAGAATAGTTCTTCAAAAAAGTAAAATATAGTTCCACTACATTTGGACTATTGTTATGACAAGAAGTCCAGTCTGTACAAACTGCAACTGGAAAACCTCATTTAATTAGTTTTGATATTCTCCAAACTGACATTATATTAATTTCAATCATCAGAATCAGAATACTTTATTAATCCCAGGGGGAAATTATTGGGTCTTACAGTCGTTCCATTGAAGTATAATAAAAAGTAGCAATACAACAGAAAAAGAAAAATATATGAAGCTCTAAATATACAAACATATATATATATATATATACACACACACACACACACACACACACACACACATCATTTTGACAGACAGGGTCATAGAAATTCCATTATGGTGGTTGCTGCCACACGTTTCACATCATCTGAACCAAATAAGTTTATCTAGGTCTCATCAGACCACAGGACATGGTTCCAGTAATCCATGTCCTTAATATGCTTGTCTTTAGCAAACTGTTTGCGGGCTTTCTTAAGCATCATCTTTGGTTAAGATGGTGTCAAGCTTGTGTGGTGGAAACCAGGTGAGGAGTACAAAGACAAGTGTGTCTTCCCTTCAGTCAAGCATAGTGGTGGAAGTGTCATGGTCTAGGGCTGCATGAGTACTGCTGGCACCGGGGAGCTACAGTTCATTGAGGGAACCATGAATGCCAACATGTACTGTGACATACTGCAGCAAAACACGATCCCCTCCCTTTGGAAACTGGGCCACAGGGCAGTATTCCAACATGATAATGACCCCAAACACACCTCCAAGATGACCACTGCCTTGCTAAAGAAGCTGTTGGTAAAGGTGATGGAGTGGCCAAGCATGTCTCCAATTCAATTCAGTTCAATTCAATTTTATTTGTATAGCCCAATGTCTCCAGACCTAAACCCTATTGAGCATCTGTGGGGCATCCTCAAACGGAAAGTGGAAGTACGCAAGGACTCTACCGCCCACCAGCTCTGTAATGTCATCATGAAGGAGTGGAAGAGGATTCCTGTGGCAACCTGTGAAGCTCTGGTGGCCCAAAAGGGTTATGGCAGTGCAGGAAAATAATGGTGGCCACACAAAATATTAACACTTTGGGCCCAATTTGGACATTTTCAATTAGGGGTGTACTCACTTTTGTTGCAAGCTTTTTAGACATTAATGGCTGTGTGTTGAGTTATTTTGAGGGGACAGTAAATTTACACTGTTATACAAGCTGTACACTGACTACTTTACATTGTATCAAAGCGTCATTTCCTCAGCGTTGTCCCATGAAAAGATAAATATTTGCAGAAATGTGAGGGGTGTACTCACTTTTGTGAGATACTGTATATGCATACATCAAATATATATCTATATCTATACACATGCACACACACACACACAGACACAATAAAATTTGCTTTGGGTGCCACACCTACACCTAAGCCTTATAATGGTGGGGAGAACCACGAAACTGATTGTTAAGACTTGGTTTATTTTTTAGCTTTTTTGCTATTATTTTTCATCAAACTAAGCAATATCAGTGGGACAGCTATAGCAATATTAGCCATCAGCCACTAACCACATTCTACTGATATGATAGTTGTTAAAAACATCCTTTTAATGACAGTTCATTGATCTGTCTGTAATAGCTGATGTGAACCCATTTGTTTATTGCAAATCATATTGTCATCATAGTATTGAATATCAAAGATTTTCCTCACATCAACCACAACTTTATCATGCTGAAGCTGATGTATATAAAGTGATATTACTACTGGTGAAACTCATGTTGAGACCATCTGAGCTGTCTCCTTAAATGTTGGTTTTATTGGCAGGTAGAATAAAAATGTCAGATCAATCATTTACACAGTTGTGCACCTTCGCAGGGACCTCGACAGAACATGTTAAAAAAACACATTTTTTGCCTTGAGCTGTGAAATTCAGACTCATGGACTTGTCTGATTTTAAAAAAATGGAAAGACGACTTCACAAACACAGTAGTGCTAGGATTGATCGCATTGATGTGGTAAACGTCTCTTCTGGATCAGGCTTTAAATTGCTTTAATAAAATAAAAACATTTCAGACAAAGTTGGTTTGGCATCTACAAGTCCAAATCACAAGTTATTTTCATTAGAGTAGATAAGTTTTTGCTATGTCACTGATTTAGAGACAGATATTTACGCTTTCACTACACAAAGCTAAAGCAATAAACCAATGCAAGAGACTAATAAAACCCAGATGTTACTTCACTTTCAAAGGCAGACTGTTGCTACACAACCAAGAAAAATTCCTCACAGGATGTGCATTTCAATATTAGAATATTCTGGGCCACAATTCTGGCTACATTTCCAAATTTATTCCATGAAATTCATGAACTGCCCTGCTGACTTAATATCCACTAGACTGAAGTGTGGGGTGAAGTGTCAGTGTTAACAAGGAATGTCAACATTGTTCATGGATCTGAGTAGAGAGTAGACTAGTTGAGGAACTTTATGACAAGTGAGTCAGACACCGGTGAGAAAAAACACCCACCTACAATTTGAAATGTCACAGAATTATATGAGCATGTCACACTGGTCTAAGAATATACTGCAGCATGGCAGCTGCAGGAATGTTCTGTATAATGCTTTAAATGAAACAGATACAGTTTTAAATGCAAGCCTACACTTGGTGTCAGGTCTACTAAAATACTTCAATGAAGAATAGAATAGAGTAGAATAGAATAGAATAGAATAGAATAGAATAGAATAGAATAGAATAGAATAGCTATTATAAGAATAGAGTAAATATAAAATTTCAAAGACTAAAAATAAGATATAAAAATAGAATCAATTTTACAAAGTGACATAAGAATAGAGCTCAGTAGAATAAAAAATAAAGATGGACAAAATATGAACTGACACAATTTACAGTATTAACAGTATGTGACAGTATGTATATCTATGACTGACATTAACAATATTAACAGTATGTATTATCTATGAAAACAGTATGTATATCTATGAAACAGTGTTAACAGATGACTTGTTTTCAGGCAAATCTGACAAATGATAATCAGACTGACCACTTTTAGCCCGAGTGGAGCGGAAAACAGTACCTTGAATCCCAGTATACAATGTGCAGTTTTTCTTCTGCACATCAGCACATTTTCAGAAAACCTCGATCAAATGTGACACAGCCGATTTTAATAACATTTTCAAAGTTGTTAGTCTAAAAATAAACGAGGAAGGAAAAAGTGACAGGCACAAACTGGCTTTCATCCATGTCAGAAATGCTTCAATACTTTAATGCTTACAGTTGGTTTACGAGCTGACTGAGTGGTAATTACACCTGTTATTAAAATGACAGATGAATTAACCTTTGAGGAAGAAAATATGACGACAAGTGATCACTGAGGCAAATATATTATCATTTCCTTGTATTAACTGGGTAAATGCCAAATTACCATGGGAAAAAAACACAAATCATTCCTGCTATATTAATACTGGAAGTACAGCTGATATTAAACTGATTCTGATTCTAAAGCATCAGAAACCAAAGAACAAAAACCTTAAGGGAGGTTTTTTTGTGTCATTTTTGCCATTTTCAACTTGGCTGGGATATAAACATGTTTTCAGTGGGAACAAAACCGACCTGCACTGAACCATGTCAGATCCTCTACGTGATGAAATGTCATGTTCGAGGAGAGGGTTCCTCGTGGTGGGAATCTGACACTCAACACGAAACAGCCATTGTGTTTCATTATTATCAGCAAAAAAACACCTTTTGTCTGGGGCAAAACCACTTACACTCCTTACACTCCCTGTTTTTTTTTTGTTTTTTCTACTCTCGCTTAAAGAACCTGCTTTACAGCTCAGCTCTTAGTTCTTCTTGTCCTGAGGTAACATTTTGTTTAGAGAAATGGCAGGTATGTAGATTAAAGAGACTGTGTGGGAATCTTACACAACATTTGAGTCAACGTCTGCATCTAAATTAAACTTCTCAAGTTTAGAAAAGACAATGATGCTTTTAAAACCTAAAAGAGAATATGCTTAGAGCCCATTTCCTTTGGCAATATTTCTCCAGATGTCTCCTGACTTAGTGTATTAAGGCTGGACTACAACAAATGAGATTCATTTTAAAACCTGATTTAATCATGGTTTAACTTCAAATTAAGCTGCACCTTCATATTTTTCTTCATAAAAATCTAAAAATTATGATTAACTTAAGTTAGACATAGCTTACAGCTCACATTAGGAGTGTGACAAAATATTGATATGGCGAACTACCGTGATATTTAATCTTACATGTATGCTTTTTTAAAATTATTATCAAAATATAGCCACTATAAACTTCTTTCATTGTTCCTCCTTAGTGAGTCGAATCACTGTTTTACATGTCATCCAAATGGGCAGAAGTCAGAGAAGAAGAAAAAACAAACAATGGTGCCAATATGGCAGATTTGAGCAGTGAAGTTAAACTGAAAGATGCACCAGTTCATTTAATTCAAAAGTATGGACTCACTTTGGCTTTTATAGTGTGGATGGAACAAAGCTGGAAAAGGACTTTGCAGTATGCAAGAACTGTCACACAAAAATACAATACACAGGTGGCATGACAAACATGCACACTTGAGAAACATGAGATGTGTTTTCTGAATTACTTTAAAATAGTGTCACTGTTTGTCAGACACCTCAAGAAAATCCTATTTACAGTTATGTTGCACTTAAACAGTGTCAGTGTTTTTACACTACTGCTGTTTGTACTCTAGTTAAATTATGCTGCAAAATATAAACTATGAAATTTATTTAGTTTTGTTTTTTTGTTTCACCCCTATAAACACACAAATATATTGTAGGTTATTAAGAGCAATATATCATAATCACAATATCGCCATATTGAGATATGAGATGTGAGCCATGTATCGCATATCGTGTCGTGTATCGTATCGTGACATACCCTGAGATTCACAGTCCTAGATCACATTGACCAGGAGTGTCAAATTTATTTTAGTTCAGGGGCCACATTCAGGCCAATTTGATCTCAAGTGGGCCAGACCAGTAAAACATTAGCATAAGAGTCTATAATAAATAATGACAATTGCAAATTTTCCTCTTTGTTTCGGTGCAAAAAAGTTAAATTAAATAATGAAAATATTTACATTTACAAAATACCCTTTAACAAACAATGAGTAAGCACAACAACCTGAAATTTCTTAAGAAAAAAAAGCACATTTAGCAATATTATGCCTCAATTTATTATTTACACGTGTATTATTATTACAAAAAGCATTTAGTAAAAGGCAATTCAGTTCAATTAAATTCAAAAAAACTTTATTAGACCCCAGGGGCAATGTAAGGGCATATGTAAGCAGTACGGTGCTTTAATACAACTCAAGAAATAGATTTTTAAAAAATTAAATACAGTTAAAGTAAAAGTATAAAAGAGTAAAGTATTAAAGTAAAAAAGAAAAAAAAATAGTAATAAAAAGAGCAACTGTGTACAATTTTTAAAAAACATGTGATTGCTTGAATAAGGTGGATAAAGTGGGTAAAATAAAGCCAGGATTAAAGGTAATTATGCTTTTTTTTTTTTTTTCACCCACTTGAGATCATACTGGTCTGTTTGTGGAACCTGAACTAAAATGATTTTGACACCATTGATTGTTAAAATCTTCAGTGTAATTTTTGCATTTCACAAATTCATCCCATGGGCCGGATCAGACCCTTTGGTGGGCCAGTTTTGGCTCACAGACCTGATGTTTGACACCCCTGCCCTGACAGACTATGCCTGGAAAACCTCACTTTTTTATCCATCTATTCATTCATTTTTACTCTGAAGCTCCCTGTTAATTTACTCAGTTTGTCAAGAGTTGTGTAACAGGGAGTATCATCCAAATATATTCACTTCCTACAGAAATTAAAATTCAATCTACAGGCAAAGTTTTGGTGTAATTCCAGAAGATTTACATGAATGTCCTCATTTCTTCTAATACAGATTTTCTCATTTTCTGCTTGGAAACAGTTTTTGTTAAACACACAAAATTTGTTTGTAATAAAAATAAACACTGACAGAACCAGTGTGGACTTTGTACAGTTCGTCATGTTTCTGTCTGACCTCTGAACCAATCAGCTGTTTGATTATGGGATAGACGCACATTTGGCTCAAGTTGAACAAGCCTAATGTTTTATTGTGAAGGCGTACACAAGTGCTTTAGCCCTTTTCGTCACAAGCATCTCTATTCCAAGGACTCACATAAACACACATGCATGTTCCCCCCTCCCATCCCGTCTGCCCTCATCCTATTTCTTTCCTCCTGTCCCCCTCCCCAACTCCCACCAAATCCAGTGAAAAAGTTCCACCATGTGACCACATGTACTGTGTTTATAATGTATGATGTCTTATGTTTGTGCTTGCATTATCCTCTCTGTTCTTTCACTGTAATCTTCGAAGAAGGGGGTCTGTGGCGACGCACTAGGTTGCAGCGGCTCGATGCCCTACATCGATCTTAATTTCGTTTGACGTACTGTACATTGTACTGTGTTGTCAAATGACAATAAACCTATTCTCTCTCTCTCTATTATGACTAAACTGTGTTTCATTTTAGTTTATGTCATCACATAAATTTGGATTTGGTAAACAAACACTACTAATTGTGCAACAGAGCTCTGCTTCCATTTAAATCTGGATCTACTCATTTTATATACTTAGTTTTTCCAAACTGTGAGACACTTGGAATATTGTACGTCATGACTGAAAGAGTCCAAAACTGCATTAGACTCTTGACTTTGTGGCTCTCAGGTGCAAGTTCAAGTGCAACACATTATAACATATTCTGCAGAGAAGATAGACTGAAGAGATTAGTTTTATGTAAAACTATGGTGTTAAACATTACTCAAGACAATCGACATAACTCCTCATTTTAACAGTTTAAGTGCACTTTGAGCATAGAACACTTTTACAAGCAAAGGCAACATTCAGAATTCAGTGTTTAACAATTTGATCACTTAAAAATTCAAGGACGCCACTGCTGAATGTGAAGCCTGGCTCAGAATGAATTAATTCCACAAGTACAATTCAAAAGAAACTTAAGTTATATAAGTTTTTACTTGGCTTTTAATTAAAGTGCTTCCTCTTTTGTTGTTTAGTTTAGTTTGGTTTCAATCATTAGCTGGCATATTTTGGAATCCTTTCCTTTTACTTCACTGACTTGTTGTCTCGTAGAAGTAGATTAATTCTTATCTCCTTGTTTGTGCTGTTTTAATCTTCCTGTGAAGCATTCTGGGCATTATTGCATAAAATGTTCGCGATTTAAAAAAAACAAACTTGAAGCTGACTCCAGTGTTTCTAAAGCAAGGAAATTACCACTACCACAAACACATGCAAGCATTGTAATTTAGCTCTATAACTATATATAAACTCAGTGTAATCCAGATGTTTTACAACTACTTTTTACAAAGTAATTATATATAATAAGATTTTAACATAATAATCTAAGCTTTAAACTAAGCTGCAAACAGCAAGAATTGCTATTCAAATCACCACAGCTGTACTGAAGGTAGAGAGGAACCACTGAAGTACCTGCATTACATCCACATTAGATGAAAGATAATTCATCCCTGATAAAAGCAACAGTTTGTGTTATCGTGTAAGCATGGGCCTTTCACATTTCTGACAACGACAGGATGAAGTGACCCAAAATAGCCCACGCAAGCCTGAGCCTGTAGTGCTAACTGATAGACAGCAGCAAGGGAGAAACAAGGGAGAAAAGTAAGATATGCAAACTAATCTATTTAAAGTCAAACGTCAAAACATGCCTGTTCCTTCTCAGACCCCCACTGATACAACCTACACACAATCTGTTACTACGAGACACCCTCAGTATGGGCTGAGTACCAGACTACGCTGTAGTGGCTCAGATGGACGTGAAGGCAAGTTACAACCTCAAAGGGGGAAAACTTCCCAGTACCGAGGCCTATGAGCTGAGGCACAGGCACTGTTCTATTCATAGCACAGTGCTGGAAATAATTGTGGTGCTCATTTGATTTTGTTAAGCTACAGTATGTTTCAACACAAAACAAAAAAGGAACTGACAGCAAAACAGAAGAAACGTGACCAGAGACAATGGCAAATTATGTGGGGAATAAACAGAGACAGTGCACATGAGGGAGGATGTTTAGGGTGACCTATCAACATTTTCTTTACGGTGTCTAGCCCAACTTCCTTCCTTTGACAGGCAGTGTCCCCAGTCCTTTAAGTAGAAAACATTCAAAGAGAGCAACAACAGATCATAATTCAACTGTGGCTGCTTTAAATCTCATGCACATCTCAGTTTGTAGTGAACACTGCTCAAACCCATGACACGGCTTAGAAAGGCCTAGGCTTGCACACACACCACAACAGCCTGCAAAGGCACTGCCAACAGCAAAGTAATGATTATGATCAAACAAGAAGAAACTGGTCTAAACTAAGCCTGGTTGGACTGAGGACAGCATTCATATTATGCAGAGAGATGTTTGCCTGCAGGTAAATGAAGAACCCTGCACAAAATGTGATCATTTCTAAAGCAACATAATACCTATCATGACACAGGAGTCATAATTCAATTGTGATATAAGGCAATAAAGTGAGGTTAAACCCCTAGTACATGGTAGAGTTTCTAGATTATTTGGGATTTAAGAAAATCCATAGTTACCTTTTATTATATTATGATTGAAGTAGTCAGAGAAGAAACAAGAATTCTGCACCTCCTCTTGACTCTGTTTACAGGCAACAGAAAAATGACTGTGACAGATAATGAGGGGGTAGATGACTAATCACTGTTGTAGGGTGTTCAATATGTGATTGACATCTTAAATTACCAATTTCTGGGTCTGTCACAGAAGCAACATGGTGACTCTTATAACCTTCATGTTTTGGATTCACTTTTCCACAGAGGAGTGAAAAAGTGTCAGGTCATCTGTCTTAATATTTAGTGTGAGGATTTGGACAGAGAGGACTGAGCTGCAGAGGGAAGGTTTGCATCATGAAATTCTAGTGTTTTTGCCTCCAGACTTTTACATCCTGCAGCTTTAAGAAAAAATGTTCGTATAAGTATCAGCTGCAAGACTTTACCGGACCAGCCACTATTCTTTCTGACACTGTATCCCCCCCTATCATACGTCAACTCATTCCGTTATCAAGGTCAGTGTCATTGAATCCAAACATCTCACTCTATGGTTGTGTTTTTCTTTTTGGCCACCAGTTCAGCATTAGTGTGCTCATTGGCATCCATTTCACCCAGTCTACACAGCAGATGGTCATGTGGCCAGACACTGCACACGCCTCACTGAGCGAACAGTGACTGATTAGTCATTTATTTGTTGCAGGCGGAGGTAATAAACAGATTGCAAACAGTGAACAGGTTATCACATTCACATGTTTTCATTTAATTCACTGCAACTTGATTAATTGTGCAGCTTCTGAAAGGTAGTGCGGCAAACAGATTAATTACGCCAATTAAATGCCAGTACAGACGATGAACACAGACGCATCAGAAAAACAGGCTGTATATACCACGGAAGGCAGTGTTGTCAGTGGGGCTGCTATTCAACCATGCTGGTGCTCCACTTGGGTTAATTTCATTATTCTGATGTAAAACATCGGTCAATGATGCTGCTATATTTCTTTTTAAAAAGTAGTAAGCGTATACAGAAGGGAAAATAGATCTGTCTTAACAGAAACAATGACCAGATAATGCTGTTACGTGTCAGTTAAGTTCAGCATTTCGTCTCATATATTATCATTATTATTGAAGTGAATTACTGAACTATTATTATTATTGTTGATGAATTATCAGATGCAAAATAAATACATAAAATTTAATTTATACATTGCCATCAAGTCACTACATATTGCATTGGCCATTATAAAAACCCAATTCAGTCAACCACAAATTTCTAATGAAGCCATGGATGAATACAACAACAATTAAGAGATGAAACATAACCAGATTGTAGCAGGATGTGTCAAAAAAAACACTCACAGAAAAATGTAATGTCATCAGAGTGTTAACTGTGTGTGTGTGTGTGTGTGTGTGTGTGTGTGTGTGTGTGTGTGTGTGTGTGTGTGTGTGTGTGTGCGCGTGCATGTGTCAAACAGCATGGTCTGTGCTTGGGTTGTTCTTGAGTAGGAAATCAAGCTGTGATGTTTTTTCCCTGATAAATAAATGAATGAAGCAGACTGCTGGCTGAAGTGTTGGACAGTGACGCAGCAAATGCTATCCAGTGGTGAAATGGAATGTAGTGCTTTTACTCAACTATTGTACTTAAGTACACATTTGACATACTTGTGTTTTACATGAGTATTTCTATTTTATTGAAAATGCGACAAATGTCACACTGCTGAAACACAGCCTCTTTCCTGAGCTTATAAAATGTTGACTGACAGGATCTTCCAGGACAGTAATTCTATATCCATGCAAAGATCTTTGAGAAAATTCTGCATTTCTGTAGCTGAAACTACCAATGGTACAAAAAGTGGCTAAAAGAGCTCACCATCTGTAGCAGGTTCCATTTGACTGCACAATGACTACTTCCACTTTCTATACTCTTATGTATAGTTTTGAACGCAGAATCTGAAGTGATGCATTTCCCCAGTGTGGTATCCATACTTTTCCCTAGAAGATAAATGATCTGAAGGCTTCCACTACTGACGCTCTGTGATAACATCGCTCTGGCTTAGGCCAGACTCTCACTAGGCCAGCCTCCTGCGTCGGGTGACCCAGGCAGTGTGCATCTTATCCAATGCCTCAGTGACACTGTGAACATCTCCATTATCTGATTGCTTTCTTATTTACACCCAGTTGACCACATCCAAGTCAAACAGTGCTTAATTTGGCGTTTGAAGCTGCTCTGTAGTTATTACATCTAAAACCAAAGTGCCAACGCTCCCTCTGCTGCAACATTAACACTTAAGAGTTGCAGGAATATTTAGGTCATGGACTCAAACCGGTAATATTTAAATAAAAGCATTGTTGCATTGCTTCTGTGCTACATAAAGTGTTGTCCCTCGTACATGATTATGTGTGATCACTACAGAATGCCCTTTGCACACATTGCTCAATTTTATCACAGATTTTCAAAAGAAAATCTAACAATTGTATCGCAGAATACTTTCCAACATACTGATACTCCACCACAAAAATGTGTCAGTATTTTACAAACAATAAACTCTGGTTATAGTTTGAGAAAGCAGTGAAAGTTTGACCAATCTAATTTTCAAAAGAATTTTATTCTTGGTTGTTTCTTTAATTCATCTTAATGATAATTTGATATTAGAGGCGATATGTATTGGCCTCTATGGTGTCCTCTAGATTAGATTTGCTATCACTTATGACCAAAATTATATGAAGAAGAACCAATGTAAGTTCGTGAGACTTATGAGATGATGAAAGATTAGAGTCAAGCCTGTGTATGGTGATAGCACCTGTGACACTGCCATATTTAGTGTTTCAGTAGTGGAAGTGGTTTTGCTACTGTGTCAGTGGGCAACTTAGATGCATGCGAGAGACCTAGTTTAGTGCTGAGCGATACCACACTTTTATGATTCAATATGATACCGATTGCTTTATTGGCATATATATATTAGATACCCGATACCAATACTTTCAGTGATTTTTTTTTACAAATGAAAATGTTACACTTAAAAGACATCTCACATGACAAATACTGTCCATTTAACAGCATAAATGTGCATAACTTTTGGTGGCCATTTTTTTAAGCAATGAAATAAATTCAGAAAAACACATAAATAATAAATATTTAAGATAAAGATTAATTAAAATATAAAAATAAAACACAAATAAATATAAATATGAATTAAATAAAAATGTCAAAATAAATACATAAATAATAAATAAATAACACATTTGAATTACATACAAATAAAGAAATAACGCACATGAATAAAAAATGACATAATTTGAATATAGCTATTCATTGAATTCAATGAAATGGTCACAACTCCAAAGACCTTTTTTTTTCCTAACACATTTCGCATTTTTATAACAACACAAAGTTAGAAAAGCATAAAATTGACTGCAATTCTGACAGAACTGGGCTAATTTTCAGGTGTTTAAAAAGGTTGCTTGTGTTGCTGCGGTGTTGTACATTTTTACTACACAGACTACACTTTGCCATAGTTTTATCCAGATGTGTAAAGTATGCCCACATCACACTCTCATTGTCTCAGCCATGCTCTCTTTTCAGACATGCGCAGCTGCAGACTGAACTGTTGCTAACAGGCTAAAAACAGCTACCTGGAATCGCCACACTTCTGGTCACATGACATGGATGGACTAATTCAATTTTATGCTGCCAGAGATGGGTGGGGTGTCAGTACAAAACATGGAATAAGTTACCCTATATGATTCAGATGTCACACAGGCACTTATATTTTGCATTTATTAATTAATACCGATACCTTATTAGCATAATCGATCCTCAAATGAATAGTGTGTGAGTATTGATATATTGATACTGCAGAATTGATGCGCCCACCACTACTAAGGTCCCAGTGATCTTAATGTTAATGAGTTTTGACCTCAGTTAAGGGTTTGTAAAACTTGTTCTCTTCCCTCCCCCTCTTCTGAGACCAACAGGCTAGATAAGACACTGAAACTCAGCGACAAAGATCTGTCTCAGGACACAAATGAGTGGAACTAGTACTTATTGGCACATCACACCACACCCACCATACGTGACACTGCAGAGTTACCCAACCAGGGGTGCAAACTGAGAACAGATTCCAGTTAAGAGCAGATTCCACTGAAATTGTATGCCTTCAAGGTTATAGATTCCATCAGCAGTAGCATGAGTTTGTAACAGTTGCTCAAAACTATAACATTAAACTGATTCTATATAAATGTGTTGCTTTTAATGGTAACTTTAATGATGATATAGATAAAATGATGCTGAGAAGTTTTTAGAGAACATTTAGAGAACTGATTTTTGGGCACCAAAAATCACAGTGCTTTGTTATGTTTTGACTCAATTTAACTTTATGAAAAAAATAAAAATAAAAAAATCAGCTTTTGCCATTTGGATGTAACGCCTAAAGCCATTTTGCAGTTTCTATAATATTTCAATTCATTACTCAGTGCTAGTGCATGCAACTCAGAGTCAAGAAACATAGCGGAAGAGAACAGTCCATTGTATGGCATCATTTCACAATGAAGGAATAGGAAACCAGGCTGTAATGTCGAAACCACAGTAACATGCTGAAATATATGAGGGGTTCACAGTAATTTTCAATTTCATGTGGCTAGTGGGTCAAGAACACTACTTGCTTGAAGTCAATGTTTTACTTGCAACAATGAAAGTTGTTTTACGCATTAATGCTTACCAAACTACAATAAATTATAGAGTTAATAGTCATAATTATGATGCATGTGCAACTTCCTGGAGAGATGAGACAGAAGAACAAAAAAAACAACAACTCCTTAACTGTTTCGTCTTCGGCGTTGGGGCAAAAACAGTTTTTAACTGTTTTGCAGGAAAAACGCTTCTGGATGATCAAATCCAATATGACATTTACCCTCCCCAGGGAAGCAGGTCAAATCTTTCTATGCAACATCGGCTTATATTCCTGTAATGCAATTGTTTTTGGCACACTTGTGCACAAATGCCACTACTGAATCCTTAAAATCCACGTAGGCTGATTTTTTCAGCTCACACAGGAATTTGACGAATAGGTAAAGAAATGGAACAACAAACAGATTCAACAATGACGTTGTATCAATGAAATCTTATCAGTTCCTATCCCTAAAGTACAAAAGCCTATCTCTACACTGCAACTGGCGAACAAGAAATCCCACTACTTCTTTTCTTATCAGCATTATAGTAGTAAGTTCTGACATGTCTTATCATTATTTGAGGAAGAGGGTCAGGTCAGGAAGGCGATAACTTCTCTGAAACAACAGTCAGAGGTATGATCAAAACTCATTCATCTGGTTTGTAAAAGTAGAATGCCTCGAGGACATCTCCACTCTGTTTGTGCTACCAGGCCTGCAGCTGGCAGGCATCCAAGTGTGTGCCAAGTCTGGGAGTGTAAAAGTGTGTGTTGGATGCCATGTCACCACATTATTACCCTCTCCACCTTTGCAGCCTGAACAAAAGCACAAGTTAACCTTTACAGGGAGAGTGGATGGAGATCCTCAGAAGGAGATGTGACATTTTCACATGAGCAGGGCAACATCACTCAAGGACATTACAAGACATACATAACAGATATTTAACGTGTATAAAAATAGAAAGAAATAGCCCCAAATTCCTCAGTATAAGGGTGAAGGATTAGCTTCATTTGAAAAGAGTTGACTTTACTTATGTTAGTTAGCCCTAAAACAGACAAAGTTTAGCTAACTAGTTGGTAAGTATAGCATAATTTGTCTTTAAAAATAGGGTGAAGGAGAGCTAAATAATAAACATTTGTTAAAGGCTGTCAGTGAAGAAATGGGGGTTTCCGACAAGAGGAAAGTGGGTGAAGTCTTGGGTTCTCAACAGGGTTCTGGTCCTCCCACAGCTAGCTACCCATCACTGAACTACTGCGGAAAAAATGTCCGTTAAACTTCCTTTAAGGACATTACTCTGTCCCGTTATAAGAAAAAAAACAAACAAACAAACACTTGAAGTACGAACCTCTCAAAGAATATCCGGACGGCGAAAATTCCCAAAGCCACCGGTAAAGCAGTAAACAAGTGTCCAGCTTTAGGATACTCCACCCCGGGAGCTGGGTCCGCCAGATCCGCCCAGGTTACGTTGTGTGGCAGCCAAAATCTCTCGTTCCAAAACCAGGCTGAAAGAGCAGCCATGTTTCACAGAGTTCCTGTCCCCGGACGGACACAACAAATACGTTTATTACCCAGACAAAAAAGATGTATATAACTTATTGAAAGCCTCCTCTGACCCTCGGCCACTCTGTGATGACTAACTTAGCACACTCAACTTTACCGCAACAGCGTAAAGTAACGAAAACACAGAGAGGCACTTCCGGTTTACCCCTACAAAATAAGACTCGAGAAACTTTGAAGTATTTTGATATTTTTTCACTATTTCTGAAATTGAATACGTTTTAATTAGTTTTATGTGCTGCTAAGACTTTAAGACACGAGTCTGGTTTGGCGCTATAAAATGACTGAATATATTATGTGCTGCTTTGTGTTTCCTGTGCAAAAGAAATGCAGTGAATTCCATTAAAAAGCACTGTGCGTATGGTTTTCCTTGTTTTAGAATATTTTTATGTGTAAGTGAAGTGTGCATTTGGCAGAATTGTTTGTGTTTTAATGCATTTTACCTGTTATGCTGATGTGACAACTGCGCAGAATTAAATTACAGAAATGCTTCTCCAGCTACATTAAGCCTTTCATGCATAGTGGTCACTACAGTGGACAGTTATTCCAAACTGTTGTATATTCATGGGTTTTTGATGTTTTAGTTCCATATCAGCCAACACAATAGACACTTATGCATCATCTCATACACTGCAATTCATTCCATTACTGTAACTTTGCTGTTCTTGATAAAACCTGATCTGCACTAACATGTTTAAGTATGAATCAGTTGTCAATTGTTGGATTTTTTTTTTTTTTTGCATATTATCTCCATGAAGTGAGTAATAACTAACATTAGAATATGTTAAAATGTGAGAAAACATCAGATTAGCAGCATTAAAAATGTTTTCATTTCATTGTTTTCGTATCACTTTCTGATATTGGGATTTAAACACGTTTCTTTACTTCAAAAATGTAATGCACGGACATTTTTGCAACTCAATGAAAAAAAAAAAATCGATTGCATTGGTTTTTTTCATGCCCAAGGAGGAATAAAAATACTCAAGAATTTTTTTTTATTTGCCTAAGGTTCTTATAATTCATGCATGAAAGGGTTAAAATGATAACTAAATAAAATGCATTCATTATTTATAAATAATAACTCCCAATCAACTCTCGGTTGGAGCGCAGCCAAAGGAGTGGGGACCACCGATTTAAGTTTTTATTTTGACATTGAAGTTGTCTTTTCCGGTGCACCTCGCCTGTCACAGTGTGTTTGACACTTGTTGGCTGCAGTTCTCAGATGAGTGGGAACTGGAATTGAGGAAGTGAGGGGAGTCCCGCCTTCCCGCTGAAGGGATGGGTGTAATGCATGCATGACCTCCATCTCCATAGCTTAACTGTTTGTTTATTGGAGGAGCAGAGCCACATAGTCCAACAGCAGAGGTCATTTATTCAACTGTGTCAACCTTTAATAAATGATCTGTTTAATTCCACAGATGGGCTTCAGGCTTTGGATGTCAAAGGTACACAGAGCTGACAAGGCTGATGTGATTGATGTAATGGCACAGCCAAGTGGCCATTACGTCTATTACAACTACAAATCGTTAAATATTATGCAACAACTTGACCTGTAAAAGTAGAAGCTGCAAAGTATTTATGTGTCTATTTTAAGGGATCATACATACTCTGTATCTTATAATTTAGGCTATATTTCAAAACATTTTGCGTAAAACATGAGAAACTATGATGCGTCACAATGCTTGTGTACAGTGTCTTCAGTAGGGGCATCCCTCCATCTGCATGGATGAGGCAGCTGCAGTGGACTCCAGTATCTAATTATAGACAGACATTTGCCCCTCTGGAGTGTGGTATTATTAGAGATCTCACAGGACAGTTGACTCAATAACTATGCAAGCGATTTCAGCCATGGAATCCAATTTTAAACAAGTGGCAAATGATGTAACTCCAGTTCACTAGTCAACTTAGGAAGCGCTTCCTTGCTCAAACAGGTTTTGGAGATTATTATTCTTATAGGGAAGGGTATGTATACTGCATTTAATTGACAATCTAAATTATGGTTCCTCACAGGGGCTGGGAATTAATGAGATGCACTGGCATATGGTGACAGACAGATGGTTGTTAATGAACACACTGTCAGAATCCACAAAGACAGATAGTTTTTGAATAAATTAACAGATTACAAGACCTGTTAGTCAAACCATTTTAGAATATTATTTGAATATGGAGAAATTAATGTATTAGTCATAATCCACTCTGAGTCCCATGTTCATCACCTATGAGGTCTGTGACTAAATGAGGACGGGGTCTTAAAGAAAGGTTAAAGTCAACGGTGAAGAAAATGGTAAAGGTGAAGAGTTTAGAGTGGCAGTCTGATTAAGCTCAGCTCAGGTTACAGAGAGGGCAGCAAAGTGTCTGCAGTGCAGAGGTCCTGCAGGCACTTTGAAAGAAAACACAAAACATTAAGCATGAAACTAGACCCAAAAGCAATTAGTTCAATCCTTTATTCCAAAATAAATCTTGCTCAGTAATATAAGTATCTATATCTCTGCCCAAAGGCAGATTAAGGCACTTTTATCAGTACATTGTACATTCATATTCTTGACAGGGTCTTTGGTTTGTGTAAGAAAGTTTACTTTAAATTAGTAAAATGTTTTTGAGAAATAAATACCTATACATGTATGGTTTTACAGTAGTACATGTAATACAGCAACAGCAGCTCCAGAAGATGGAGAGAAACTCCACTCTAGGTTTTTTTCATTTTCTCCATTCAGTCTGTTTTCATCTAGTGTGTATACAGTTAAATCAGTGAACAGTCATTGTGTTCATCAGCCTGCGTGTCAGTCCTTTACAAGTGCTCTGGATGGTTTTGCAAACAGCTGATAAACTCTGTGACTGGATGGCCGTTAAAGCAGATCTCATAAACAGCAGTGAAAAGAGGAAACCTGGAGAGAGGAACAGACAGTTGTGAATAATCAGAATAAATTAATTCCTTAAAATGTCAAGATGACATTCATATCAACCACTCTGCGGGGCCATTATGATTACACACAAAGATAATTATCATAATTATAATGAAAATAAAATAAAAGAAGAAATACACTTACTTTGCCACCATGTTTTTCTGTGTCAGGACTTGATGGACCTCACTTGCTGTTGCAGGACCTTGGAGTTTCTGACCGTTGAGCAGCTCATTCTCTAACTGTTCAATTGTCTAAACAGAAAGATAGTTTAGATTATATTTTCATGAAGATAAACTGACTGACGGTATCAAAGGGAAACAGAGGGGAAAGAGCAGCTGTTCCACATACTTTTCCTGTTTTGGCAAACGCTTCCCCGATTTTACGGTTGCGTCCACCGTAGCAGGTTGTGATGAGGTCAGCGATGCCGCAGCTCTCCAGGAAAGTGGCCGGAGACACGGGACAGTTGGTGCAGAAAACCTTGGCGAAAGCAATCATCTCCATCAGGCCGAGACGAATCACTGCTGCCTTGGTGTTGTCGCCAAATCCCAGGCCATCACAGAAACCTGCACCCACTGCTACAATATTCTGTGATAATAGTACAGAGCAGAGGATGATGTCACTTTATTACACTTTTCTTATTTTCTGCTGTGACAAATGTTGTGGGTTAGAAAAGAAAAAGATTTTGTCCAATTGCATCGATTTTCAACAAATGATCTATGCTCATTGTGAACAAACAGGAAGTTGTATTAAGTATTTCTGATGCAAATGCTTGGTTGAATTTTTTTTCAGTAATTATTAAAAAATATTTTTACATTTTGATTTACTATTTGAAAACTTTATTTCAAAACAAATATATCTGCTCGGCATCTTTTTTTTTTTTTTTTTTTTTTTTGTTATTTACCTTGTTAACCTTTGCAGAAAAGACCAGTAAAAACATGCACAGACAGCTGACCTTTTTACCCTGACATGTTTTAATGCATCATGTGAAAGAGTGTTTGCACTGATGTCACATTCTGACTAGAACACACACCCGTTTCCTGGACCGTGAGGCAAAACATGCTACAACATGAAAACTTTTAGCCAAGCAAACTATGTAACTGGGGATAAAATTAATGATTGTCTTTTTAAATTACTGGCAGTTGGAGTTGACAGTGATCCTTACAACTTACAAAAGAACCACTTGTGTATGGACATTTACATGTAACTAGGAATATAAACCTGATTTCAAAGGCAGGAAAATACATAAAGCAGAGCCTGAAGCCTTTTAAAGTCTTTGACAGTAGGCCACCATTTCCTCCAACATTAAATAAATTTGGAATAATACAACATAGAAAGTAATACTACTTTGTGTGTATTTTGAGGCAACAATAGTGATGTAATACATGTATGATGAGGCTATTAGCTTATTGTTCGATTAAACAGCATTTGTAAATATGTGAAGGTAATTTCAATTATACAGGGTGTATCAAAAAAAAAAACCCTATACATTTTGAAAAATTACCCCAGTTATGCATTTGATAATTTTTGGAATTTTCTTTTATGGATGTTGGTAGGTAGGGGATTGGTGGATATTTGTCCAAATTTACAGACTCAGGTTTTCATGCATGAGTGAGCAGGGGCAAATTGCGCAATCCAAGTTAAAACTGGTTTGGCGAAGTAGCGGTGGGATTTAAATCCAATCAAAGGTCATGGGAGGGGACAATGGGCATCCATCTTGTTTTCCACAAAATTGCCAGGTAATTAACCCTAACCCTAACTAAGTCTGTCCTCAGTGACATTTTCAGGCTTAAACAAGTTGAACTAACTTTGAAAGGCAGGAACAGCTGTCATGGGTAAAGAAATGAAACTGACATGGTGGCCAAAGTGTTAATGCTGTAACCTGGCAATTTTGTGGAAAACAAGATGGATGCCCATTGTCCCCTCCCATGACCTTTGATTGAATTTAAATCCCACCGCTACTTCATGCAAACCAGCTTTAACTTGGATTGCGCAATTTGCCCATGCTCACTCATGCATGAAAACCTGGGTCTGTAAATTTGGACAAATATCCACCAATCCCCTACCTACCAACGTCCATAAAAGAAAATTCAAAAAATTATCAAACTGGGGATAATTTTTCAAAATGTATAGTTTGTTTTTTTTTTTGGATACACCCTGTATAACAGACCCAATATTTGCATTTCTCTGCAGGAGCTCAGAGGCTCTTGACCATTTTAGATGTGTTTTTTTTGTGCTTTTGGGCTGTTGCTCTTTACATTACACTGTAAAAAAAAAAAATCTGTAATTTAACAGAATTTTCACTGTTTATTTTAAAGATTTTTCCTGTATTTTCAAGAGACAGGAAAATACCAATGAAATTACAAAAATAGACTGTGATTTTACATGTCAAATGTAAAATAACATGAAAAAAACTGGAACTTAGAATAACCATAAAACTTAAATTTTTTAAAAGAATTCTTTTCTTTTTTTTCTTTTTTTACAGAAAAATACAGTTAAAATACATTTGCAAATGTTTCGTAATTTCACAAATACTTATTTTCTATTTATGAAATTACACTGTTAACTTAAAGTTTAATACTGTAAAAAAAAATGAAATAAAATTACTGACAATTAACTGTAAAAGTATTCGTTCTGTAATTTTAACAAGACTTGTTTGTTAATTGAGAAATATCTTTTGTAATTACAGGAGGTTTCACAACAAAAATGTTGAATAAATGTATTTTTGTGATTGTATAACATGTATAAGCACTGATAAACTGTCCAAATACAGTTTTTACCAGTAGATTGTACAACTTAGTCTCATTGAAAATTATTTACATATATATATTCATAGGTAATTTGATTGTTTTAATACATGAAAATATTAATTATTAAACATTAAAAAGTTTTAAAAAACATGCAAAATCTCATGTAAAGTTAGGGCAAAAAACTGTATTTTAAATATGGAAAATTACCAGATTTTTATGAGATGGTTATTTTCTGTTATGTTACAGTATTTTTTTGGCACCCCTGCTGCTGGAATAATACAGTTTTTTTATTATTATTTTTTTTTTTACAGTGTAGACTTCCTGCCTGCTACTCAATGTGTGTTTCAGCTTTCTGTTGCATCACCTGCATAACCTCTACAATGCATTTACAAGAGCATAGAAACAAGCTTATATTGATGTGAATTACACCTTTTCAAAGTAAAGGAGTAATTGTTTGCATTGAGGTGAATAGCTAACCTTGAGCGCTCCGCAGATTTCAACAACATCCGATTCTTCCACCACAGTCACACGGAAGTTGGTGGTCTGCATCAGCTCCTTTAACATGGGCCCATGTGCTTTGTCTGTGCACCCTGTGTCCAAACATACACCAAAAATAATGAGCCAGTGTCTGCAGAGCACAAATTCTTTCAATGAATCCAAAATATGCTTTGATTAAATATCACATATCTATTTGTCATGTTGTTTTCTGCGGATAAACTCTGCATCCTAATCACTATGTAAATACTCAAAAAGCATAAAATTAATCTTTAAAAGATAGCTGTGTGCAGAATCCATCCTGTGCTTCACTTTCTCAACAAATGTCATCTTCAAAGGGTAAATACCCCCCAAATGATGCATATTTAATTTAAGAATTAAACTCTTTAAATGTCAGTTTCTTCTGCATACCGATGGTTGTTTCACAGAACTTCTCATCGGCGACCTCGTTGGCGATGTTTGCTCCCATGAGGACCGTCATTGTGATGCCCAGTTTGGCTCGAATGACCTCTGAGATCAGCTTTAGACCCTCTGGACTTGCATCGACACCCTAAAGGAGATAAGTTCACACAGTTCCCATGCATAATTAGAGCACTCCTGAAACCTGTGTATCAACAGAAGGGGATCTCACAGGGACACCTTTGTTACTGTGTTGTATGAATACACAACGCTACCTTGATGAGAGACATTCCTATAGCGTCTTTCTTGATGTGATCTTTGATGGTATCGCACACTCTGACAATGAACTGGTGAGGGACGACGAAGATCAGGATGTCAGCTCCCTTCGCAGCCTCTGTCAGGTCTGGAACGGCGACCTGAGGAAGACACAGAAACCATGGTGACATTTAACCCATAAAGACCCAAACAGCCACTGGTGACCAATAGCATCTACCAGTCTAAAATGTTTAGTAACTTCTGATCCACTAAACCTATCAATGCATGTAAGTAATTGGTGTAAAATGCAGTTTGTCATGTTTTTATGGTTATCAGATATGACCTATTTGAACGTGGAAACACCGTCATCTTCTTCAACATTGATTCACCAGTAAAACCCATGGAGTTAGATCAGTGACAGTGGATGGACACACTGGGTTTATGTTCAGTTAATGATAGATTTTACTGCAAAAGTCACTTTTTCTTTACTTTTCGCTATTCCTGACATAATAACCTTCAACTTTAATCTGAGCTTTAATGAACATCTACATCAGGGGTCTCAAACTCATTTTCTTTCAGGGGCCACATTCGGCCCGATTTGATCTCCAGTGGGCCGGACCAGTAAAATAATAACAAAATAACCGATAAATAAGACAACTCCAAATTTTTGTCTTTTTTTTAGTGCAAAAAAAAATCCAATTAAATTATGAAAATACTTACTTATATAAACTATCCAAACAAAAAAAGATATGAATAACCTGAAAAAACTGAAATTTCTCAAGAAAAATAAGCACAATATTAAAAATATTATTCCTCAACTTAACATTTTTACATGTGCATTATGGAACGGATCTACAAAGACACTAAACACTTCATAACAGGCAGAAAACTGTTAAAACTGTGCTTAATTTTCTTAAGACACTTCAGGTGATTCACATTTTATTGTTACAGGATAGTTTGTAAATATTTTCATAATCTATTGTATTTTTTACACTAAAACAAAGACAAAAATTTGAAGTTGTCATTATTTCAAGACATAATGTAATATTTTTTTCACATCAAACCCAGAAGAAAATATAGAGTCATTATTTTTTGTAGGATATTTTACTTGAAATCATATTGGTCTGGATGTGGAACCTGAACTAAAATGAATCTGTGGGGTTTTTGCACTTTGCAAATTCATCTCACGGGTCAGATTGGAACCTTTGGCGGGCCGCATTTGGCCCCCGTGCCACATGTTTGAGACCCCTGATCTACATTATCAGTAAATTAAAAACGGAAAAAATACCTGATTTTCACTTTTTTTAAAAATGCAGAGGATAATGTAATAATAAATGGTGATAAATCACTTAAGAAAGGCTACATAGACAGAACAAATCATTTCTGGAATTGCTGCTAAAGTAGCACTGGGTCTTTATGGGTAAAAACAAAATTTCCTCTGTCACTTGTTCAGTCAGTAGATGAGTGTCTTTAAAATGCATGTATTGTAATGTTATTCTCCCCAGACCAAAGGGCGGTTTTGTTCTTACCACATTGGGGGGCAGCTTGTGACCAGGAAGATATTTGACATTTTCGTGGTCTGTGTTGATGATTTCTGTGAGTTTACGGCCATTCACCATCTCCTCAAACACCCACATGTTTACTGTGGTGTCAAACTTGTCATATTTGGCAGCGTTGGCACCCACAATTTTGGCAATGGCAGAGCCCCTGCGGACAGTGAGACATGAAGATCATCACTTTGGTGTCAGGATAAGAAACAGCTGAATTTAATGTGGGACTGAGCAGGTTTCAGTGTCTCAGTGTGAATGCTGTGGTCCTGCTGTGATACTCTGAAGTGATGATCACACAGTTAATATCTAATGGAACTGTAGGAGTGACACTAGATTTAGTTTAATGTAACTTTTAACCAGTGCTGAGTTTGTGATTCTCACTAATGATCCACAGTCAGCACAAACGGACCACAGTTTCAGAAATATGAATGTAAAAATAAATCAGTTACACATTTCTTGACGATCTAAGCAATTAAATATAATGATGTACTTAGAATTGAACATCAATTGTTGGACCTGTGATTCTCCCCACCTCTCACATACTTCTAGATTGTAGTAAAGAAATTTAGGGTCACATTACTAGCATAGTTTTGGACAAGAATAACAGGTGAAAACAAAAACAAGTTGACCAGACTATTTTTGTACAATGAGGTCGAAAGGTTTAAACACAGGTTATGTATGTACAAGTCCAAGATGAGACATTCCACTTTAAGTTCCATAAAGGACAGAGTAGAGGAAACTACCTTGAAAACACAGCTATGACTAATTCACACAAGTGGAACTAGACCAAAGTTACACTAAGGAAGAAATGTAGTTTCATTTACTAAGCCTCAGTGAAGAAAACAACATAAAGTCAGATCAGATTGGGAATATAAAAACACAGGTAACAGCCTAAAGCATTTAGACCTGTAGTGATTAATCGATTAATCATTAGTTGTCGACAACTATTTGATTAATGATTTGGCCCATTATTCAAAGTAAAGGCACATGAAAATTCTCTGATTCCAGCTGCTTAAATGTGAATTTTTTTTGGTTTCCACCCTCCTCTGTGACAGTAAACTGAATATCTTTGGGGTTTTGGGTCAAACAAGACATTTAAGGACAGAGTGACAGGTTGGGGAAACACTGATCAGTATTTTATAACCATTAATCAATTTAGATATCAAGATATTAACAGGATAATGAAGATACTAATCCCCAGATTAATTGACAGTGAAAAAAACCATTAGTTATAGCATTATTGGAATTTTTTTATATACTTTATTTCTATTGGTTTTTATCAACAAACAATACAACACAGAAACTAAGGGTCACTGGTTGAACACAAAATATTTAAATGACACACAGTAGTAATTGTGCATTGTTTTGTTTATAGTCCAACCAAGCATTATTGGGATTTTGATAAAATATAATCTCTGTCATGTACATAATGTCTCCCTCATTATATTATTCTAATTAACATATTATGAAATCATCATTACCAACTATTATTACATGTAAACTCAACAGGTAGCCAATACTGTCAGTTTTAGTTTCAAATGTTCCATGTTAATTTTGAAATTAACCTGGAGGTTTGTCTCCACCTCTGGCCATTGTACGTATGTCACTAAATAGTGCTGCTTAAAGTTAATGCATTCTTTATTTCATGACATGGGGCACTAGACCTAGAGATTTGTTCCCCATGATTCATTTTTTGAGCCAAAATCTGTGAACTGAACTTTTAGTAGCTGGGTAACTACACAGAAGATAGCAAATATTTAAGTTACCTGAACCACTATACCACAGGTGTCAAACATGCGGCCCGGGGACCAAATCTGGCCTGCCAAAGGGTCCATTCCGGCCCACAGGATGAAAGAGCAAAAATGTACCTGAACAGTCAAAGTTGTCAAAAATCATTTTGGTTCAGGTTCCACATACAGACCAATGTGATCTCCAGTAAAAATAACGACACAATAACCCATAAATAATGACAATGACAAATTTTCTTTGTGAAAAATTATGTGGAAAAATTCAAGTGAAAAAAATAACATTACACTGTGAAAATATTAACATTTACAAAACTATTCTTTCACAATAAAATGCAAATAAATACATAAATAAAAACAAAGATGAACAACCTGAAATGTGCAATTTGAACAATATTCTGCCTCTTACTAAATGTTTTGTGCATTTATGGAGCCACTGTGATCTGGAGTTGTGTTAATATTAACAGACGTAATATTGTAGAAATTGTTCAAATTTTAGTTCCAAACTCCAAAATTTTAACAATATTATGTTTGTTACCAAATGTTTATATAACATTGTGTGTAACGTACATGCATAAATAATAAGTGGAGGTATAATTTTGTTAAAATTGCACTAATTTTTCAAATGAAACTTCTGTTTTTTCAGGTTATTCACATCTTTTTTGTAAAAAATGTAAATATTTTCATAATTTAATTGAGGTTTTTTTGTACTAAAACAAAAAGAAAAACTTGGATTTGTTGTAATTTATTTATAGGTTAAGTCATTACTTTACTGGTCTGGCCTGCTTGAGACCAAATTGGGCTAAATATGGCCCCTGAACCAAAATGAGTTTGACACCCCTGCACTATACTAACCACTAACCGTGTTACATGGAACAACAAAATCACTGTAAATATTATGTTATATAGTTAAACTGCTGGTTTATTTCCATGCACCTCCTACAGTGACTGATACTGTAAGTGTTAGTATGTTGGCCTTTATTTGCAGATCCTCTGTCAGTTGACAGAGCAACATTAAAATGTCATCCCGGCTGTGGATGATCATCAACACTACATGAATGATGATTCAGCAGCAGTGCAGTTTGTAGAATAATAAAGGCACTGGCCGTTCTTCATCATTGAGCTTTTGTTGAGCCGTCAAAAGGTCAAAGCTCCTCAGTCACAGCCTGTCTCTGAGGACCTCTATTCTGCAAAGTGAAAACTCTGCTGCAGTATTGCAAAACAGCAGGCGAGTTTATGAACTTCATGAATTATTTATCTTATGTTACGAAAGACTACTTTATCCCCTTTATGAAAAATATCTCACTTTCAAGTTTGCCAACGTTCACACTGCATTCACTGGGGAAACAAGTGGAATGAGGAGGCAAATCCAAGCCACAGAAATGTCTCCAGTAGGTTTATGATACCTTACTAGGCCTAGACTCAGACTGTAAATGTGAAGCAGCTTCATGTGCATGAATGCAGGAGAAGGCGTGGACTCACCAGTTACCAGAGCCCACCACACAGACTTTCCTTGGAGCTGCCATCGTGTGTCTGACCTTCCAGACGGAGCTGTTGCCGGTGCAAAGACGACTGAACCTGGGACTAAACCTATTTATACCCGACACGCTGCTGAGCAGAGCAGAGGCACACCCTCCTCTTCTTCCTCCTCCTCCTCCTCCTCCTCCTCTGTGGGCTGACCCTCCCTGTTGCCTCTGTCGGGGTCAAATAGCCACTCACATATACAAGAAACCAGATCCTTCACAGCCTTACTGCTGGTTTATAGTGAACACTTAAATACAAGTGGAAATGGATGCAGAAGTGATACACTCTGTTACAGCAGTGGTACAATGTGACTGGTACATTCACTCAGATACTTACACCATAATAGGACAGAAGATGTTGTATTTGGGTCATCCACTACATTTGTCTGACAGCCTTTGTTAAATTAGGCCTAGGAGGTGTTTTGCAGATTCATAGTACAATTCCAAAAAGTTGAAATGTTGTGTAAAATATAAATAAAAACAGAATGTAGTGATTAAATCTCATAAATATTCACTCTTGAGTGTTTGCCAGTCTACTGCACTTTTTTGCTCACCGGCTGATGAGCTATTGTGAAGCCATTGTGTCTGGCATGATCTTCGTTGTCATCATCTTCGTTAGCAATTTCTTCAAACATCTTCTCAAACAAAACTACAAGTCGGATTTATTTCAAATTCTATATGTAGTGTCCAAAGACGTGCACTGATCGGTTAGTTGGTTAATCTAAATCAGGGGTCTCAAACATGTGGCCCGGGGGCCAAATGCCAAATGCCAAAGGTTCCAATGCGGCCCGTGGGATGAATTTGCAAAATGCAAAAAATTCCTCCGTCAAGGCTGTGGAACTCATTTTAGTTCAGGTTCCACATACAGACCAATATGATCTACTGTAAAATATAATAGCATAACAACCTACAAAAAATAATGACTCCATATATTCTTCTCGGTTTAATGTGAAAAAACTACTATTACATTAAGTCTATAAATAATACAATCTTCAAATTTTTGTCTTTGTTTTAGTGCAAAAAATAACATTAAATTATGAAAATATTTACCTTTTCAAACTATCCTGTAACAATAAAATGTGAATAACCTGAACAAATATGAACAACCTGAAATATCTAAAGAAAATTAAGTACAATTTTAACAATTTTTCTGCCTGTTACTAAGTGTTTAGTGTCTTTGTAGATCTGATTCATAATACACATGTATAAATGATAAGTTGAGGCATAATATTGTTAAACATGCACTGATTTTTCTGAAGAAATTTAATTTTTTTCAGGTTTGGAAAGTTTATAAAAGTGACTATTTTCATAATTTAATGTTTTGGTTTTTTTGTACTAAAACAAAGTCATTATTTATAGCTTATCATGCTATTACTTTACTGGTCTGGCCCACTTGAGACCAAATTGTGTTCAATGTGGCCCCTAAAGGAAAATGAGTTTGAGATCCCTGATCTAAATTGTCCATAGGTGTGAATGTGAGAGTGATTGTTTGTCTCTATATTTCAGCCCTGCGATGAACTGGTGACATGTCCAGAGTGTACCCCGCCTTTGTCCATAAGTAGCTGGGATAGGCTCCAACGACCCCCGTGACCCTAGTGAGGATAAAGCGAGTTCAGAAAATAAATGAATGAATATGCTTCCTTTGAATAATGTCTATAAAGTTTGCACACACTTTAAAGAAATTTTCTGTTTTTTTTTTTTTTTTTTTTTTTTACAGATTTTTGAACTATAACTTGTTGCCTACATCTTGCAGAAAACTCCATTTAATTTGGTTCAGTGGTCACGGAGAAATGTGAATCTTTTTAAAGCATGTCATGGGTTTGTTTGTCCCAAGTTTGGCACTTGGATGCTCTTGGCATCCATATGAATGAAAATATTTTGCTCACAACTGACAGGGCAACTAACAAATGAATTAAAATTCTGTGCGTAACATTATATCCATAGTGTATACCGTGTGAGGTTTTGTTGTTGAAAGATGTATTGATCTCTCGTCTGTCGTGCCATGTTTCACATGGTTGAAAGAGCATAGACGTGCATACGGCTAGATGGCCATCAGGTTGAGGGCAGGTCTGCCAGGAAATAATTTAGTTTTGTCAAGTGTTAAGATTAACTTTAATTAATGTGCTAAGCTGAGCGTTTATATTATTTTGTTTTAACAGAGAACCAATATTTTTAGTTTTTAAGGGAAGAGTTCAGTGTAAATATGTAAAAATGTAAATATTATCGTTCATGATCATCTTGATGACAAAAGAGAGAAAAAAGACAAAGAAAACAGAAAGCCAAAAAGGAGGAAGAGCTCAATCCAGTCTTCCATAATTTAATATCTTTCTTTAATCATTCATTTTTGCACCTTACCAACTTTTGCAAAACTCAGAAATCTGCTTCCTTTTTGATGTAATTCATTATTCATTTCGTCACTTTTTCAAAAGAGATATTTTTGTGCGAGAACACAATGAACAACTTTGTATTTGTAAGATGTGAACACAATGGACAACGCGTCTCCTTACAAAACTTGGAGGGAAGGGACTTCTGACATGCTTTACGTATGTCCCCATTTCTCTGTGACCACAGAAGCAAATGGAATGGGGTTTTCTGCAAGATGTAGGTAATAAGTTATAGTTTCATGCCCTGAAATTGTATTTTGATTGATTCACTATTTTTAAAGTTATCATTGCAAAAGTCCTATTGTAATTTTTTTGGGACATACGGTATAGTGAAAAGTATCAGGGTTCATGTGATCCAAATCAGTGCAATCTGTTACAGTTAAAACTGAAACAGACTTAAGTTACTTTACCCACTGTTAAAGATCCTCGTTGTCATACAAGCTGAAAATATTTGAGTTTACCAACACCATTTGCAGGGATTTTACAGATTAAATTGAACGGTCCAAGAATTTTTTGGAATAGAATTCTAATGCAGTGACAGTGTATTACGTATTAGACTACCTTACAAACTGTCTGAGGTCAGGAGCAACAAATTAACTCTGTAGTTTTGAAGAAATTTTTTATACATTGTTGAAAACAGGCCCATTATTCTGAGTTCTAGAAATGTTGGCTCTTTAGAGACATGTGGTTCTCACATGAAAGGAAATTAACAGTAAATTACAACAAATACTTTAATGCACTCGATACAAGGACCTGCACCCCAAAAAACAAACGAAATTAAAGCTGCAAGCAGCATTGGGCGGGACCTTGCTCTCCAGCCTGGTTCTGCCTCCTGTCACCGTCGACACCTCAGCTCCACTCACACCTCTCTGTCCCAGCTCCAGCCCCCACCTTTTCATGTCCCTCCCCTGTCATCCCTCCAGAACATCAGCTCCCCCTCTCCTGAAACCACCATTACCTTATAATGAGGCTTTTATTTCTGTGTGTGTGTGTGTGTGTGAGAGACAGAGAGAGAGAGAGAGAGAGAGAGAGAGAGAGAGAGAGAGAGAGAGAGAGAGAGAGAGAGAGAGAATCAATTTAAATTAATTGGAATTTTGCAAACAGTTGAGTATGTCATAAAAGTGGGGGTGTGGGGGGGCTATTATTACCATCATTTAGGCCAGGGGTCTCAAACTCATTTTCTTTCAGGGGCCACATTCAGCCCGATTTGATCTCAAGTGGGCCGGACCAGAAAAAATAATAGTATAATAACCTAGAAATAATGTTAACTCCAAATTTTTGTTTTTGTTTTAATGCAAAAAAAAACAAAACAATTAAATTATGAAAATACTTACTTTTATAAACTATCAAAAAAAAAAAAAAAAAAAAGTGAATAACCTGAAAAAAATGAAATTTAAATTAAAAAAAAACTTAAGAAAATGTAGTGCTATTTTAACAATATTCTGCCTCAACTGATCATTTCTACGTGTGCTTTATGGATCAGATCTACAAAGACACTAAACACTTAGTAACAGGCAGAAAACTGTTAAATTTGTGCTTAATTTTCTTTAGACATTTCAGGTTGTTCATATTTGTTCAGGTTATTCACATTTTATTGTTACAGGATAGTTTGTAAATGTAAATAGTTCCATAATTTAATGTTATTTTTTTGCACCAAAACAAAGACAAAAATTTGAAGATTGTATTATTTATAGGCATAATGTAATATTTTTCTCACATCAAAGCAAGAAGAAAATATGGAGTCATTATTTTTTATAGGTTATTATGCTATTATTTTACTGTAGAGCATATTGGTCTGTATGTGGAACCTTCAGTAAAAATAAATTCGACAGCCTTGACGGTGGAATTCTTGCACTTTGCAAATTCATCCCAAGGGCCGCATGTTTGAGAACCCTGATTTAGGCATTTAATAAGGCTTTTATCTTGAAAATCCTTACTGTGTCTGTATGCGTGTGTGTCTGTAAGAGAAAATCAGTTTGAATAAATTGAAACTGCATGAACAGTTAAGCATTTGGTCATAGAAGGGCAGAAGAGTTTTTCATGGTCATGATTCTGCATTAATAAGCATTTACTTTGAAAATACCATAGAGTTTAAGTTTTCTTCACTAAGCTTTTAGATGTTGCAAAAATGTACAACAGGGTAACATTAAAGAAGGGTAGGACACTTATTCTGCCTATATGAAAATCAGCTCTGGTGGCGCTTTAATTTTGACAACAGGAAACAGTGGATTACAGACTTCTTATGAATGCAGATAACTGGTAAGACATTGTTGGAACTACAACTGTCACTCAAGGTGTGAAATACTGAAAATAAAAATGACATAAAAAGGCTGATAAACATCATACCATCATCCAAAAAAATAACCACTTCAGCCATGAATCCCAGAAATGTGAAAGTTATGAAGAGTTGTTTCTAGATTTTCTAATATAAAAGCCAAGCCTCTCCACTGCAAGTTACAGTAGCTTGCAAAAGTATTCATACCCCTTGAGCTTTTCCACATTTTGTCAGGCTACGACCACAAACATAAATATATTTTATTGGAATTTTATGTGAAAGACCAACACAAAGTGGAATACAATTGTGAAGTAGAAAGAAAATATATGTGATTTTAATATTGTTTTACAAATAGAAAACTGAAAAGTGCAGTGCACAAAAGTATTCAACCCCTGTTCTCTGAGTGCAACCAGTTGCCTTCAGAAGTTGCCTGATGATCAAATGTTGACTAAATGAGTAAATAGAGTCCACCTATGTGTAATCTAATCTCAGTACAAATACAGCTGTTCTGTGATGGCCTCAGTTTGTTAAGAGAATATTGGGAAGCAAACAGCATCATGAAGTCCAAGGAACACACCAGACAGGTCAGGGATAAAGTTGTGGAGAAGTTTAAAGTAGGGTTAGGCTATAAAAAGATTTCCCAAGCTTTGAACATCTCACAAAGCACTGTTCAATCCATCTTCCAGAAATGGAAAGAGTATGGCACAACTGCAAATCTGCCAAAGACACAGCCGTCCACCCGAACAAGCAGAGTACTGATCAGAGATGCAGCCAAGAGGCCCATGGTGACCCTGGACGAACTGCACAGATCCACAGCTCAGGTGGGGGAATCTGTTCACAGGACAACTATTATTCATGCACTGCACTAATCTGGTCTTTATGGAAAAGTGGCAAGAAGACAGCCTTTGTTAAAAGAAAACCACGAGAAGTCCTGTTTGCAGTTTGCCAGAAGCCATGTGGGAGACACAGCAGACATGTGGAAGAAGGTGCTCTGGTCAGATGAGTCCAAAATTGAACTTTTTGGCCTAAATGCCAAACGCTACGTGTGGTGGAAAACTAACACTGCACATCACTCTGAACAAACCATCCCCACTGTCACACATGGTGGTGGCAGCATCCTGCTCTGGGGGGGCTTCTCCTCAGCAGGGACAGGGAGAATGGTCAGAGTTGATAGGAAGATGGATGGAGCCAAATACAAGGCAATCTTGGAAGAAAACCTGTTGGAGTCTGCAAAAGACTTGAGACTGGGGCGGAGGTTCACCTTCCAGCAGGACAACGACCCTAAACATAAAGCCAGGGCTACAATGGAATGGTTTAAAACAAAACATATTCATGTGTTAGAATGGCCCAGTCCAAGTCCAGATCTAAATCCAATTGAGAATCTGTGGCAAGATCTGAGAACTGAGGTTCACAAACGCTCTCCATCTAATCTGACCGAACTTGAACTGTTTTGCAAAGAAGAATGGGCAAAAATTTCAGTCTCTAGATGTGCGAAGCTGATAGAGACATACCCCAAAAGACTTGCAGCTGTAATTGCAGCAAAAGGTGGTTCCACAAAGTATTGACTCGGGGGGGGGGGGGGGGGGGGTGAATACTTTTGCACACCACACTTTTTTATTTGTTAAAAAAAAAAAAAAAACAAAAACTGAAATCATATATCATTTTCTTTCTGCTTTACAATTGTATGCCACTTTGTGTTGGTCTTTGACATAAAATTCCAATAAAAATATATTTATGTTTGTGGTTGTAACGTGACAAAATGTGGAAAATGTCAAGGGGTATGAATACTTTTGCAAGCCACTGTAAAGTGAGAGGATTCCAGCCAATCAGCTGTCAGCATTCTGTTCCTAGTCTGTATCAGTTTGTAACATGGCTCCTTAGGCTGTTTTCACACTGCGTACCTGAGTCGGTATCTGAGTACCCTGGACCCCAAAGTCCGCTTAATTTTATCAATGTGAAAGCAAACGTTCCGTGTTCGAGTACCGTACCTGAGTCCAGCTGAGAAGGTAGTCCTGGGTATGGACTGCATGGACTCCAGTACAGTACGTTGCAGTGTGAAAACGATCTGATCCGAGACCGTAAGTGACCTAATCACCACTCTGACGACGGAAATGACCTAATCACCACGAGACCATAGAGGGTATGCACATGATGTCACCGCTAGCGGAAGTCACTGTGGTTCCGCCCACTGAGTGACAGAAAGAGGGAGATGAGTGACGGTGTTGGCTTCAATACTGTCTAAACTGAAGAACTATATTTAATAAAGAATGGGGAAGAGCTGTTGTGCAATTGATTGCATGAACAGGTTTGAAAAGCAGTCGATGCTATCGTTTTACAGACACCGAAAGACAAAGAAAAGAGAAGTAGATGGATCCACAAATCCAGGAAACCAAACCTAGATCTGTGGATCCCGTTTCGTGTCAGGTAACATTAATTTATGCTGCATTTTTTGGGTAAAATCATACTTTAAATGATGTATTGTTTTGGCTAACGTTACTTCTTAGTAAAGCTCTTGGTTTCATGATCAGATCTTTCATGGTTTTTGTCTTCATTTTGTGATTCTGAACCTTGTGCTCCTACATGATTAGTAAACTAACTTAAACTGAGGCTAACCTAGTTTTTCAAATATGGGGGAACTGGAGAATAAAGCTACGACAGTGAGAATAAAGTTGTAGTCATAAAAAAAACCCTCATAATTTAACAAAAATGTCATTCGTTTATGAGATCAAAGTCATCACATTCCGACAATAAAGCCATAATATTGTAAGAATAAAGTCGTACCCTGCTGGTCCACAGCAGTAGTATCTGTGTTGTATAAAGTTCTTGATCTGAACTAGACATAAATCTCAGTACCAGTAGATCATGCATATATTCACTGGGGTCAGTACGTGGTCTTCTGTAAATGCACTTTGGATCAGCTGGTTCTGGGCCCTAGTTTTGGACCCTGGTTGTCAGTGATGATAAAACCATGTATATTTGTTTCAGGTAAAAATAGCGATGATCCCCTACACCCTGGATGTCAGGATATGTGATTTCTGTCCACGTGTAAATGTTCATAGACCACTTGTTCTTTGGTAGCTCGTACGGATCCATGTTGAGTCCAGCTGTCCTTAATTTAATTTCATATTTCACATTTTGTGTTTACTGCTAGACTCCATCATGTTGAGCAGGTTGGTTTTTGCCACTCAGTCTGACTTAGAGGGGTGTGGCCCGGGGGTGGGGGTAGACGTATGTGCCAACCCTCTATAGACAGCGTTCTTGTTGTCTCCAGAAAAAAGCTTCGGAATTGCGCACCATGGGCTCACCTTACTGACCGAACCACTCAGTGTTGTATCAGGGACAATGAAAGTCGCTCTTCTTCACTTTGCCTCAAACAGGCTAACAGATAAAAAAGTACTGCCGCCATTGTAGACAACTGAACAGAACAGTTGCTCAGTTGATGATGTAAAGGTTTGTCTTCTTCTGACTTCCATATTTGTTGGATAGCGACAGAATTCCTTCCACACAACCACCTACTGTTTCGGCTGTGTAACACCCACTCATACTCGGGCACGGGCCGCAGTACGTGCTTGTGAACGCAACATCTGCAGGAAAAGTGTGAACGTATCCAGGTACAGCACGGATCCAGATACCCAGTGTGAAAACACCATTATGGAGCAAACATGGCTGTCAGTCCAATCCAGTGAGAAACCACCTCTGAAACAAACTGTGATTAATCCATAACCGTACATCCTATCTCAAAAATCCTTTCACGTGAGGCTTGTGGAGAGTTTCGTAGTCTTGTGAACATATTGCTGTATGATATGTAGAAAGAAAGTCCAAACTGAATAAGCACTGATTGCGCAAACATGGAGTTAGTCAAACATGTTAGTGAGAGAAGTTTAACATTGGAGTGAATGGGAGAAAAATCATTACTTCTTGCACTTGGAGGACTGTAGATCGAAAATGAAATGTTTTAAGATTAAAATGTGGATAGTGTTTGAAAGAAAACTGTCTTTCATATGTTTTGATGTATAAATTGTTGCTTAACTCCCAGAAATGTGAGAGTTATGAAGGGTTGTTCGCAAGGTTATTATCGTCAACGAAAACTAACGAAATGACAAAAACTAGAATTGTAAAAACATTTTCGTTAACTGAAATAAAAACTATAATTAAAAGAAAAAAACGATAACTGAAACTGTATTGTGTGTTTACAAAACTAAAACATATAAAAATTATGGATAAAATTCTCTTCATTTTCATCTTTGTCAATGTCGGATTGATATAAAATCGATTTATTTCCCTCAAGCAATTTTAGCTGCTGGCACCATATGATATTTAACGGTCCGTCACTTGTCGTCACTTGTTTTTTAGGCGTCTTCTTGTCCCCACTCTACCTGGAAACATGGAGAATAAAGTTGGGAGAAAGCAGCAGAGTCCTGTCTGGGATTTATTTGAATATGATGGAGAAGATAAAAGATATAAAGAAACTAAAACTAAGTATTTAGAAAATAACGAAAACTAATAAAAACTAGCAAACCTGCTCTAAAAACTAATAAAAACTAACTGAATTAGAGAAAAAAAAGGTCAAAACTAGATAAAACTAAACTATAATGAAAAATCCAAAACTGTTATATCCTTGGTTGTTGGTCGATTTTGTAACATAAAACTGAAGCATCTTCACTAGACAGCATTTCAGCCAATCAGCTGTCAGCATTCTGCTCCTCAATGCCCAGCAGAGCAATACAGAAGTCCATTTACAAAACCATGATTTTTTTTAGTATAATTTGGATACAGTTTGCACAGTTTTGGTGACAAAGCACAACTGGTAACATGTTGTTGATGAGAAATTCGTGCTCTTTCAGTCGACATAATTTATAAAAATGTGGGATAAAGCTGTCCAGACTGTCTTCTTCATTCATTGGTGTTAGAAGACAAAGAAGGGTGACATAGGCTTGGCAACTTTCAGGGATTATAGCAAAAAAAAATAACAGTCATGACAAAGTTGAATGCAACTTTTTTTGACAAGGGTTTGCCCTATCTTTTGGTGCCATTTAGAAGTCTGTATGACAGCTGCCCTCAGAGATGTTTTTTGAAGAATGGGAGTTTTTAAGGGTCTGTTTTACTTTGAAAAGCAAATTACCATGTTCTTGTTGGGAGTTAGCTCATGGGTGTCAGTGCATGATTTGTACGGCTCCGAGACCAAAAATTCAGTTTTCGTTTCTAATTATGTCACATTATTATGTCTACAAAAGCAAACATCAAAGCTGGAACGCTAAGTGTTTGTCTTAAATAGTCAAAACTGTATCAAGCAAAATGAAGTACAGAGAAGGATGAAAAGTAAAAATGGTGATAAATATTTACTCTCCTCGCTGTTATAGATCGTCATACAAGTATAGTTTACAAACTTGAAAATGCATGAGTCTAGTAACGTCATTTACAAGGCTTTTACACAGCCTAAATTAAACAGTGTAACTGAATAAATCTACCTCAAATATACAAACTAACTTTACACACATCATATGGACAGAGTAAAGCACCAAATGTCCCAGCACACTGCAGTTAAAATAAAGACCAAGCTCTGAATCAGAGTTTTACATATCCTTTATTATAACATAATAAGAACATACAGAAAAATAGGTTTGGTCCATGAAAAAGTCTGCAGATTCAAATAATACTACAATCCCCCAGTGTTGTGTTTTTACACCCCAAAGGTTCCCATATTTATTTCAGATCATCTACTCGCCCAAAACCTGATTAGTGTATTTCTGGAATTTATTAAACATAGTACGTGTCACAAAAGTTTTCAGTCAGCACTCTCGTCTTTGCGATTACAGATACACACGTGAAAGTTTAAAAAAAAAAAAGGCGTCAGTTCTTCAGCCATAGTGTCGGAGAAGCCACGACTCTTTCCATCTGCAGGGCCTTGTCAGACCGAGGCTGTGGTCGCTGTGTGGTTTCTCTGCTCTTCGGTAAAATACACAGAAGGCAGAGAAATCAACTCTTGTACATTTTGCTGCAAAGGAAACTACAGTCTTTATGATGCGGAGAGCTAGATCACTGTACTCAGAGAGGGCCGATTAAATATAAATACTGGTTCAACTATCTGAGCATAGACAAAGAGTTAAGAAAAACATCTGCCAGGACAGGAGATACAGTTTGACTTCACGTCCATCTTCATGTTTTTCTGTTCAGTATTTACAAAACTATATAGACTAGAGGTACTCATACTAACTACTTCCTTTATTATCTGTACTAACTAACAAGACAAGTACTGATATAATACACATTTTCTAAACCAAGAATCATTAATAATAATTATTTTAAAAAAAGCATTTAAAAAAATGGCACCAGCTACGTTTCATTTGCCACGACCGATTGTACAACAGACTGTGGCAAAAACTGTCAGAAAACCAATGACAGCTTCCAACAAAGTGACACATGAATGACCAGAATGTGCAGCAAAGTGCTCCCACTCATCACAGACACAACCACAATCAATATTTAACCTAACGGGGGGGGCTGGGCTAGGAGTGTAAAATGTAAATTTACTTTCCAAAAAGGGGAAACAAAGAGCAGCACATTCCTGCTGATTTAAGATTATATTTTTTTTTATTATCTTGGGACCAAATGCATTAAAAGTTACGGGGTACAGTCTGCCCTCTGTGTTATATTTAGGTACAATCTGTGCTTTTGTGTGGGCACAATGTATCAAAATGAATGGAATGCTTCTAGGTAAGGCTTAGACATGCAAGAGAAAATACTTTGTGCTCAATGAGCTTTGGTGAGAAAGGAGGAGGAGGAAGAGGCGCACGGAGGGGGGGATGCTATAAAAAAAAATGTGGAAACTGCAACTAAACTGTAGAAGTAGTTGAGCTGCAACATGAAGATAAAAAGCAACATCCTATATGACGCTGACACCATCTATCTATGTCTAAGTCTGTGAGAAAACTGGGAGGGTTTCATTTTCAACATCCCACACACACACGCACACACACTAGTTATCTTCAATAGCACGGCCTGTTTAGTCGATTGACTTCCATCTGTGGACAAATCTTCTTAGGTGTTCCTGATGCCAAGCGCCTGCTCCAGCTCCTGTCGCCTCTGCTGGACCTGAAAGCCATTTTCACATAGATGATTTAGTCTCCAGTAAATGATGAACAACCTGCTGCTAAATAAGCAGCTCTGAGACGGCGTTAATTAACAGGGTGTTTTCAAATGGTTGGGGAAAATTAGCCTGGTACTTACAGAAAATGCATTTACATGAACCACTAATAACTGAAATAATAGTTGGAATAAAAATACCGCTTTCAACCATTTCAATCAGAATAAAAACCCAATCTAATCAGTATATAAGGGCGATGAAAACATTTATAATCCCTTCAAAGAACATATTAGTGCTTAATAATCACTGCCTGGCTGGAATCAGTTTATGCCTTCAGATGAGATGTGTTAGCAGACCGACTAAAATATGCTGCTAGTATAACAAAATTATCTGTAGCTCGTACATTGAGTTTAGTGGAGACCTTCAAAACACGTTAGATCAGTACAGTCTTTAATGAGCACAACTCAACACACTAATATGTTGATGATCTCTATCCACACTACTGTTCTGACAAAGTTTTAGAAATGAGCTCAAAACATTCAAACATCACTGAACTGTGTATCAGGAATTGATGTAGATTGTTTGAATACCATCTTGAATCAAACCAGTGAAGGATATATAAGGACTAATAAGGCCCAACGATACGGCAGATGAGGGTGTGTGTGCTGTCATTTCATTAGTCATCTTTATCTGTCTGTACTATAACACAACCATGGAGTTTTGTAACTAAAATAGGGTCAGCAGTGTTTCTAAAAGGTTTTAGTTTGTTAAAAATCTGAGTTAAGAGTAGATAAAAAGTCATGTGTGAGTGTGGACATCATTACAATCTAATTCAGCAGTAAATGAGACAGTGTTATGGAGTTCATCCCTTTGTTGGAGAACTTCCAAGACTGGATTGTTGAATGTTGCGATGGTTAAAAGAGGTTCAATGAGATGTGTTCAAAAGAATGTCTGAAAAATTAATGATGCTGGAGAAGTTGGAGGAATAGGTTTTTCTTTCTAATATTTCTAGTAGTTTAGAAGCCTTACAGTGAGAGGATCCACTTCACACAACAGTATTTTATGTAGATTAAATACTCTGGGCATGTAAACACCTTATTTAGTATTCATATCTACAGCTACACTCAAATGTAATTAGGTTGAACTGCAGCTAGAGACATGGCTAACAAGCTGAGGTTTAGCAGCTGCCATATTTGTCATAGTTGAAAGTGTAAATATCATCAACCACTACTGATAGGCTTTGTAAAATTTTTACCTGGTGCGCCTCACATCCAAAGGACAGGCTTGTAATTACCTCCGCCAGGAGGTATTGTGATCACTTTGCTTTGTGTGCGTGCGTGTTTGTTTGTTAGCAAGATAACGCAAGAAGTTATGGATGGATTTTCATGAAATTTTCAGGAAATGTTGATACTGGCACGAGGAAGGAATTATTAAATTTTGGTGGTGATCGGGGGGGGTTAGATCTGTCTTGATGGAGGTCTGCGCTCACCAAGTGCTTTTCTTGTTTAAGTCCATTGTGTTCTTCTTAGTGCTGAAAAGGTTTTTTTTGTGGCTAATTGTTCCTTCTATTCACAAATGGAGCATAACAAAGAAAGCACTACTAATAAGAACAAATGCAGAGTATTCAGAGGATGGGTTCCTGATTTGACCAGTTTACACTGTAAGTCAAATGCTGACTTCAAACAAACTTGTCAGAATTGTCTTTTTAATTCTTCATATGAGTGGATTTTATGCAACACCATTCAAACTAAAAACAACAAAACCTACAATAGACGTATAAACTAAATCATTGCATCAAGCAAAATTTGTTGCACTGCATATACAGACTTAAAAAATGATAAACCTATCTTTTAAAAGCTCAGGTCAACAAATTCATCCTCTATGAATGTATTCCAAAGGCCATAGAAATCCATCAGATATTTTTTTAACCAGTTGGACTGAACTGGCCTCACTGCAAAAATCTAAATCTTACCAGATGTATTTTTCTCATTTCTAGTAAAAATACCTCATCACACTTAAAATAAGACATAATTACTTAAAGAGTAACTTTTCAGTGAGATATAAGAACAACAGATCTTGAAAATCTTATTTCAAGAAATCTTACCAAGGTCATTTTCACTTGTTCGACTGGCAGATTTTTTTTTTTGCTTAATTCAAGATTTTTTCGCTTAATTTAAGTAAAAAAATCTGCCAGTGGAACAAATGAAAATGATCTTGGTAAGATTTCTTGAAATAAGATTTTCAAGATCTATTGTCTAAAAATAAGTTCTTATATGTCACTGAAAAGTTACTCTTTATGTTATTATGTCTTATTTTATACATGATGAGATATTTTAACTAGAAATGAGAAAAATACACTTGGTAAGATTTTGATTTTTTCCAGTGCTCTGTCTTACAGTGGCTAAACAAAGAGAGGACAAAGGACAACATGCGTGCAGATTACCTTGGAGTAGAAGTAGCGACATACAGCCTCCTGGGCCCATGGCTGGTAGTAAAACTCTGCTCTTCTTTCTTCTTCTGGGTTTCCTACCACATCTGTCATGGTCTGTGAAGAGAAAATGCCCAAATTAGACCATACACCATCTTAAATAGCCTCGAGCTGAGAACAAACATCTAGTAAATCAAACAATGCTGCAGCAGTAATGGACATATTGTTTTGATAAGGTCGACTGAGCTGTTGCTGAGGGAGTCACCAGCCAGCTCTGGACCAAATTACTTCAATTTCACAGAAATTTAACTGAACAAACAGCGCAGGTGGGCGACAGTTGGTCACCTGCTCAGTCAGCATACAGAGGGAGGGGGGAGAAGAGCATGTGCTCAGTCCAGTAAATGGTTCCAACTCCCCCGTGACGCTGCCCTCTTGTGTTACAGCTCAGTGAGCAGGAGGGGCTTTGTGTGTCCAAGGCCAATTCATTCAGTCTTAAAACAAAGAGCCTTTCTGGATTTAACTTGAGTTTTAATTCCTTTAATTGAAATGCTTCGGCAAGTATTTGATTTTGGTTGGTCATTCAGTGTATTCCAAGGTCTGTTAATAAAATAAAACAGACTGTTGCTCTGCTGTTTTAAAGCAATATTAAATTCTTTACAGACATGTAATGAAGAGAACAATACACGTCCATTATTATTAGTACATTTACAATATGCTTCATCCTGTTGGCATTTATTTCACAATTATGACAGACTTAATGTACAATATCCCTGAGTTTGAGTTTTTAGACACCAAACCGTTTGACTTTATCTGCTTCCTTTTAAACCCTGTTGATTGTGTAACTTGTCTATTTTATTTTGTTACCTTTGTGAAGCACTTTTTTGATAAGGCATCTATAAATGAAGATTATGATAGCAATATTAAATAAACTAGTTTTTTCCTTGTAGTCCAAACAGATTCTGTGACACAGCAGACCACTTTCAACTATTGAGTTCCACATCCAGTATGAGATCAAAGCTGAAAAATTATATATTGAAGCTAATTAAGTTGATGTTAATTTTGTGTTTCTTTCTGATACTTTTATCCTTCATCATAAATGCTTAGATTTAGGGTTAAATTACTGGTTATTGGTTTGTTACTTTTGCATGTTGTCTTTCTTGCTTCTATTAAATGTGGTTTTTGTTGGAGTTTTGAATTAACTTTTATATGCTGTCATGTTATATTGAATTCTATTTAAGGTACCGTTGTTGGAAAAGCTGCTATTTCTTCCTTTTCATCTTTCTCAAAGCGGATTTGTTTGTGAAACACTGTTGCATAATCAGGTAAACTGCCTCTAGACCTCTGAGTAACTGACAGTAAGACAGAGTTTAACTTCTGAAATGACTTTAAAAAGGTTTTCTTATTTAAAAACACATAATATAAAACTGTTAACGCGTGTATGAAACACCGGTAACTGATGGGTTGTGAAGGTGAAGGCTGTCTCTCCACTGATTCCCTGCTGATGACGGTCACACTCACCTTGAGGTCTCTGCACTGGGACTGCAGCCAGTCGTTGATGAAGCCCTGAGGATCTCGAGCAAAACTCAGCATGAACTCTCTCTGGGTCTTCAGCTGGTTAATGGTCTCAATGGTTTCATGAATCTGATTAAGCAAACAAAGGAAGGACCATCAATTTTAATTAACTAATGAAGTTTTAATTAAACACTCACTGAATGTCATTAATCAAATCTAAGGCCACTAACAGAATATGCGAGCACAGATGTTTGCATATTAAAATCTTTCAGTGAAAGTCCATTCTCAGTATTAAAGGACCTTTCATAAATCTTCAAGTGTTTAATGGAAACTTGGTGGAAACTAAAAAAATCTGTTCTGAGGTGAAACAAAGCAATGATTACTCCATATATTCACATATGAATAAGTGAAAAATATCTGAGCACCACCAAATGTACTGTTCTTCAGCCAAACTTACACATGTGAGACTACAGTAAACAGAAACAACTGTTGCTTTTTCTAGAAGAAATTGGATTTAGATCATAGGAAATGCCATGTCAGACCACATACACAACACTGCAGCTGACTGTCTTGGTGTGCAGGGATCAGTTCAGTTTACATTAAAGCAGTGTTATTAAATTGTTTTTCCCCCAAATACACAATAAAAATTGACACTGAAGCTAATGGCGAGTTACAAAAGTGACATAAATGTCATAATCAAACTAATTTTTAAGACTGGGGGGTGGTGGAGTGGTGGGTGTCCCATTATCTAAAGACATTTCAATGCCTAAAATTCACATCATTGGATTTGCCTTTTTAGGAACTGAGGAAACTGGTATCCGGTCAACAGGAACAGGGTGGATGTGAGTAATTGTCACCAACCCAGAAATAATATCAAAAACTGAATGGTGACTACAAACAATACACAAGCTCTCTATTTACACTGTTGACTTGTGTCAGAACAAAGACTACCCAGGGGGATGTCTTTTAAGGGAAGGCTTCATGTCTTATCAGTGTGATTACAGCCATCAGAGTGAAGGTAATGACTGTTAGCAGGAGGTCAGGAAGACCTGGCTGACCTGGAAACTCGCTACAGAAAGGGCAATAATACACAGGCAACAATTGGTGTGAGCATGTATGTGTGAAATTGACCACAGCAGGCTCACAAAATTGAGGAGAAAAGGAGACATTGGAGGCAGAGGTTCAATGAAAAAATTGCCTATTCTCCAAATAATTACAAGCCATTTCAACTATTGGCTGAAGCTTAATGCCATCAATTTGAAACCATGCTATTTGTTGGAGTCCAAGCTGCAGAGCATTTACACAAGATTTAAAAGTGTAACACTTTAAAACAGCACAGAATAAGTGCAGAAACAGGAAACATGACTCCACCTATAGACATAACTTTCCTTCAGTGGACAGACCCAATGTACATGTGTAAAACTTTGGGGGATGAACACAAAGGTCAGTTTCATCTTCACAAAGAGCAGCTGGTGACTGCTGAGATGAAGTCTGTACCTTGTTGTCGAGTCCTGCTATTTCCTGCTGACTGGCTGTGGAGAGCAGGAATGAGTTCATCTGGGTTTTCAGCGTGTCGTCCACCTCAACGTCAATGTCATAGCAAGCAGTTTTCTTTTGGTCGTTAGGGTCCACACTGTTGGAAATATTCAGTGCTTACAGTTCATTCATTGCTAGTGTTATGTGAGGACAGCAACCTGACCTCAGACATATGAAAAATCTTAAAACAAAAAAAACTGTGGACATTGCTTATGCAATACACACTGATGCACAGACAATGGGGGGGTCAGAATAACAAAAACTAATCAGTGCTTGCAATGGTGCTACAGAATTGCTAATTGGTGCTCTCAATTCAATAATTACTGCTCTCAATATATCTGTATTGATTGCCTTGATTTAATAATCTTACATGCATATACAAACAAGCTTAAGAGGACATAGGTAAATGCAGTCTTTTTTATCAAACTAGCCATCAGTAAGAAGCAAATTAAACTTTAGCTACCCCGAATCACAGAGGAACCATCATAATAATGGACAATCAGGATATGATATAAAGGCTATGACTCTATCTCATTAAAATAATGATAAATAAAATCAAATTTATCTGTCATTCCCGAAAGCAAAAGCAGAAATTAAAGAAACAAAAAGAAAACTGATTTTGCTCAAGTGATGCATGTGCTGCTTTTTTTCTTGGTCAAAAATACTACGAGTCATCTATGAAAGACCTGAGTTCCCCTTTTGCCTTTTTAAAAACACAAAATAACTTTAATATATTCTTTCAGCAATTAAGAGTACCGCTATTATTATTGCAACGAACAGCGTCATTCTCCCCTTGTGTCTGTTGCTGAACATGCACAGATGCCCATTTAGCAGCAGCTTTTATCACATTTCTTGTTCTTCACAATCTAATCAATAACGATGAACAAAAGCTAAAGCAAGTGTTTTATAAATATTGTATCTGTTGTTTCAGGTCATGAAATAAGTCTGTGAAGCCCATAACATAGCACAGACACTGCATGGATATACTGTATTATTAGGCCTCTCAATATATCTGTGAGTAAGAAACATCACAGAGGAAGTTTTCATCAAATGTCTGACTGACTGCACCACATATGTTTACTGTCCTCTGCATGTGTATTAAATGTTAAATCCCAAAGCACAACTTGTGTAAGTAATTAGAGAGCACCTGTGTGACACCTCTGGGGCTCTGCAGTGGCGACCTTGTATTTAAAGACGTTACCTGATCACATGATTGATGATGATGGGCTCTGGGGGCATCAGGAGGGCATGCAGACGCTGTGGGATCTCAGAGAACTTCATTCGTTGAGTCTCAAAAATCTGAAAAATCAAGCATTATGCATATTGTAGTCATATGCTGATCCCACAGATTCATGTTGAATTTGTCAGTAAAAATACCAAGTGAACTATGTTTTTTCCAGTAGTCATTCAAGTATCATCTGTTTTATTTGAAACCTGTAATAAGTGATCTGGTCCATCTTTATATTTTTCCTACATTAATCATCTTCAGGTCGAATAGAACTTTTGGCGTCTAGTGTGTTGGACCTTGACTGACAGGTCTATGCGACAGCTCGCTCACCTAGCTGTCATAGACTCAGAATTTCTTTTTCAAACCAACTGCATTATTTAGCCAATAGACAGCGCCACTGCAGATATGGTTAATTAATAATTCCACTAACAAGACTGTAAAATGTTTTTGTGACACAATGCTCCTTTTGTCCAAATACAGCCAAATCACAAACTACTGGCCTCAAAATATCAGTTCAGAAACAAATGGGTGATGTCATGATTCCTTTGTCCACTACTTACTTACAGTATTGTTGGGACATTTTGATGTGGTTTACTGAATACACATTTATTCTATTGTGCTTCTGTTTGTACATTTGGTTTTATCCTTCATCTGGATTCTGCATGTGTAATAAACTTGATATTCTGGCTTCAACTTTCCTGTCAACTAAAACACATATCTGGCTTTATTTACAGTGGTTTATAGCCACAAATTACTTCTTATATACACAATCTATGCAACCAAGTAATTTTAATAAACAACTTTGAAAATTCCTTGGTATCATAAACTACATAATCTTATATGTTCAGCTTTCTATTGAGGTCACCATTAATTTTCCACAACCATCTGTTTATCTTGGCACAGTTGTGAAAAAAAATGTGCTGGGAAACCAGTCAGTGACTCACGGAGACAAAAGTCTCCATACAAGGAAAGAAGAGGAGAGAAAGCAACTGCACAACATCAAGTGCAGGAATGAGCAGGGACTGTCAAATATTTCCATTTTATGAACCACATAGAGCCTGAAACTTATTCTTGGAGTGAACAAAAAAAGAGGGGTATGGTAAAATATCCTGGAAATTTGATGCCAGTTTGGAAGGAAGTGGAAATTACCACAGGCTACAAAGGACCATACTGACCTGCTGCAGGTATTTGTCACAGTTGATGAACTCTCGCTCATGGGGGTCTTGGAGCTTATGGGTTTTGACGTACTGCCACAGGGCCTGGATGATGACAGGTCTGGTTTGTGTGTGGATACCCAGCATACGAGCCAGCCGAGGGTCCAGCTTGAACTGAGGGGGCTGTTTGGTGATAAAAACGAAGAAAGAAAATGAGTAATATTAAGTGCATATGCTGCCCAAAGCAGATTTGGCGCCTTTTTCAATTCAACTCTCTGCTAAGGTCAGAATTAAAGTTGGAAAAGAGCTTGAAGGAAGGATTCCTAAAGTGAGAAGCTGAGCTGAGTACCTGGTAGTCAAGCATGAGCAGAACGGTGCAGCGGACACCCACATCACCTGGCCTCTTCACCTGGAAACCATCAGTCTCCTGGGTGGTGGCAGTCCTATGCCACTGAAACCATTAAGAAAAAAGTCAGCTGCATTTGAATCTATTCATTTCAGTTTCCACTGTCAAAGCAGCAACACAAGTAATATTCACAGAAAGAACAGCAATTTTAAACATGACGTGCTGCACACTTTAGATCCCCCTCAGCCAAATATAGTATAAGATTGTGTTGAAAGTTATTGCCCTATAATTTAGATTGTCTTTGTGTAAAACTTATTACATATGTATTTATATTTGACAGTACTCAGATACTATAATTGCACAAGGCCATTTGACCTTGAAAAAGTAGGTCAAGGTCACCTATTTTCAATAGGCTTCTGCTCCATGCCAAGATGCATCCACAGTATAAATTTGGTGCAGATATCTCAATGTATTGTCTAGATAATGCAATTATGGTGTTGCATGGACAGACAGCCGGACCGACAGACAGACGACAAAATGATTACAATACCCCTCGGGTAAGGGGTAAAAACTGAAAAAAAAATATCTGATCATAAAAATGTTAAGGTACTGTTTCCAACACAAATATACCTGAATTCTGCAAAGAAAACACTACCAAGATGCATAACAATCTCAAGGAAGAAAATGAAATTAAAGAGTGACTGGTATACAATTCAAGTATCTTACTTCCACTAGGTGATTATCTGGACCATACAGATCCTTGTCCAATTCAATCACCAGGGACTTGAAGAAAGAGGAGAACTTTCTCTTCTGTTTGGTGGCTTCATACTTGGACACGGCCGTCTGCAAACAAATGTTGGGGTTAATGAGTAAAATCAATCTGTTGGTTTTATGTGTGTGTGGTTTTTTTTATCTGAAAAATAATAGGATGTAGCCTCTTAAGCCAAGTTGCTCCCAGTGCTGGGGGCGACCATTCAGGGAAATGTCTGTTGCCATGGTAATGCTATGCAATGCTTGTAACATGCTATACATCCATGTAAGACAAGAATGTCAGATAAAAGGTCGACAAAACCAATTGTCTGAAAACAGAACACAATCCATACAGGCACTTAAATGGGCAAATATATACAGTCAGAGATGAGCATATGACATGAATGATTTCATAAAAGAAAAATAGGACCTTTATCTCACTGGCATGTCCTATCAACAATCAATAGCAAGTTGAATTTGCGTTATGTTGGAGTCCTATGGTCTTGATGCAGGAGCTCAATCTCCCAATAGAAGTGGGTGGTATTTTCACTTGAGGAGAAGTCAACACATTGAATGTCCATATCTGTCTTCCTATCAGTGCTCAATAGTAACTAGAAGCACTCGGAGAGCGCAGACCTCCGCCAAGGCTGATCAGTGGGCCCCCCCGTGGGCCCCCCCACCCCCGATCACCCCCAAAAGTTAATCATTTCTTCCTTATCCCATTTCCAACAAACCCTGAAAATTTCATCAAAATCTGTCCATAACTTTTTGAGTTATGTTGCACACTAACGGACAGACAAACAGACAGACAAACAAACCCTGGCAAAAACATAACCTCCTTGGCGGAGGTAACTATAATGATATCTCTAACCATTTCCATGTTATAAGCCATCAAAATATGGACCATTATTGAGTAAAGACACATTTTTAATATTTCAAAAATTAAAAAATCTAAATTTCTCTAAACTGTGAACAAACTTGGTAGACATTTCCCCAAGGAAGCTACATATGGAATTTGAAATAAATTCGACCGTTACTTTCATCAGAGAAGATGTTATGATGATAGAAATTGCTAACAAAGATGATGCCAGGCACAACGCCTTCACAATAGCTCACACCCTTGGCCAGTGCTCTAACCAGTGCAACAAACTTATCACTGCTAAGCTAACACTCAGCAGATCCAACAATAGAAGTATTAGTGCTCTACCACTAAAACTCACTGAATGAACCTAAGAAGAGGAAAAATAAAGGTTGCATTATGACACAATGATTACGTATTTTGTCTGAAATTGACTGATTTCTAATCATAACCTAATCATTTCTAATCATCCTTATCATAAGTGCATTGGCTGATAGCTGAAGTTTCTTTCATATAAAACTGTTTTGTGTTACACTAAAATTATTCCCACTGGAAACAAATGGCCCAGGATACATTAAGCATCAACCCTTAGTTTTGAAGCAGTTGTTGAAAGAGGCAAACAAACACTACTTGAAATTGCCACTCCACCATTTACTTAGCCATAAATACCCATAAAGTATGTGCATGAAGATCTCAAAACACAATAGATCCAGTATACAGTGTAAGAGGCTTACATCCTCCAGCAGGCGGCCCTCAACACGTAGCTCCCATGATGCCACTGTTCCTTCACCGTCCTCAGCATCAGGCTTCGCAGGGTTGAAAGTGTTTGATATGAAGATCCTAAGCTTTCGCTTTTGCTACAATCAAGGCAACAAAAGGAAATTCGTATGACATTAGGCACTCAAACATCTAAAATCTAAACTGATAATGGGCACAGCTGGAAGAACTACTGTGTAAACACAGCACAGCAGGTTAGTGTAGAGAATGTTAAGAGGATCAGCAAATATGTAATAATGACAGATATAATGGTATCTCTGCTGATCCTTTACATTAAGTCTTTTATATGAATTTAACTTTAGATCAATTGAATGGTCTTCGATGAAACATTGAGATCAAGACAAAGACACGGACGCAATCTCAGACATGACATCTGCAGAGTACACGCTTTAATTATGATGGTATCGTATGACACATTTTACATTTATTAAAAACTGCAGCTCCTCGCATTTAGATATTGCACTAAGTCACAGTTTGCCATTTTAATAACATTTTGTATATTTCTTCAGTCCATTACCAGTTGTCTGCTAGTACATATGCTAGATCACAAGAGCAAAGCCCACCTTGATGTGCAACATGGGAAAAATGTATAAGCTTAAAGCCTTGAAGTGAAAATTCAGTAAGCAATACCTTAATAGGCCTTTTGAGAGCCTCCTGAATGTCCAGTCTCTTGCGCATGATGGTCTGGTCAAGTTTCCTCTCAAAAGCCAGCAGATCCATGTAAGCCTGAGACTCTGGGACCAGTTCCCTAATCTGGGGAAAACAAAAGACAATGATTTTTACCAGTGCAACATTCAGAATACTCCAAGAAGAATTCAGTGTTTCAGAAGAAAACAGACAGTATCAAAAAGCAGAACAGGTTTACACATTAACTTATCAACTTAACATTGAGTACTGTAAAATGGAGGGTGTTCTTGATGATTTCCAAGGTAAAGTAACTGGACTAAACAAATAAAAAGAGTATTTTTTTCTGTCAGAGGGGTGGACTACATAAGAATAAATACACTATATTGCCAAAAGTATTGGCTCACCCATCCAAATAATCAGAATCAGGTGTTCCAATCACTTCCATGGCCACAGGTGTATAAAATCAAGCACCTAGGCATGCAGACTGCTTTTACAAACATTTGTGAAAGAATGGGTCGCTCTCAGGAGCTCAGTGAATTCCAGCGTGGAACTGTGATAGGATGCCACCTGAGCAACAAATCCAGTCGTGAAATTTCCTGGCTCCTAAATATTCCACAGTCAACTGTCAGCTGTATTATAAGAAAGTGGAAGTGTTTGGGAACGACAGCAACTCAGCCACGAAGTGGTAGGCCACGTAAACTGACGGAGCGGGGTCAGCAGATGCTGAGGCGCATAGTGCGAAGAGGTCGCCAACTTTCTGCAGTCAATCACTACAGACCTCCAAACTTCATGTGGCCTTCAGATTAGCTCAAGAACAGTGCGCAGAGAGCTTCATGGAATGGGTTTCCATGGCCGAGCAGCTGCATCCAAGCCATACATCACCAAGTGCAATGCAAAGCGCCGGATGCAGTGGTGTAAAGCACGCCGCCACTGGACTCTAGAGCAGTGGAGGCGCCTTCTCTGGAGTGACGAATTGTGCTTCTCCATCTGGCAATCTGATGGACGGGTCTGGGTTTGGCGGTCGCCAGGAGAACGATACTTGTCGGACCACATTGTGCCAAGTGTAAAGTTTGGTGGAGGGGGGATTATGGTGTGGGGTTGTTTTTCAGGAGCTGGGCTTGGCCCCTTAGTTCCAGTGAAAGGAACTGGGAATGCTTCAGCATACCAAGACATTTTGGACAATTCCATGCTCCCAACTTTGTGGGAACAGTTTGGAGCAGGCCCCCTTCCTCTTCCAACATGACTGTGCACCAGTGCACAAAGCAAGGTCCATAAAGACATGGATGACAGAGTCTGGTGTGGATGAACTGGACTGGCCTGCACCGAGTCCTGACCTCAACCCGATAGAACACCTTTGGGATGAATTAGAGCGGAGACTGAGAGCCAGGCCTTCTCGTCCAACATCAGTGTGTGACCTCACAAATGCGCTTCTGGAAGAATGGTCCAAAATTCCCATGAACACACTCCTAAACCTTGTGGACAGCCTTCCCAGAAGAGTTGAAGCTGTTATAGCTGCAAAGGGTGGACCCACGTCATATTGAACCCCATAGACTAGGAATGGGATGTCACTTAAATTCATATGCAAATCAAGGCAGGTGAGCAAATACTTTTGGCAATATAGTGTATATGACTGCATTAGTATGAGTCTGGATGTCAGATCTGAGATTACTTTGTTTATCCTTAACATAGGGTATGAGTCAGACTAGGAGAGATACATTTATCATTTCTCAGATAATGGGTGTACTTTACAGAGTTTTTACTCACAATTATTGCACAGCATACAATAATGTCAGCATAGACTTTCAAAGATGCATTTCAGCTAATTTTTTTGGACATTTAAATATGATAAGAGATAAACTGACTTAACCCAACATTAACAACACTGACACTTATATCTTCAACAAATTATCTTGCTTTCAGTAACGCCCCATTAATCCTTTCATCAGAATCATTACTGTCTTTTACAGACAAACACCCTAGTGTTCTGGGCCACATGAATTAAAATTCCAATGGCATAGCAAATGCAATCTCTAACAACTCAAGGCCAGAAGTAATGGATTTCCATGCCTGTTGTTTAATACTCACCCTCTGAGGTAGAATTTTATCAGCCATCTTCTTCTTCTTTGTGCTGTAGAAATAAATTATCAAAGTAAGATAAGTTTTTCACAGTTTGAGTCAGAGCAGCTCTCTGTGTTTTCAAAACAAGACAAAAGAACCCATTACGTTCCACTACTCCTAGGTCACACACACACACACACACACACACGCACACACGCATACACATACACACGCAAAAGCAAACATGTATCAATATAATGACAAAAATTCTGCCCCACTGGAAATGAAGTTAATTTTTCTATTCTGATCTCAATCGTCTATTTCTCCAACTAAATGTGATCTTGGCTACCTTAAACATTCAATTAAAATGTTCTTTCAGCATCTTGTTTTGTGTTTTTTTTTATCCTTAAGGATGTTTTTTTTCATTCATCAGTTAATAACAATAAATGTCAGTTAATAACATTAAATGTTAAATCACCTCTTCTTTTGAGCTAGAAAGGCTAACTTTGGGGCAAAAATAACAGATGTTTAGTTGTCATTTTGTTGTGATTCTAAGCTATTCTTTGAGATCACATGACAAATAGTGAAACGTTTTGGAAACCTAGAGGTAAATAAATGAATAAGTCATACTATAAAAACATACCAATAATTACCATGATCTTTTTAATGGACAGCCCTACTTTGTTTTCTGTTTGAACAGAAGTGGCACAGACGAGGACTTACTGCTGGTTGCGGCTCTGCTGCTGAACCTGTTGGATCTGTTGGGGGGCAGGTCTCTTCCGAGATGGATCCATCACACCAGGCATCCCAGGGCGAGATACAGGACTCCCACCATATCCTGGAGGGCCCATGGCTGGTCCTTGAGGTGTCATACGACTGGATGGTGGCATCCCTGGTCTCTGTAGAAGATGCACAAAAATTAATTTTTTAGAGCTAAAAAACTATAACATACAAACAGGCATATTGTGTTTCACTTAAGACTTGTTACTAACAGACTGTTGTAAAAGAGGTATTTTCAAGCTTGTGTGAACTAGTAATTTTTCTGCCAACAAAATGGTTGATAACACAGTAAAGTAAGTAACAATATGGCGACTATGCTGAACCACTTGTCTGCTGAAAAAAATAAATACCAAATTTTTGGCATTTAGAAGAAGACCATGTGTGCTTTTTTATATCCAAACACATTGGATTACTTTGCTTGTAAATATCTCCCACTTTGCCATTAGTAAACGACTTTTTTGATGAATTTTCATTGAGTACATAAAGGTCTTTCTGACTGACTAATTATTTAACTTGGGAGCATGTTTGCACCTTAGAGAACAGGGTGGAAAAAGCATCAAAACCTGTAAATGCCTTTCGTTACATGTGTTAATAATTCCAGTCCCAGTGTTTGAGCACAGGTATCTTGTTCACACACATGTACCTTACAGGTTTTCATTTAGTAAATAATTAGTTACAATAGGCAGTTATCTAAGGCAAAAGCTTGCATTTTTAAAATTTATTCTATCCCTTATTTTAACCATTCTTGAATTGCTTTTAAATATGCATGATGTTCAATATGGTACACTTGCTCCTATCAAATACACTTATGCACAAAAGACAGAAACTGACTGATACTGAGCATGTATATTAATACTCGTAAAAGTGCTCCGATACAAACACACCGATACCACTTGACGGCAGCCTGGCATTAACCTCATAGTGCAGCATGTACGCAGTGGAGGAGTAATGTCAGCAGTTTTTCAAAATAAATGACGGTGGCAAAAGTAATGGTGACTGCAATTTGCATTAACAACACAGATGGATACGGATGGAGCGTACTGTCTGTCCTCTGCGTACATTCCGTACGTAATTCTGTCCGTTTTCCAGGAGCCTGCAGATGCATACCCAGAGCCATATAAAATTATTTTATAAGGCTCTATGTGTACCCAGAAGGAGAAGCAGGACCACTGGGAAGGTGGCGGAGGTAGGAGGTAGCGGATCTTTTCAAAGAGCAACTGTGTGAGTTAGTGAAAAACTACTGACATACTTATGACAACTATCCTCATCAATATCAGTATTAGTATCCACATTAGTATGACCTCCTCTGTCATCACCATGTTTGTTATTACTGACTTCCTTCTTCAAAAAAAAAAAAAAATTTACTCTTCTTCGTGGTATTTGGCAAGTATGGATAATTAAGAGTAGTGCCCTCTGGTGGACTGATTAAGAAATGCTTATTCCAATGCATTAAATGTCAGTAGCAGCTAGGGATGCAATGGTACAGGTTATCCACGGTTCGGTATGTATTGCGGTTCTTGAGTCACGGTTCACAGTACGGTACGGTACGGTTCAGACGAAGAGGCCGGATGGAGCCCAGCTGTGTGCCAAAACATAACTGGGAGTTGATGGAAAGCCTTAAGGCTCATTTATGTTCTCTTCATATAAGTAAATAGATAAGCCTGTTTCTAATGTTGTTATGCATCACTGCCTTCATACTTCCTTGTGTCCAGTACGTTGGAATGAACGTTTCTCATTCAATCCACCAGAGGGCGTCGTTCTTAATTACCATACTGGCTGAATACCATGAAGAAGAGTAAAGTTTTTTGAGAAGAAGAAGAAAGTCAATAATAACAAATATGGTGACGACAGAGGAGGCTTTACTAATGGTAAGGGTAGTTGGAAGTAGAAGGGCTGTGCTCCGCTGTGTCTGGCTCTAGACGGGTTCTGCTGGGTCCTGCTCTAGATGGGCTCCGCATCCAGCTCCAACCAATGACAGCAAAATTCCCTAAATCATGCAAGGCTCTAACATAAACACGAGTTTTCTGGAAATGTCATTTGAAAATGACAAATGAGCCATACCATGTTACATGCTCGTACCAAACTGTGAGGGGCATATTGTTCAGTGCAACGTGTACCGTTGCACCCCTAGCAGCAGCCAGACTAATGACAATGACAAAAAAGCACATTTTCAAAAGTAACTAAGAACTATAATGGTATTATTAAGTACTCATATTGGTACTCTGTATTGGCAAGTAATCAAATGTAAGTACTTGTACTCGGTCTGGAAAAAAGTGGTATCTATGCATCCCTAGTCCAATGTAGTGGCTGGGAATTTGCAAGTGATAAAAAACTGCCTAGCCTGTCAAAATAAAATATGCAAACTTAGTGTTGACCAATAAATTACATTGTCTTTGGAATATTAATATTACAATAGACTGCCTGAAAAGCAAGTGATAAGAAAAACAGAAAACATGGGGAAGGGGGGTATGACTGGCAATCATCCAGTTTGCTCACTAAATGCAGGCTTAAAATAATTTGTTGAATGTTTAAAGATGGCCATAGGCTAGCCTGTGTTAGCAATGGACCCATAAATGCAATGGCTGATAAGCACTCAACATTTGCTCATTCTAAGTCATACTGTAACTGCGTCACCATCAAACATGTCACTGATCATCAAAAATTTTCCTCATGCAGGCTTGTTTTCTACAATGGTTAATCTCCCACTGTTGCTATGACAACAGGGCACTATAGCTTCATCAGTGTTTCACTTCATAACTGCAGTAGCGACAACGTAAGTAAAGGTACTATGAAAACATGAAGGTACATTAATCAAACAGAGCTAATCATGTCACAATAATAACAATACTTCAGCAACCACACCTGTTCAGAGATACAAACTGAGACAATTTACAAAGAAAATTTACAAAGACTCATGCTCATTTCTAAAGTTGCACTTCATGCAAAAGCTAAGATGGCAGAACACAAGGTCAGTATATAATGAAACTACTGTGATGTTCAAGCACAAATCAAAATCTGCTATTCACTGATTTTTATCCTTATCAATGTTGCCAGGGCAGAAGTGTTAATTCAGCAGCAGATCGCCTATTTTAAATAATTTCATTCCAGATGAAGATGCTCAAGTACTAGAAAACCATGAGGCAAGCACCAGCTAAGAGTCCTGTACTGTTAACAAAAACACAAACGCTTCTCTTTGTCATGAGGTCAAACAGCTCTAATATCTGAAGCATTCGCAAGCGATGTCAATTCTTATGATAAAAAGAGGCAGCAACAGGTTACATGCAAGCTCCTTCAAAAGAAATAACACAAAACAACAACCTCTGACAACTCACCAATCCATGTGCTAAAAACTCAAACAGACGACTCCGTGTATCTGACTGCATGGGTGCAGGTGACAACAGCGGATAAACGATAAGTCACTGACAGCAGCTATCTTTTAGGCAGCAAGTCCAACTAATATGACATGGAGGCAAAATACACGTGTCTCTGCCTGCAGTGGAGGGAGGAATGGAGCAAAACTGACAATGACTTGTCAGTAATGAGTAGATGAATGTACTCAGCTGTATTCATGAAACTCAGAGGGCAAAGATGTACTACATGTCTATCATTTAGTACTCCTTACACTATGCATCGGTACAACCTTGGTTTACCTGAGAACAAAATGGAGCTTTGCAGTCTTCAGTGTACGAAATCCTCATTGACTGCTCTGAAAAGCGGCTTGTGCGAGTGAAAGCATTCAAGGACGATGCAGAATAATGTGGCATCTTTTCACTGAGCTGTGATTCAGGTTGCCAGGAGCTAAACAGCAAACACTTCAATAGCACTAAGGCAATGAAATTCAGAAATATAATTATGCCAGGAACCTGAATATTATCTGGAGATATAACTGCAATCAAATACAGTCCACCAAAAATGGTAAAAACACAGTACCAGTACCATAAAGTGGTTTTAACAAAACACAGTACTGCTCTAAATATTGATTCTTGATGTCTTTGTTTGAATAGAAGCAGCGCTATATCTACTGACTGCTAAGAGGGGTGGAGGACTTAAAAATAATTAAATAATTCACAAGTTGGTTTAATTCTTGTTGAATTCAAAAATTTAGAAAGCTAGGGACCAGCACTGCAAATTAGCCTGGGGTATTGAATGCTTTGGTCTGTGCCAACAATCTGTCCATGCTAACTTAATTGTCCCTACAAACAAACACTAAATTAAAAAAAAAATTATCCGTGCCATATTTGTGAAAAAAAGTTGGCAACATACCCTGACTGTATTTACAACTAAAAGTCTAATCACATTCATAAGCATGTTCTCCAAATGTGTGGAAGACTTAGCCTCACTGGGTTAGGGAGTAATTTTATATCAACTGCACTTTTTACTGCAGTATATACAAAACTTTGAACAGAGCAAATAATTCAGAAGAATCCCCAAAAAGCTAGAGGCTTGCCACATTCGTATTCCACTAAACAGACTTAGTTGTTGCATTAAAAAGTCTTGGATGCTGCACCTAGGCCTAATAATGGCTGTAACAATCTAGCTAATAAGTTTTAACTCACACAGGACAGAGAACTCATGAGTTATGTATTTGTACTACGTTTATAACACAATCCACAGTACAGCAGAACAATATCCAGACTGTATAATTGTATGGTGAGGCCAGTCCAGTTAACAGTCACATTGCTATCCATAACACACTGTGGAAATATTAAGTTTTCTTTTAATTAATGTTTACAATAATTTTCAGGCATGGGTGTTGAAAAGATGCACCTGTTAATACTATAGACTGCTGTAGTTTCTAATAATATAATTTTGGAAAGAATTTCTACATACAGGGCAGTTCAGACTTCTCTTACAGTTGTAAAAGCAGTCACAGAAACAGAAAATCGAGGATTCTGATGCACCTGCACCAAGACGCATCACGTATCACATATGCATTTGAATATAACAGAGGCCAGATAAGAGGTCTCACCAAACCACCACCACCAACACCAGAAGTTACATTGAGGGTTCATGTATTTGAGATGGCCGTGATCATTGTACAAAGCATTTAACAAGAAACACAGACTCAGAACACGGCATCATACATTGATATAATCTAATATTATAATAATACATGGCGTGTTTATTATAGTATAAAACATGGTGGTTTGTCGGGGTATAAAGTTTTAAATGTCTAAAACCAGTGTTTCTTTTAGAAGAGCTGTTGTGTAAGTGTCTCTGCACACCAGGTAAAAAGTAAGTGACCCGAAACAGGCTAAGGTGCTACCTTAGAATGAGATCTGGGCAGTTTTTACTCACTTCCACTCAGAATTATTTCATCTGAAACTGCACTGTCACAAAGTAGAGCGTTTCTTGGAGGCATGCGATTCATTCATAAATGGGCCAGTCCTATTCTTTAACTTGAGTGTTAACGAACTTTCGTAATCAATGATAGGCTGAACTTTTGAGTTAAGTCTTGCGATGAGAAACGCTCCCCTCGACAATCTGATCACAAACAAATTCAACTTCAAAAAACGTCTCTCTGAAGGAGCGGAGCACTACTACTTTCATTGGTAGCAGCATTCATAAGCTAAGCTAATAGGCTACCGTGACTAACTGGCTAGCTAAGTTAATGTGAGCGGGCGGGAGGGTTAGCAAATTCAAACAACAAACAAACTCCCAAAGTCATTTATGGAGGCTGAGTTTAAGTTTTTTGCAGGAATAGCAACATTTCGCTAAGATAACCAAATAGTCTGCGTGGTGGCCTGTTCCGGTAAAGGTGGTTACCGTTAGCCTCCACTGACAAAGCAGCCATAAGAGGCTTTGTTCTAGCGGACAAGCTAACGCGTCAACAGCAAAGATGGAGTGATGTCTCACCGGGTAGCCAGGCCCGGGCATCGGGGAGCGGTACATGTGATTCTGCGCAGCCGGCGACGGTCCCATCCTTCCAGAGGGAGTCCCGGGTCCCATGCCCGGTCCTGCTCCCGGTACCGGGGGTCCAGGTCCCATTGCGCCGCCGCCACCGCCAGTTGGAGCAGATTGAAACCCCCCTCTGGCCGCCATCTCCTCTCAGAATGTCGCCGCCGGTAGAAGAACCGAGGTACCGCGAGAGCGAGAGCAGCGCTTCCCAGGCGCTGATGTCTCATTAGCGACCCCTGGTGTTCGCCCTCAACACTCCGAGAAATGAACGATAGTTAATTAAAATATATGGAAACCACTAAAATAAGCTGACTAAAATAACTAACCTGGTTAGATATACAGGGTGGGGAAGCAAAATTTACAATGAACATTTAGTTGTTTTTTCTCAGCAGGCACTACGTCAATTGTTTTGAAACCAAACATATATTGATGTCATAATCATACCTAACACTATTATCCATACCTTTTCAGAAACTTTTGCCCATATGAGTAATCAGGAAAGCAAACGTCAAAGAGTGTGTGATTTGCTGAATGCACTCATCACACCAAAGGAGATTTCAAAAATAGTTGGAGTGTCCATAAAGACTGTTTATAATGGAAAGAAGAGAATGACTATGAGCAAAACTATTACGACAAAGTCTGGAAGATACTATTAAAGAAGAATGGGAGAAGTTGTCACCCGAATATTTGAGGAACACTTGCGCAAGTTTCAGGAAGCGTGTGAAGGCAGTTATTGAGAAAGAAGGAGGACATGTAGAATAAAAACATTTTCTATGATGTAAATTTTCTTGTGGCAAATAAATTCTCATGACTTTCAATAAACTAATTGGTCATACACTGTCTTTCAATCCCTGCCTCAAAATATTGTAAATTTTGCTTCCCCATCCTATATGCAAACAAACGTGACCAGATTCTACAACCAAAAGACATAGGGCAGAGAAGTTTTTTTATATTAATTTTAGTATGTAGGTTATTATTATCATTTTTAAAATGAAAAATACCATTTTATTTTGATTTATAGTTCTTCTCCACTACATCTGAACGGCAAATATTGCACATTTCACTCCATCTGTCAGCTACTAGACTTGTGTTGATTTTGAAAAACAGAAGGATTTATTGTTCTTTTATGTGTTGACTTTAACCCTTTCATGCATAGTGGTCAGTACAGTGGACAGCTATTCCACCGCTGTGCTTTTGTATATTCATGGATTTTATTGTTTTAGTTCCATATCAGCCAACATGCATCAGACCATACACTGCAATTCATACCATTACTGTAACTTTACTGTTCTTGATAAACCTGATCTAGAGTAACATGTTTACGTGTAAATCAATTGCATTTATTGTTATTAGTCTGTAATTAACAGGGTTTTTTTAAACAAAAGTTTGTTTGTTTGTTTTTTTTTTTGCATTATATCTCCATGAATTAAGTAATGACCGGTATTAGCATGTTCAAATGTGAGAAAATATTAGATTAGCAGCATTAAAAATGTCTGGTATAGGTCCATACTGTCTTCCACATATAATTATTGTAGGTAATTCATTTATCAGACAAACTAGTAAAGCAAGTCAACAAACAACTACCCCTGTCTGAGAAATGAATTACCTACAATAAGCATTAAAAATGTTTTTATTTCTTAGTTTTCACACAATAGATCAGCAAATATATGTTTATTTGCTTCAAAAATTAAATGCATGGTGTCCAGCTGAGCGGGCATTTTTGTGGCTCCATGAAAAATAGGTTCAGAAGAAAATTTTCTTTAGGTATGTTTTTTTCATGCCTAAAGAGGAATAAAAACACTCACTCTTGATTAAGGGTCTCATAATTCATGCATGAGGGTTAATATTCATTTTAGTATGTAGGTTATTATTATCTTTTTTTTTTTTTTAAACAAAAAATACCATTTTATTTTGATTTATAGTTCCTCTCCACTACATCTGAATGGCAAATATTGCACATTTCACTCTATCTGTCAGCTACTAGACTTGTGTTGATTTTGAAGATTTGGGAAAAACTGAAGGATTAATTGTTCTTTTATGTGTTGATTTTAACCCTTTCATGCATAGTGGTCAGTACAGTGGACAGCTATTCTACCACTGTACTTTTGTATATTCATGGATTTTATTGTTTTAGTTCCATATCAGCCAACATGCATCATCCCAATCACTGCAATTCATACCATTACTGTAACTTAGCTGTTCTTGATAAACCTGATCTGCACTAACGTGTTTGAATGTAAATCAATTACTTGTTATCGTTATTAGACTGCAGTTAACATTTTTTTTTTTTTTTTTTTTACACAGAAGTTTGGTTTTTTTTGCATATTATCTCCATTAAGTGAGTAGTGACTAGTATTAGAATATGTTAAAATGTGAGAAAACATCAAATTAGCAGCATCAAAAATGTGTTTATTTCATAGATTTCACACAGTATATCAGTAAATATGTGTTTCTTTGCTTCAGAAATTAAATGCATGGTGTCCAGCTGCAACTGAAAAAAAAAAAAGAAAAATAGGTTCATAAAAAGTTTTTCAATCGCATTGTTTTTTTAATGCCTAAAGAGGAATAAAAACACTCTTGTTTATGGCTCCCATAATTCATACATGCAAGAAACCTCTCTTTTGTATTAAGCTAAATAAACTCTTTAAACCCCCCTTGAACGTGGAAATATCTTGTCACAAAGCTGAAAACAGACCCTTTGTTGTACCATCAACAGTGGTCAACTTAACATGTGCAGCAGTAAAATGCAATATACACATGAATGTAGCTGTAATCTGAATCCAGAGATGTCCTATTAAACATTAAAACACTGACAGGAACCATTTTACAGTTCAATGATTGCCTTTTAAGTACATTTTCTGAATAATACATATATTTTACTTGTAGTGATGTATTTTCATGTAACCCACTGTTACTTTTACTTAAAGGGTATGAATACCTCTTCATTAAAACAAATTATAAAGGCTAAATGAGTTTTATCATGAGTCAGAATCGACTTTTGGGTTTTCACAAAAAGACAAAAGAAGCCATTACTTTCCACTACACCTGGTTCACACAAATACTGTCAGACAGACGCACTAAAGCTTGTTTGCTGACGACACATGTTTGGTTATATCACACGAAAATTTCAATACACTGATTAGAGAAGCAAATGAAGAACTGTCATCTATTTCTAGATGGTTTCAAATGAATAAACTCTCTCTCAACATCCAAAAATCTAATTTTATCATATTTTGTAAGAAAAATAAGAAGTATAACAAGGAAAACAACAAAATATTCATAGATACATTTGAAATTATCCAGGTTTCTTACATTAAATTTTTAGGTGTTATTGTAGATGAAAAATTGAGTTGGAAATCCCATATTGATCTTGTCTGTAAAAAAATCATGAAGTCAATTGGCATTTTGAACAGAGTCCGTTCATTGATAAATCATTCCCGTTTCTTGACTTTTTATTATTGCTTAATTTATCCTTACATTATTTATTGCAATACTGTTTGGGTGGCAACCTGTCCCACATTTCTCAATAAGATTCTCTTTATTCAAAATAATTTTTTAAGAATGATCAACTTTTCTAAGAGACTTGATTCATCTGCTCCTCTTTTCAAAAAATTCAAACTTCTCTCAATTTTTGATGTGAACATTTACCAGACCTGTGTCTGACCGTCATGTACAAATATGTTCACTTAACTCATATTCTTCCCAAAGTTTTTCAGAATTTTTTTATGTTGTCTTCTGTTATTCACAACTATTCTACACGATATTCAAGCAAATTTTATCGTCCGTACTGCCGAACTTCTGTCAGTCAGTATTCTCTTAAATATCGTGGACCAAATCTGTGGAATAATCTACGACCGGAACTTCAATCAATATCTGCATTATCATTGTTTAAAAAGCATCTGAAAAGGACTTTAATTCATGAAAAAATGTAAGGCTATGTATCATTTCATTTGATGATTTGTAATGTGATTTACATTTTTATTGTTTTTACTTTAGTTTATTGATTCAGTTATATTGTATTTGTAATTCTTTTTTCTTTTTTCTTTGTATTGTTCATTTCTGGGGAGGTATTCATATAAATAAGCCTTTTTTGGCTTCTAACCTCTCCTGCACTATAATGTTAGTTGTTTGATTGTTGTTTGTTTTTTCTTTCTTGCTGTTTTATGATGTGCAAATAAATAAATAAAATCAATAAATAAATAACAGTGTATACGTAAAATCATAATAATTTTGTCCCTGATCCAGACAGTAGCAGTGGAAATATAATGACTAGTTTCTGCATTTTCTCTTCAGTTCTCAGGAGAACAGTTACATGAATTTTATTTAAATGCATCTAAAATTTAATAAAGTTGCTCTTCTAGGATAGTGTTCTTGTGTTATTTGTCCTATTTTGCTAAATCTATCAATACCACGATCACACTGATACAGTTCTAACAAAGCACTTAGTAAAATTTCTGCTCTAAATGGTGATTTTTTTTTAATTTATTTATTTTTTTAATTGTCTTTCTCTCTGAATAGAAGTAGTGCCACTCACTCAGGTGAATATTTCCTGCTGGTTGGTGGTGGGTGGGGGTGGTATAAATAAAATATAAAAATACACATACTCATCCATCAAAGCTCCTCTCAGTATGGGGTCCACTCATCTAATTTGTAAGGGGATAAACTTCCCATTTGTACCTGATTGAAGCAGCCTTTGCAGAATGACGGACATTAAGTCTCTGGTGGTGAAGGTGATAATACAGATGCTGTACTGATTATTAGTCTGCTCTATGGACTGCTTGTTACTGGCTGACTCTTGTCTTGTCTGCTTATAGGCATGCTATATTTTGCGTTATCTTCTAGCTTGCCACAATTTAAACTGTTGAGCGTTTTTATGATTAGTAACACACCATCTGTAAGTTTTATAATGTTCTTTTTTTTCTACAAAAGAAATATAGTCGGGGCTAGAAGTACTTGGACAGTGACACAGTTTTTGTAACTGTGTCTCAGTACATAACCAGTGGATAAAGTGAAGCAATCAAGAAGTGATTGAAGTGTGGACTTAAACTGGTGGGCTTTAATTCAGCTTTAATAAATCTGAGCAGAGAGGATCAACCTGTGAACTTAGAATTCATCCTGTTCCTTCTCTCGGCTGTCACATCATCAATAAACACCAGTGATTCAGTGGCAGTGGCAGACGTATGCTCATGTTATAACACTGCCTCCACCATGTTAGACTCATGATGTGGTCTGCTTTGGATCATGAGCTGTTCCTGTCCTTCTCCAGGCCTTTCCCTTACCATTAATCCGGTACAAATCCATCTTGGGCTCATCTGTCCAGAGGACGTTTCCAGAACTGGACAGGTTTCTTAAGCTGTTTTCTGTCAAATTGTAATCTGGTCTTGTTGTTGAGTGTTACCAGTGGTTTGTACCTTGTTGTTAACTCTCTAAATTTACATTCATGAAGGTATTTGATAATGAAACATCCAACTCCTCAAGCATACTCTTGACTTGGATGGAGGTTATAAAATGTTTTTTCTTCACCAACAAAAAAAAACTGTGATCATCAGTTTTACTTGTTTCTGTGTTTTTCTAGGTCTTCTGGTTTTTGCTGAGTTCAGCAGTGTGTTTTGTGTTTCTAAGAAGCTACAAAATTGTTGATTTGTCCACTTCTAAAGTTATTTATCTGACTGATTTATTTATTTGTTTTGTTTTCGGCTAAAATTTACTTAGGGGTCAAATGAGTGGCCATTTTTGTCAGAAAAAAAAAAAAAATTGTAAGAAATGCATAGAACTGCGTTGAAATAATGCTAATCCATTTGTGCACAGACTACTGATATTATTTGACAGTGGAAGCTCTATTTTCATAAATATTGGATTTTGAATAGCACGTGTATGTGAAAACTTTTGCTGGTGGACGGACGTGACATTACCCATGATGATCTGGTCAGTACCAGTACTTTATTTGTAATAAACTTATATACTTACTATTGCTAATTCTCCTCTTATTCATAAATGTTAGTATTGTGGATCTAAAACAATAACAGCTGACACAAAAACACAAAATGTGGCAGTGGACGGATGTGACATGGTTGTTACAGATCCCATCATACTGATGCTTGGCAGCCATGTCACTGTTTCCACAAATGATCCCTGTGCAAAAACTAGTATCATAATTATTTATTGTATAGTTTATCATCATACAAAAGAGTAAATAACAATATAGAATTGTTATTTCTTCATAAAAATGCTTATTATTAGAAAACTGTTGATTTAAAAAGTGACGTGTGACATTCTTAATGTATGTATTGGTGTAACATAAGCAGGATGGATCAGCACCATACTCCATATTGCAACCTGTAAAAATAAAACATGTGATATGTAGTATATAATCTTGTAAGAAAAATTGGGGAATCTAAAAGAATAGAATATTTGTTTTTCAGGTAAATTCAGTTAAAATATAACTTGGCCAATTGTGACGTGAAAATATAGTATTAATTGTGATGAAATTGGACATTTTTGACCTGAAAACATAGTTCATATGAACATCAACATGTTACAACAGAATTGAAATCCTGTAAATTTGCATAACTTGCATTTACCAACACAAAGTTTCTTTGGGGATTCACTTATATTGATTTCTTATGCACAAAGACATAAATCAGACCTCTAAGCAAATTTTAGCCGGTTTTGTTTTTTTCAGATAACCGATGGCCTTCACTTCCATTAACACATCTTTGAACCTCATATTGAAAATCCCAGTGAAGAAACACCAAATGCAAATGTAACATTTGGAATCAACTCCAGACCTTTTATTTTCTTCATTTGTCATGAAATAACCAGGGGACATCCAGACATGAAGCTACTTATCAGCCAGTTGTCCAGTTACTATTAAGCCTCAGGCACACATATTAAATGGTTGTAATTCTTAAATGGTTAGTGTAATATTTTTGCTATTTTATTACCACCACTACTGTTATTATTATTATTAGTAGTAGTAGTGTTTGTCTTGTAATTTTCACAAAATGAAAATGGCATGATAAAATAAATCAAGACATAAGACAAAGCACAATATAAAAGACCAGCAAGACACAATGAGGATAAAACAATGTCCAAGTATGTAAAAGATCCAACAACATGAAAGTGGTGATAAAGATGTAACAGGACATAAATGGGATAACAAGAAGGATGTAATGAGATGCTGTGGTGGTGTAGTCAGTCGCACTTCCACCTCTGTGTTGGGATTACCTGTTTTCTCCACACTGCATGGATGTCCTCTGAGTCCTCTGGTGTCCCCTGCCATTAAAAACATGCACAGCCTTCATGGGTTAATTCTCCTGTTAGTACCCTTGACTGAGGTGAAGATCTGGAGTTGGTCCCCGAGTGCTTTCAGTGGCAGCTCACTGTGGTAATGCTATCCAACAGGGATAATAAAGAGTGAAAGTGCTTAATATTAAACAGGATGTAAGGAGAGGAAAACAATATAATAAGAGTGATCAAACGTTAGAGACATAACAAGATGAAAATGACATGAACTCTAACAAGATGTAACAAGAAGTAATGAGACTAAAACCATGTAAAAGACATACCAGATGAAAACTGCAGAAAAGATCTTTAATGTAACCAGATAAAAATGACCTAAGATGGGAAATAAAATGTTGTAAAATGACAATGATGAGATGACAAAAATGATTAAAGAACATACTTTGAGATGCATTGTTATAATGGAAGGAGTATCACTAAAAGTATAGGTAGTCATTAAGGAATTTAAGACGTATTTTTGTGCATTTGCGTCCTGGCAAGAAAAAATCAAGCTGAGTTTCAGAATCAGTGTACTAATATATAATGTTTAAACTTATCTTATTTGTAACTGACTTACTAGACTATGTTAACGTTAGCTAACTTTTAGATTTTGCAAACACATTCAACCCTTGTAGTGGTGTCGCTAAAGCTAGCTAGCATTAACTAACAAGCTAATAAAATGTGATCTTGAGAAAGGGCCTAAATGGCATAATGAGTTGTTTTTGGAGTAATTTATTTTTACACAGGTTGTTGTGGATTTTTAAACATATAACTTTGATATCATACATGTGTTTTTATTATTTCAGTCAAATTTTTCAGCAGGTTTAAAGATGTGCGTTTATTATGTGTTTTTTGACTAACCGTGATTAACTTGGGCTAACCCGGCCAAGCTACATTAGCCATTAGTCACATATTTTCCAGTGACATTCCCAAAATACGTCGTCTTGTTATGCTTTGTATATTAAGCTTTTGTTATGCTTATGTTGTAAGCAACGACATTGTTGTAATCCATCTACAATGTCATGACATAATATGATTTTTGATCAGTTATGCAACAACTTTTCAACACTGTACCAGTCACATTTCTAATCTTATTTTCATTTTCACGCACAATGTGGGGCAAGTTAAAACTCATGACTTATTGATTTAAAGATAATTACAGTAATTGTTATACTGAGGAACATTCTACCTGCATATTATGCAACAGTATTAATATTTATGACACTTGATGGCATACTGATCGAGACAAATTATCTTTTGGTTCACACTGAACTAAATGGTGTACTGGGTGTTCTGTCAGCAGGTGGGGTTGGCGTCCCTCTTGAATGCATAGTTTTCATTACCTCTGTTTTGTACTTTCAAAATCCAACAAAACAAAACAAAATGTGTCATTACACTATGATTCATGCAGTCGTGAGTGTGCTCATGCTTTCCACCTCTGAGACTGCCTGCCTTTTGAACTGAAACTGCTGCACATGACCCTCTTTGACTGCACGCCATTATTATGTTCCATTTGGAGATGAACAAAGAGAGATAGAGAAAGCAAGAGAAGATGCTGAACATCTGAGGTGTTCTCTGTAGTAACAAATAAACAAGTGTGAGGGGAGCGTATGGGGTTCTGTAAGTCAGCAGCAGAATCAAACACTTTAGTGTTTCCAAACTTTGATGTCATTACACTTCCATCCAATTAGTATCAAGCTGCATCAGTACAAAACATGGCATCCCATCTGTTTGCATAGCCTGTTGGTGTTTGATCAGTATGTGTGTGAGTGTTTATGAAGCAGGGGTGATGAGGGTTTGCATTATGTTTTTTTTGGGGGGGGGGACTAGGTGTGTTAAATTCTCATTTATGCTGCTCAAAGGTCTCATTTGGTGCATTGTGCCTCAGCTCTCCAGAGAGGATTTGACATCCTCTGTGAGGTGGCAGCTGATTACCGTTTACATGTCTTGTGATAGACTGGAGATCACAACTCTGTGCTTAAAACAAATGAAAGGACAAATCATGCAGACCCAAGTCTAAAATCTCTCACAGCTTTTTTTTTTTTTTTTTCACCGCTGAGAAACTTGTCTGTGCTATAATTATTAATCCTCTTAACGAGCAGAATGTAAAGTGGAGCCCAGAGGAGTCGGGCTGCAGCCTTATCTATGACAAACGGCTGAGCATCCTAATTGCACTGAGAGATCTGACAGGATAAATTTATACCAGAAACTTGACTCATCTGACATGCTGGTAGGAGTGAAAATGCAAGAGACTTACTGTGTCAATTCCACTTTAAAAAGTAGTTTTATGTTCTGACCACTAAACAGGCATCAAGGCGAACAGTGTCCGTCAAAACAAAAATCAAGGACTGTAATATCCTTATTGATGCAGATTACACTACATGATAAGAAGATTAGGAGCAAATTACATCACGTTTGCACTGGTCTTGAGTCTGACAGGAGAAAGCATGATTAATTTCACAGATGTGGATGAATACATATGAACAATGAAGTCTTATTTAAATAAGGGCAAACATTAACTTCATCAGCATCAAGTCTCATGCTCTCTAAATTAGAATAATTTTCAGATGAGGTAAGACGTTTACCCCTTGGCTAAATGCATTCAAATTCACACTTGCTAACTATTCATTTTAATACATTCCCTTGTGTTATTTCAGTCAAGTATTGACAATGTGAAACTCCAAATTAGTAGTAGGCAGAATTTTTCATTTCAGCTTTTTTACTTTGTCCAATTCTTAGAGGGTCAAAAGCCCACTGCATCTGGAGGCTTCATGACTTACAGACATCACATCAGTTAATTGTCATAGTTGGGAATTGGATCTGTGGTTTTATTTTTTTACTTTAGCTTCAGACCAAGTGTCTGTCGGTCAGTCGGTCGGTCTGTGGTCACTCACTCACTCACTCACTGATGAATCCTGGTGCTGTCATCTTGGACTATGTCTGTACTATTATTAACCCATAAGGACCCAGTGTAACATTTGTGGCAGTTCCCAAATGAATTTTTCTCTACATTTAACTGTCTTTAAGTGGTTTATCACCATTTATTGTAATATTGTCTTCTGTAGTTTGTGGTTGGTTTTTTTTGGTGAAAAACAGGTATTTTCTAACATTTAATTTACTAATCATGTAGATATTCTTAAGTATTCATAAATAAATTGAGGATTATTATTTTCAAAAATAGAGAAAACTGAAGAAAAAGGGACATTTTCAGCAAAATCTATCATTAACTCAACATAAACCAAGTGTCTCCATCCACTGTCATTTATCAAACTCCATGGGTTTTACTGGTGAATCAATGTTGTAGAAGGTGACAGTGTTTCCACGTTCACGACGGAGCCTCTGAACGTCCAAATAGGTCATGTCTGATGAACATGAAAAGACGACAAACTGCATTTTATACCAAATATTTACATGGATTAGTCGATCAACAGGGATTAAACAGTTAATATCAGTGGATGATTTTGGTAGATGGTGGATGTTTGGGTCTTTATGGGTTAAAATCCACTGATTTCAGACCTGCTAATGTAACTGACTGTAGACCTGACCAACCCCAGCTCATAACACTGCCCCCATAGACTTGCAGACAGGTATGATGGGTAATCACTTCATCCACCTCTCTTCTCACCCTAATGCACCCATCACTCTGGAACAGGGTCAGTCTGGACTCATCAGACCACAGGAATTTTATCCAGAGAAAGTAAGAAAGCAAGAAAAAGAAAGAAAGAAACTCACTCACTCACTCACTTACTCACTCACTCACTCACTCACTCACTCACTCACTCACTCACTCACTCACTCACTCATTCACTCAATAATAATCTACAAGTCTGTTTTATAATTAGGGAGAAATGTCCAAATGTTCGAAGATACCAAATCATTCAGAGGGGTACATGGACTGACTCAAAGAGATGTAGTTTGGTGTAGCATGGTTAAAAGCATACAAAATACATCATCCTGCCAAAATAAAAGTCCCCACCTGGATTTCACTAAGTATGTAATCCAGATTCGTCCATTGGATAATTATGACAGTGATTAATATGTTTCATCTACAAGTTCTTTAACCCAAACTGATGCAGTACGTTGCTTCTTATTTCTTAAACAACCATCAGTTTCATTGAGGGAATAAAGATTGGACTGTGTTTCACTGGATAAAATTCCTGTGGTCTGATGAGTCCAGACTGACCCTGTTCCAGAGTGATGGGTGCATTAGGGTGAGAAGAGAGGTGGATGAAGTGATTACCCATCATACCTGTCTGCAAGTCCATGGGGGCAGTGTTATGAGCTGGGGTTGGTCAGGTCTACAGTCAGTTACATTATGTGTCCATAAAATGAGGTCAGCTGAACCTGAATATACTGAATGAACAGGTCTGAAATCAGTGGATTTTAACCCATAAAGACCCAAACATCCACCATCTACCAAAATCATCTACTGATATTAACTGTTTAATCCCTGTTGATCGACTAATCCATGTAGATATTTGGTGTAAAATGCAGTTTGTCATCTTTTCATGTTCATCAGATATGATCCATTTGGACGTTCAGAGGCTCCGTCGTGAACGTGGAAACACTGCCACCTTCTACAACATTGATTCACCAGTAAAACCCATGGAGTTTGATAAATGACAGTGGAAGGAGACACTTGGTTTATATTCAGTTAATGATAGATTTTGCTGGAAAAGTCCCTTTTTCTTCAGTTTTCTCTATTTTTGAAAATAATAAATCCTCAATTTACTTCTGAATACTTATGAATATCAACATGATTAGTAAATTAAATGTTAGAAAATACCTGTTTTCACTGAAAAAAACACAAACTACAGAGGACAATATTACAATAAATGGTGATAAGCCACTTAAAGACAGTTAAATATAGAGAAAAATTCATTTGGGAACTGCCACAAATGTCACACTGGGTCCTTATGGGTTAATAATAGTACAGACATAGTCCAAGATGACAGCACCAGGATTCATCAGGCTCAAACACTGAAACAGTGGCTCAGGAGCATGAGACATCATTTTCACACATGAATTGGCAACCACAGAGTCCAGAACTTCAGAATGTTTAGAATGCACTCATCCTGATCACAATCAAGGTGTACAAGTTTATTTGCATCAGTTATTAATCAGTATTGCAAAAAGATACCCCTAAAACCATTCCCAAAATATTTCTTTGGCCATCTTATTACTAGATCTTGCAATCCTCCAAATTTGAAGAAAATCAGATAAAAACTGATAAAATGGCAACCCAATGAGCGTAAAAACGTGCACAATTTTATTGTTATAAGAGAGCAAAATGATTGTACATAATGTTTTGTAACATAATAAATAATTACTACTTAACTCCTGTGTCTTTTTTTTTTTTTTTTTTTTTACAAAATACACAAATCACATTGCTTTTCATTTATCGATCATTTTTTTTGAACAGCTGTTTGATTATCAATTCTTATTTTCAGTTTTAAGACAATCAACCATTTTGTTCTGAAAACCCTTCTTTTACAGCCCTTTAATTGTAATAATAGAATGGGAACCTGTTATTTAAGTATTATTATGACTAAATATGCACAACTAGACAGATTTTGGTGTGCTCCCTGGCTGCAGAAAATTTGGTAACAATGTGTCAAACGGATGTTTACGTTGAACCGCATGTTTTCAATGGCGCATTGTTCACCAAAATTCATGTAGTGTCCGTACACCAATATACTTCCATCAATAATATGGTGTCTATGTCTTATAGATATATTTTTATAACTTGTTCACAAATGTTTATTTACTCCTGTACCAGGAAGACTTAAAGATCTAACAGAGGTGTGACCATGTGGTAAGCCAGATTTCCATTCCAATCTTGTAGAGTCTGTACAACAAGTAGTGTCCGTACACCATATCAAAATATGTGGGTCTAATTTTATTGTTTCTGTCAATATATGGAATTTTTCAGCACGCATGCTTTGGACACGACATCTATGCAATAAACAATGCATGATTATCCTGAGTGCTGAAACATTTGTATATCTTTGTAGATATTAAATATGGAGGCTATTAGGCTGTAGTGTCTGTACACCCAATAATTTCTGATTTAACAGTGGCAAGCCTGCGAAATTTATAGTAGACACCATAATACAAAAATATTTTGGACTTTAAAAGAGAAATATCAGACAAATAAAATGGCCTGTCTGATTTTTTGATAGAGCAATATTATTTTTTATGTATATGTGCACCCTTTCTGGTACCTTTGGTTGTGATCAGGCCGACTGGAATAGCTTTTACAGTACTTGTGTGGTCTGACTCTCCATCATTAATAGAAGCCTAATGCAACTCTGGATGGAAATACTATGACATATTGTATAAACACTTAATCAGTGATGCCTCAGTAAATGAGATCTGTGATCAAATCAAAGGCAGATCAACGAAATACTGTTTGTATGACTCTTTTTTTGGCTGAGCAGTGTGACTCCATCCTCAGCTGTATGATCAGTACCTGACAGGCTGTTCCCCAATGGACGAAAACACTACTATAAACCAGCATAAAAACAAGACTATAGTGAAAGAGGAAAAGCAAATGTCTGGTGTGAAAAAGATCTTACATTGTGGAGAAATGAAACCAAAATATAAATGTTTTGACACACTCAGTATGAGTGAAGTACACTGTAAAAAAAAAAAAGTAAAAAATGGTATTATCCTGGCAGCAGGGGTGCCGAAAAAATACTGTTAAATAACGGAAAATAACCATCTCATAAAAATATGGTAATTTTCCATAATTAAAATAAATTTTTTTGCCCCAACTTTACATGAGATTTTGCATATTTTTTGACTTTTTAATGTTTAATAAAGAATATTTACATGTATTAAAACAATCATATTACCTATAAATATGGATGAACATAAAACAAATAATAGGGCTTAAAATTGCAGAAAAGTTCTGTTATTAGTTGATGTGTATCACATAATTTTATGTTAAAACTTGCATATCAATCAATATTTGATATCAATCAATATTGGATGTAATAAAATTATATACCACACATAAAAACATTTGATTCATCTTTCAAACCCCATCAATTAACTGTTAAACTAGTTGTCTGAATTTTAATTCCAACAATTTACCATTAATTTCAGTTGATGTAAAGTATAAACATTATGTTTATGGAATATTTCACATCCGATCATGTGGCTTTTTTGGATTGCTTCTTATACAAGGATTATAATTTTAACAAAGCCAACCATTTATATTTACAATATTCTACTGCTAATTTAAGAATATGTGAAGTGTTGTGGTTGAATGACATATACTTTTCAATGAGACTAAGTTGTACAATCCACTGATAAAAACTGTATTTGGACAGTTTATCAGTGCTTATACATGTTACACATTGACAAAAACACACTTATTCAACATTTTTGTTGTGAAACCTCCTGTAATTACACAAGATATTTGTCAATTAACAAGTTTTGTTAAACTTACAGAACAAATATTTCTTTTATGGTTAATTTGTCAGTAATTTTATCTTGTTTTATTTTTTTACAGTATTAAACTTTAAATTAAAAGTTTAATCTCATGAATAGAAAATAAATATTTGCAAAATTACGATACATTTGCAAATGTATTTTAACTGTATTTTTCTGTGACAAAATTTTTTTTTTCAAAAATGGAAATTTTATGGTCATTCACAGTTACAGTTTTTTCATGTTTTTACCTCTGCCAAAGAGGTTATGTTTTTGTCGGCATTGGTTTGTCTGTCTGTTTGTCTGTCCATGTGCAAGATAACTGAAAAAGTTATGCACGGATTTGGATGAAAATTTCAGGAAATGTTGATACTGGCACAAGGAACAAATGATTAAATTTTGGTGGTGATCGGGGTTGGGGGGTGGGGGGGTGGGGGGGCCACTGATCTGCCTTGGTGGAGGTCTGTGCTCTAAGAGTGCTTCTAGTTTTACATTTGACATGTAAAATCACAGTCTATTTTTGTAATTTCACTGATATTTTCCTGTATCTTAAAAATACAGGAAAAATCTGTGAAATAAACGGTAAAATTTCTGTTAGATTACAGATTTTTTTTTACAGTGTAAGAACAGTGAGGCGTGGAACCCTAAGAACAGACCAGTGGCGGAGTCAATTTGCATCATTATGAAGGAGACTATTTTTAATTTCATTTGAAGACATTGGCCAAGAAACTAAAGCTTCGATGTAAATGGAGCAGGACAGTGATCTAAAGTGATAGCAGTATGGCTCATGGCCAGCAAAATAAACTTTCTGGAGCTGCTACAACAAAGCACTGACCTTAAATCAATAGAACATTTGTAGGCTGAAATGAAAATGCACATTTTCCCAAGGAGGCCCACAAACCTGACTAGGTGTCACGACTTCTGCGGGAGGAAGGGACTGAAATTTCTGCAGTGTTATGCTGTGCCGTGTTTCTTTCAGGATACACAAATTAAAGGCTCAAGTATAATCTGTGACCATGTCAGAATGTGAATGTAATTGTTGAAAAGTCCTGTATTTTTGTGTAATTGTTGGATATATTTGTCCATGAATGTGTTGAAATCTGTTTAAAAACAGTGTGTTGCTTTAGCTGAGGTGGACATGCAGAACACAGAATACTCGTGACCTCAGCTGTCTGTGGTGATTATATGCGAGGGTGTTGCAGTCATTTAAAAAGAGTAGGGATGTTTGGGATGGATGCCATTAGAATCTCTCCTTATTCTGTCCACAGATTGGCTGAGTGTCAACCAACAAGGTGAGAGCAAGGAGGGACCCAACCATCTCTGAGACAATATCAGAAAGTGAAGATACATCATGTTTTAACCTCATTCAAACAAGATGGCATCACTGAATATGATCATCTAAGCCCAGTCCTGGTCCTTGAGAGCTACCATCCTGCATGTTTTACACTGGAAAAAATCAAAATCTTACCATATGTATTTTTCCTCATTTCTAGTCAAAATATCTCATCACACTTAAAATAAGACGTAATCACATCAAGAGTAATTTTTCAGTGAGATATAGGAACTTATTTTTAGACAAAATCTTGAAAATCTTATTTCAAGAAATCTGACCAAGATAATTTTCACTTGCTCCATTGGCAGTTTTTTTTTTTTTTTTTTGCTTTATTCAAGATTTTTTTTTTCTTAATTCAAGATTTTTTTGCTAAATTCAAGCAAAAAAAAAAAAAAAAATCTGCAAATGGAACAAGTGAAAATTATCTTGGTAAGACTTCTTAAAATAACATTTTCAAGCTCTATTGTCAAAAAATAAGTTCATATATCTCACTAGTCACTTTTCCATTGACCCTCAAATTGTGCAAATATAACTTGCGCATAAAAATTTACCTAACGGAAAAATTACAATTTTGCCAAAAGTCTCAAGTTTTTGCGCTGGCAAGAGGTGGTTTTTCAGGCGTAGCAAAACTGCAATGGAAAGACCTGTTTTTGCAACTAGAGTCAGGTGAATTAAAAAAAACAGATGCTGACGTACATTACAACAAGCGAAGAATAAGAAGAAACATGTCGCGGTATGTGTGGACACACCAAGAAACCCAATCATTTTTTAATTTAGTATGAGATAGAGTGGTAATATATAATAACAAGTGTTCAGAGAACGCAAACCTCCGCCAAGCACCCCGAACGGTGTGCATGTGTGGATCGACTATTTCTTTTTAAACAGTTTCAAGGTTGTTCCATACAGTAGAAAAGTTGAAGCTTGGTACCAGTCATGTGTATGTCAAATTATATTAAATTCCAATCACTATTTGTTGAGTTATAATGAATAATGTGTCATAGATGGGATTTTCAGTGTTAAATTGAAATGTCCACAGAGTCCACATTCCACAGTGGATGTGGACAATTTTGTGCCAGATACAAGATATTGTTAAAAGCTACAGGTGGATCAAATTGGAGGCTAATCGGAGTCATTTTGAATTTTTTATGAATTTTCGAAAATTGCTCAATGATGAGAGATAGGAAAATTGTAGATTTTGTGACCTTGCTGTGACCTTGAACTTTGGCCTACTTGGCCCAAAATTTAATGGGTTTGTCCCAGGGCCTAGGCCTATCTGGGTAAAATTTGGTAAAGATGGTTGTAATAGTTTTCCTGTAAAGTTACTAACAAACAAACAAACAAACAAACAAACAAACAAACAAACAAACAAACAAACAAACAAACAAACAAACAAACAAACAAACAAACAAACAAACACACACACACACAAACAAACAAACAAACACACAAACAAACAAACACAAAAAGCAAAGTGATCACAATACCTCCTGGCAGAGGTAATAATGAATATATCTGTAAATCAACACCATGTTTACGTTTGTCACCATGTTTATGGAATGACTTCTTGTGTCATCTCGCAATAATAAGAAAAACAAATCATTGCATTTGTAATTTTATGGAAAAACCGACATTACACATTTCTGTTTTTTTGACATTTAGTAAATATCGGTAAAGTTTTATGCAGATGTCCAATGGAAAAGCAACTACTGAAAAGTTGCCCTTTAGGTGATTATGTCTTATTTTAAGTGTGATGAGATATTTTGAGAAGAAATGAGAAAAATCCACATGGTAAGATTTAAATTTTTACAGTGTAGATATTTCCCAAATAGCAAATATTTTGGCAGTATTATGGCATACATTGGGCATTTTTGGCTTTCTTTTGGCATTATGAAAACCTTTAGGCTTAACTGTGGTATGATTAAGGTTATCCATAATAGATATGGAGGCACCAGCAATATATGGCTGAGTTATGGCATATGTGTGGTTAACCAAAAGACTGGGCAAAGAGCGGGATCAAGTACAGGGATAGAATGGCATGTTTATGGCAAGCTAGAAGATTGACTAAAGAGCGGCAACATCTTATTCCATAAATGGATGTTTCTTGGTTGTGTTTTGGCATATTTCTGTTAAGCCAAAACACTGCGCAAAGAGCGGGAATTTCTACCCAGAAGAAAACCCCACTTCATTTTAAAAGCATGATCAACATGAATTTTGGGTGAATTTTGGCCTCTGTTTGGGTCCATTTTGGCTACTTTTTGGCTGGATTATGGGGATTTGGGGCTTTTCTGGGACAATTATGGCTATATTTTGGAAGTCCGCAATTAGTTTTGGGTGAATTTTGGCTTCCTTCTGGTTTGATTTTGGCTTGCCTATTTTGGGCCATTTAGATACATACATCCGCCCAGAACTTTGCCAAAATGGCATGCCAGTTTTGGGCCAGATTTAAGCCATAATGATTCTGCTATCTGGAATCCCTCTTCCAACACACCTGACGGTCGTTATCGGACTTCTGCAGAGCTTAATGAGAGGCTTATCATTCAAATCAGGTGTGTTGGAAGAGGGATACATCTAAAACATGCAGGATAGTAAGTCTCGAGGACCAGGACCGGACACCCCTGATCTAAGTCAATGTGAAACTGAACTATCAAACAAAAAGACCACAAGAAATATCTAATATCTGTACTTCATTTCCATTTTCTGCTCCTCTACATCTCAGAGACACAAATGACACCTTTAGTTTTTTTTTTCTGTTGAATATTTGATACAGTGGATAATATCACACGCTTTTAAAATACAACACATTCTCAGTAGTTATCAACCCCTTTGGCTTCTGACATCTTACAAAAACCAGTAAGTGGTCAGGTTCATATTTCAGATGACGTGTGAACAGCTCAGTGAGCAAATCACCAAGAAAGTGACATATTAATAACATTAATACACAGAGGTAGGGGACTGAAGATACGTTTTTGAGGACCTACTTTAACAGTGATGAAGGACTTGACTTCCACTGACTTTAATATTGACTTGCTTCAACTTGATTTTGACTTTTGCTCCTGCTCAGAAACATATTTATTTCTGAAATTTGCTATTTCTAATGCAATGTGTTTCAATCATCACAAAGAAACCTCTAACTGTAATAGGTAACAGAGAATGAAAGAAGAGTACTCGTGATATTAATGATTGTAAGAGCCATGTTGAGAAATGTATTTTTTGGTTTAAATTATTGTTTGTTTGCTAGACTGTTATTTTGAAATATGCAAATTCATAATTCATGTAGGTAGGAATATTACTCAGTTTATTGTATTAAAGTGCACTTGTCAAAAGCAGTTAAAAGCACACAATGTACGTCACAGGATATGTGCAATTTCTTTTTCTGACCACAAACAGCTTAAATTATTCATGTATTTTTTTGTATTTTGACACATTTATTAGTAAACATTTAACCCAGTCATGCATAGTGGTCACTCCAGTGGACAGCTATTCTCCAGCTGTTCTCTTGTATATTCATGGGTTTCGTTGTTTTAGTTGCATATCAGCCAACACAGTGGACGCTTATGCATCACCCCATACACTGCAATTCATACTATTACTCTAAATTAGCTGTTGTTGATAAACTTGATCTGGAGTAACAAGTTTTAGTGTAAATCAATTGCTAGTTGTTATTAGACTGTAATTAACATTTTTTTTTTGTTTTGTTTTGTTTTGTTTTTTTTTTACACAAAATGGTGTTTCTTTGCATATTATCTCCATGAAGTGAGTAATAACTAGTATTAGAGTATGTTAAAATGTGAGAAAACATCAGATTAGCTGCATGAAAATTTTTTTTTTTTTTTCTTAGTTTTCAAACACTATATCACTTTCTGATAGAGTTTTAAAATTATGTTCTTTGCCCCAAAAATTAAACACATGGTGTCCACCTGAGTAGGCATTTTTGTAACTCCATGAAAAATAGGTTCATAAAAAAATTTCAATCCAATTTTTTTTTGGATGCCTAAAGAGGAATAAAAATACTCAGGAAAAAAAATCTCAACCAAGCTTCTCATAATTCATGCATGAAAGGGTTAAAATGGAGAACTTTGAGTTTCAGGAATCTTGTCACATCAGACTTGTTTCAAGACACCCGCTCCATTAGTGGCATACAGAGGTAGAAGAAGTTGTCACCACAGTAATTAGTGATCTGCCAGTAATACTAATATTAATATCAGTATCGTGGCAGTGGCACTAAAACCACTATGTTTTCATAATTTGACATAATAGTGCTGACAGTAGAGGTTGAAGACGCATCTAGATGAGTTACTTCGGTAAATGTACTTGTAAGACACTGTTAAAACAGTTAAAAAAAAGTTCTGCATTCCAGAACTTATTTCATTAAAACTATAGGCTATATCATGTATGTGTATGTATGAGTGTTCACTGTGCAGTACAGAGACCATATCAGGCAGTGGGTCTATTTTCAGGTTCATGATGATGCACTCTTTTAAAGAGTATATTTAGCTTAAGAAGAAAGAGAATTTTTCAGTCAGCCCATCAGATAAACATCTCAACTTTCTGTTTATCACATACATTCAACATCAACACATTCGGAGATATTGAGTTTTCCAGGGACAGGATTAAAAACAGCCAGACAAATGGAGTGGAATAAAAAGTACAACGTTTACCTCAGAGATGTTCTGAAGTCAAAGTATAAAGAAGCTTAAAATAAAAGAACTCCGGTCAGTTACTACGGTCAAAATAGTTACTGTCAGTAATGTCATTTAATGTAATATACTACATTTATTTTAGCTTTGATGTAACGTTTATGTGAAAAAAACACTCATAAGGAGCTGTTTATACCTGTATTTTAATCTTAGAGAAATACTCACCATTTTTGTTCATTTGGACTTTTCAAGTTTCCAAAAGCGAATCATCAGAAGTTCATTTGACTTGACTTCTCAGCTTGACCTGAACAAAGACTTGACTTGGCTTCTAACAGTGACTCCACTCCACTCAACTGAAACTGAAAGGTTAAGGCCCTCCCCCTTACCCCTACCCTTCCATTTTGTGCATACACGTGAAGGGGTAGAGTTGTCCCAATTCTCTTATCTATCTATCTATCTATCTATCTATCTATCTATCTATCTATCTATCTATCTATCTATCTATCTATCTATCTATCTATCTATCTATCTATCTATCTATCTATCTATCTATCTATCTATTTTATTTTTATTTATTCCATCCATCCATCCATTATCCACTGCTTATCTGGGGCCAGGACGCAGGGGCAACAGTCTAAGCAGGGATGCCCAGACTTCCCTCTCCCCAGACTCCTCCTCCAGCTCTTCCGGGGGGACCCTGAGGCGTTCCCAGGCCAGCTGAGAGACATATTCTCTCCAACGTGTCCTAGGTCTTCCCCGAGGCCTCCTCCCGGCAGGACATACCTGGAACACCTCCCCAGGGAGCCATCCAGGAGGCATCCGAAACAGATGCCCGAGCCACCTCAGCTGGCCCCTCTCGATGTAGAGGAGCAGTGGTTCTACTCCGAGCTCCTCCCTGGTGACTGAGCTCCTCACCCTATCCCTAAGGGTGCGCCCAGCCACCCTACAGAGGAAACTCATTTTGACCGCTTGTATCCGGGATCTTGTCCTTTTGGTCATGACCCAATGCTCATGACCATAGGTGAGGGTAGGAATGTAGATTGATGAGAGCTTTGCCTCTCGGCTCAGCTCCTTCTTCACCACAACAGACCGATACAACAACTGCATCACTGCAGACGCTGCACCGATCCGTCTGTCAATCTCACGCTCCATCCTTCCCTCACTCATGAACAAGACCCCGAGATACTTAAACTCCTCCACTTGGGGCAAAGACTCTCTGCCGACCCGGAGAGGGCAGACCACCTTTTTCCGGTCGAGAACCATGGGCTCGGATTTGGAGGTGCTGATCCTCATCCCACTCACTTCACACTCGGCTGCAAACAGCCCCAGGGCATGCTGGAGGTCCAGGTTCGATGAGGCCAACAGGACAATGTCATCTGCAAAAAGCAGAGATGAAATCCTGTGGTCCCCAAACCGGACCCCCTCCGGCCCCTGGCTGCACCTAGAAATTCTGTCCATAAAAATTATGAACAGAACCGGTGATTTTTATTTATTTTTACTTTTTACTTTTTTTTTTTTTTTTAATTTTATTATTTTTTTAAATTTTAATTATCTTTTTTTTTGTTGTCCCAATTCTCAATTAGATGGCAGGGAAGGGTTAAGGCGGAGGGCTGCATAGCCCTTGAAACAGAGATTTTCCAGGACCACGCTACGAACAGAGGGGTAGGAGAAATTTGCCATAACTCTGTTCAAATCGTTGGCAAGATGGAGGTAAACACAGTCAAAAAGTGCAGCAGTGTGATGTTAGAAACACACAATTGTATGTATTTTCTTTGTAAACAACATGATCATTTGATTGACTGTTTAATGTCATTTCAATGTGTTATAGACCGCATTTGTGTGGGTTATAGTTGATAGCTGAAAAAAGATGACCAAAGCACATGGAACAGAGATAGTACAGCTACTGACAGCATGGGGAATACTTTCAGAAACAAAGTTGTCACATCTGTTAATAGCAGCACCGATGAGTGCTGATGATGTAACTGGTCATGAAGGGTTGTCCCATTTCATGGGGGAATGTTTCAACCCCTAACCCTTACAACTCCATTTCAAGGGGTAGTGCCAAGTGCAAGGGGTAGGGGTAAGGGGGGGGGGCTGAGGGGTGAATTGGGATTGGGCCTAAAACTATCTAGATCAGGGGTCTCAAACATGCGGCCATGGGGCCAAATGCGGCCTGCCAAAGGTTCCAATCCGGCCCCTGGGATGAATTTGTGAAATGCAAAAATTACACTGAAGACATTGACAATCAAGGATGTTCAAATCGTTTTAGGTCGATTCAATCTAAAGTGGATCAGACCAGTAAAATACTATCAGAATAAACTATAAATAATGAAAACCACAAACTTTTTTCTTGGTTTTAGTGTAAAAAAAAAAAAAGTTAAATTACACAAAAATGTTGACATTTACAGACTAGCCTTTTACAAAAAATGTGAAAAACCTGAACAAATACGAACAACCCGAAATGTCTAAATAGAAGTATGTCGAATTTTAACAATATTCTGCCTGTTATTAAATGTTTTGTGTATTTGTAGATCCACTGTGATCTGTAAGTTTTGACACAAATGTATAAATGATAAACTAAGGTGTAATATTGTTAAAATTGTACTTATTTTTCTTCAGAATTTTCAGGTTGCTCGTATTTGTTCATGTTGTGTTCAAGTACAGTTCGTAGATCTAAACATTTTCATGACAGAATCTGACTTTTTTTTTCACTCAAAACATAGAAAAAACTTTGGAGTTGACATTATTTATCAGTTCTTATGCTATTATTTATATTATTTTACTGGTCCGGCCCACTTTAGATCATATTAAGCTGCATGTGGCCCCTGAACTAAAATGAGTTTGACACCCCTGATCTAGATAGATAGATAGATCAGTCCCCAGATAGATAGATAATCGATCAATACCCAAACTGGGAAATTGTAGTGAATACATAATGCTTCAGTGTTATTGCCCAGTTTAAAACATTTACTTTGAAATACTAATCTGTAAAATACATAACGTCCATAGTAACAGTAAAAAGCTCAAGCTGCTCCCACACTGATGTCACAATTCATAATGTAATAATGTCAGAGGCCACACCGGGGCTTTAATAATTAACTCTACTGATATAAATACTTTTGCTTGAGTAGGATTTTTACATGTATTGGTGTATTTTTTACAGCGGTGTATTGGTCTTAAATGATTGGAAACCTTCCTCCACTGCTGCTAATCCAGAATCTGTGTGTAGGTTTCCAGTTTGTCTGAACTCCCGCTGGTATTGACTCGTCCCGCCCACCCAGACCTGCTTCGCCCTGGAGCCTTATCAGGATGCAGCAAGCATCTCCTGGTATGAGTTCTGTCTGTGGCAAAGCAGCTCTCCTTCCTGTACTCCACCATCTCTGACCCCTTCTGCAATCTACTGAGTAGCAGGCCACCACTCAGACAAACACACAAATGCCAGCAGGAAATGAACAGCATTGTCTTTTATTTCTTGATTAATTTGTCTTCTTGGCAGGTACAACAGAAAAATAATAAAACCATCAGGGGCAACAACATGAAAATAAAAAAAAAAAAAACATGTTGAAGACATTCAAAAAACAGGAAAATCCTCGTCAGATTTTTGTGGCTGGTTCCTGGGAGCTTTAATACTTTAATGAATGGTTACCGACTGAGGTTTCTTCACTGAATAATAAAAAGACGTATCACATTTGATGAACAATGCTGACATGGTTTGCTGCTAAAAGAAAAAGTCACCATGAAAAAATGATGAAGCTAAAGCAAACTTCTTGTCCTGGAATAACCCTGACGTCTGGTAGTAGCGGCTGATGTGCGGCTGACTGAGCAACAAACATGATTTTGAGTCAGACCATGTTTAAAGGGGTGGGTGTATGTGTATGTGTGTGTGTGGGGGGGTTATAACTGAGCTCTAATATTCAGAGTCATGCATCACCAAGCCACTTTTACAATATAAGTGTGGCAGTTGGCAGCACCAGATGTACAGTAAATACGGCAGAGGCCATCCACAACGTGAGGCTTCTGGCTGACTGACAATCTCGATAAAACTCACATCGGCCACACAGGATATTTCTCATCCATCCTTTTGTCATACGGCAGCTGAAAGTTTAATTACATTTCAAGAGTACTGGAGCCAAAATACCAGTGTTGTGGCTCCCAGCTGTTTAAACTGCAGCATAAATGAATGGTTCAAACAGATAAGCAATATCTAGCTTAATACAGGCCAGACCCCTGCCCTCAAACTTATACATTAATGCTGAGTTAATTCCCACAAAATGTTATATAAGGCTTAACACAAAATAACATGTTGATTACAGGAAACAGATTATAAAAATGCCTCGGATGAAGTATGGAATACTAAATCAGATTTTCCCACTGCAGTTGAAAAATATTTACCTTTACATAACAATAAAGGCCTCAGAAGATTCACCGATAAGGATAAAACCCTCTGAAGAACAGCAATTTTCCAAATGATATTTACATTTTATTTATGCTTTTATAACTAAATAAGCTCAGCCTTTTATTACCCGGGAGATGGAGACAGGATTTTCAGGCATTTCATGTTTTATATGAAAGAAAAAAGCAACTGAAAAAACAGTCCACGATATTAATAATATGACAATATATCAAGAAGAATAGTACGTTTTCTTTTACATCACCTCTACATATTGGCGGTATTGTGCTTTGATAAAGACTTTTGCAACTAGAACACAGATACAGAAAAAATTTAACAGCCCCCCCCCCCTCCCCTAACACACTCACACACCTACACACACACACCTACACACACACAAAACTCCAAGGGTTTTCAACAATCAGCTCCTCAAGTCATCCCGAGATAAGACGAAATGAAGTCGAATAAAAGACGGTGGCACGTCGTGCACCACATACACGGAGGAAAATGAGAAATGGACTAATGAAGAATGAAATTAAGTGCAGCTCATTCATTTGTGCGGTCAACAATCGCACCGCATCACACCAAACACTCCCAAGCGTACATACATACACTGCATAGCAACACGCATACACAAATATATATGGGATGTTTTCCTTTTTCCTGTATATCATTGAGGCAAACTTGGTAATAATAATCTTTTTTTTTTTTTGTTACAAATGCTAAATTTGAAATGAAATGAAAAATAAAAACATGCACTGGACAAGTACGAGCATGCAGTTTAAGATGAGCAGAACCTGAAATCTTCACTGTAAAAGGTAGATATGATGCACGTCTACCATCCATCCACCACAAGCTGTCATTTCCCCAAGAAAAAAATGTAAAAAAAAAAAAAAAATCTTAAACATCCCCCTGTGCACCTGACTACACTCACTGTGGACAAAGATACATTCTGATACAAACTACACAGAGTCCAGCTGTTGTTCGATGGAGCGCTGCAACAGGTACAGATGTCGCTACATGTACAGTGGAGTAAGCAAAGTGGTTATTTGTCCCCGCTATGTACTGTGAAAACATTGTGTGTGGATGAGTTATATAAAGGCATGGAGGGATCTTTTTTTTCTGATCTGTATATGGTGATGTATCTGTACAGTTTCCCTTAATTCTTATTTTTTTGTGGGTTTTTTTTGTGTATGTTTGGAAACAGAGGTTCATGTTGGCAAGGTGTCTCCATGAGCGTCCTTTTTGCGGCAGTGTTCCAGAGGAAAAACACAAGAGATACAGAGTTTTTTTTTTTAACAGTTGCTGCGTGTAAATGTTTTCAAACTGTTCAGGACATTTTTATTTAACCAAACTTTTTCATTTTTGAGATGTATTTTTTTTTTTCCCTCTTGGCCTCAGGTGAAGATCAAAGTTGATTTGTCTGTTGTTCCTTCCTTTCTCCTATGAAAAAAGTGCCTGTGATTGAGCGTCAGTTCCTCTCGTTTCCTCCCCGTGTTAGGATATAAGTCTTGTTTTATGGTTGGCTTTGGTTGCATAACGCGCTTTTACAATGCTCCATCCACGTCTGCTCAGCAAGTGAAGTCTTCAAAGTTGCCCTGGCCCGGATGATGAGGTAGCATGTTGCCAGGATATGTGGATGGGGTACGCAGGTTCTCACAAGGAGCCTGAGGGAAAGAAATGACAGTGAAAAGGTAAAGCACGACATGTCAAGTGGAAGACAAAGGCGACACAATCAGAAGGAAAAGCTCTGTGTATATTTTGGTTGTTGAATTTTCTATTCAGCAATGCTGCCATAAAAACACACAAAAAAATGAGAGGGTGTTTTTCTTTTAAAATACAAAAAGCTAAATTCAAATACGAGATGTTTTTCTCATTCGTGGCTCATGCTGTGTAGAATAAACACTAAGCCCTGATGGTGTATTATGACTGTGACACCGGAGGAGATCATTTTCCAAAACAACCCAAGTGTGTGTCTTGGGGAAGAAGACAAGGCCAACAAAAGGGATCGTATTTAAAAAATGGTTTGACTTTCACAGAACAACAAATAAATCACGAGAAAACAGAAACAAAAACGTTTCGCCATATTCTGGCTCAGTGTCATCATTTCCAAAGGAAGTGACTGGATACCTCATCAACTGCACATTTGAAGTTATAGGATTTTGTAAGTAGTCTATAAGAAGTATTCATGAACTACTTAAGTTATTACTTATTAGCATCAGAATTAAGATGAAAATGTTTGTTGACTGTTTCCTTCCCTTTCATTTTTCAATAAACATGTAAGTAAGTAAGTAAGTAAGTAAAGCTTTATTTGTATAGCACTTTTTAAAACAACATGTTACAAAGTGCTTCACATAAAGGGGAGATAGATCAAATCATATCAAATCAAATTTTAAGCCAATTTACGGAAACCCAACAGAATCCTCCAGGAGCAAACACTTATGACTGGTGACAGTGGTGAGGAAAAACTTCCCTTTAACAGCAGAAACCTCGAGCAGACCCAGACTCCTGAAGGATGGCCGTCTGCCTTGGCCAGTTGGGGTTAGAGCGAGAAAGTAAAGGAGGAGAAAAGACAGAGCGATAGAGATAGAGAGAGACTGGGGGAGAGGGTGGAGGTAGGGGGAGACACATGCACAGATAACTGATCATGTATTGTTTTAGGAGGTAATGGGAATAAAAACCCATCCTTTACTGTGAAATCCAGGAGTATTTATTGGATTTGTACTGACTTAAACCCATAAAGACGCAGTTCTACTTTCGTGGCAGTTCCCAAATTATTTTTTCACTAGATTTAACCTTTCTTAACTGCTTTATCACCATTTATTATATTATCCTCTGCATTTTGTGTTTTTTTTTTCAGTGGAAATGAGGTATTTTCCTATATTTAATTCACTGATCATATAAATGTTCATAAAAGCTCAGACTAAAGTGGAGGGTTATGCTATCAAAAACAGAAAAAAACTGAAGAAAAAGTGACTTTTATCAGCAAATATACCAATAACAGAACATTAAAACAAGTGTCTACATCCATAGCCACTGATCAGGCAAAATGGGTTTTACTGGTGAATCATTGTAGAAGATGACAGTGTTTCACTACGGAGCCTCTGAACGTCCAAATGGGTCACATCTGATGACCATGAAAAGACGACAAACTGCATTTTACACCAATTATTTACAAGTACTGAAAAGATTAGTGGATCAGAAGTTATTAAATATTTTAGATCAGTAGATGATTTTGGTCAATGGTGGCTGTTTGGGTCTTTATGGGTTAAAAGAGTTATTTGTAATATTTGAAAGAGATTAGCAAGACAGATTTTGGTGTTATGTGTGTTGATGACTCTCCCAGGGTCACCAACTGTCAAAGAAAACTAGAAGAGTTTATAACATCTAAAAGAATTTATAGAGTTTGCCCATGAAAATCCATGTGAAAAACACAACAAAACAATAAAAGGGCATAAATGACGCATGTAACAATGAGGACACTGAACAACAACCAAGACAAATATCAGCAGCAAACATACAAACAAGATGTAACAAGTAGAAAATGACATCAAAATAATCACTATGGGAAACTGTTAAATCATTGTAAAAGTCAGTCATATTTAGTTTTGGTGCATTTGCATTTAAATTGTGCCTTTGTTGCGTCTGTTGTTCGGTGACGGTGTGGTGCTGTCGAGCCATCATTACATGATTTGATAGCAGAGTAATCTCCAGTGGTTAGAAGTGCCTGGTATCTTGGTAACAGTCATCAGTGTTCTGACATTGAAGCAAAGAGCATTAAAATCAACGATGTGGAAAGTCAGTGAAACTATAGACATTATGGTGATTGAAGTCGTAGCCTCTTCTTGTTCATTTGGGTCCTGAGGACACATAAAATTGATTTTCTTGGGTCTTAAGATATTACAAGTAAAAGGTTTGGGAACTATGGGTATTGCAGAAATCCGGAGCCAAGCCTGCAACGTCTCTGCAGTAGTACCACGTCATACCACTAGAGTGAGTAGTGAGCCACTGAGACTGAGGTCTAACACAGGGGTGTCAAACTCATTTTCTTTCAGGGGCCACATTCAGCCCAAATTGATCTCAAGTTGGCCGAACCACTAAAACAATAGCATAATAACTTGTAAATAATGAGGACTCCAAATTTTTCTCTTTGTTGTAGTGCAATCAAAATTAAATTATGAAAATATGTGCATTTACAAACTATCCAAACAAAAATGATGTGAATAACCTGAAAAAAAAAAAGAGATTTCTTGAGAAAAATAAGTGCAATTTTAACAATATTACACCTCAACTAACCATTTAAACATGCATATTATGGATTGGATCTACAAAAGCACAAAATATTTAATAACAGGAAGTATAATGTTAAAATTTTACTTACAAAATTTCAAGTTTTTACCATTTTATTGTTAAAGGATAGTTTGTAAATGTTAATCTTTTCATAATTAATGTAAGTTTTTACACTAAAACAAAGAGAAAAATATGGCGTTGTCATTATTTATAGGTGTAATGTAAAATTATGTTTTTCGCAATAAACCAAGAAAATTTGGAGTCATTATTTAGAGGTTATTATGCTATTATTTTAGTTGAGTTCACATTGTCCCGTATGTGGAACCTGAACTAAAACAAGTTTGACATCCTTGATTGTTAATATCTGAAGTGTAATTTTTACAAATTCATCCCACGGGCCGGATTGGAACCTTTGGCGGGCCGGTTTTGGCCCCCGGGCCGCATGTTTGACACCCCTGGTCTAACACATGTTAAATAGGAGGAAGCTCACTAGGCTTCAACAGGTCTAAGCTTTTTCCAGAATGACCATTACTACGACCACCATCCACTGTCGGTACAAAACAATGTGTGAACGAAGTGGTGATCAAATAAAAACAAACTAATTTGGAAATTGAGTTAACCAATGATATGTGGGAGGAGGTTTTGGATAAAGTTCACTGCTCCTAAATTTGTGCAAAACATGGCCTTATACAGTGCAAAATTTTACATCCAACCCACTTGATGGTCAGGATTTCAAGAATGTATCCAAATGTAGATCCAACTTGTGATTGGTGTCACCAGGCGGATGCATCACTTATTCACATGTTCTGGATATGCCCAACATTATTACACTTTGGAAAAAAGCGTCTGCCAAATGCATAAACATAATCATTATTCTCTTATTGGTCCAAAATTTTCGACACTTTGAGTGTGGTCACTGGGGAAAGTATTGCGCCAAGCTCTACTATTACTCTGTTTGGGGCAACTTCAAATGTTTTCTCATTGTCTTCAGGAAACAGATCTTTTATAGCCTTTGTCAGTTTGTTGGTGCAATTGATTCTTCTAAAATGGAAATCGGCCACTCCACCGTCTCACTCTCATTGGGTCAGGGATGTACTTTATTTTGCCAATTTGGAAAAAATCAGAAACTTGTTGAGGGGCTCACAACAACAGTTCTCTAAAATATGGGACCCTTTTTTTGAATATGTTTGGAAGCTGGACTTCCCTGTAAAATCCGATTGATTTTTTTTTTTTTTTTACTTTTAATTTTTTCTTCCAATCTTGTGTTAACAACCCAATACCGCTTCACTAGTAGCTTGTAATACATATATCATGTTTTGTGTTGTTTTATATGTTTTATTTTTATTTTTTGTGTATGTTTTTTCTGTGTGTTATTTTATTTTAATAGCTTCACGGTGTTATTGATCCTTGAACATTCTTGTCGTAAGCTCTTGTCTGTGATTTTGTGTTCTTTCTTAAATTATGTATGGAAAGTTTAATAAAGAAATTGAAGGAAAAAAAAAACAAATTAAAAGTCAGCATTGCTTTTGCTTTCCCTTCTAGAGATAACTTTCAATAAGTAAAGGCATAAAGTTATATTCTGAACTCATAATGTTTTAACACTGTTAATTTGGTGTAGTGACATTTATGAAGATATAAATTTCTATAAAATATTGTTACAAGTGTGTGTTTGTTGATGTGTGTGTTACAATGCAGTAAAAGTCACTAATGAAAACATTAATCTTTATGAAACTATGTACTGTACACTGTATGAGTGACTACCTGGAAGCCTTTACAATTTCCCTGAGCCTCTGTTAAGGATTCACCAAATAGTGTTAGGAAATTTGTTTAGCCTGTTGAAGTTACACTATTAATAAAACTAGAAAGCACTTGGAAAGCACAGAACACTGCCAAGGCAGATCAGCCCCCCACCCCATCACCACTAGAATGTTATCATTTCTTCCTTATGCCAGTATCAACATTTCCTGAAAATTTCATCCAAATCCGTCCATAACTTTTTGAGTTATCTTGCTAACAGACAAACAAAAAGACAAACTGCGATGAAAACAAACCTCTGCCGTTCCTTGGCGTAAAAATGTCCTGTGATCTTTCCAAACTCACTTTTTACTTTCAGTAGACAAACTCTTTACCAGACTTTTACTGTGAAATAACAACATGCTGTGGAAAACTCTCTGTACTTTTGTTTTGGAAGATGCTACAAATCAGAATAATTCCCTCACTAATGAAATCTCATTTTAATGACTAGTGCCTTTTTCACGGATCTACAGTTTAAGATTCAAGATTCAAAGATTGTCAATTTACTAGTTGCACAGAACATACAGATAGTTGACTGTTTCTGCCTCACCTTGCTAAATGTCATATTTTTTTATTTAAAAAAAAAAAGTAAAAATAGAAGAAGAATAAGCAAGTGGTATAAAGAAGAAATTACAGCAGAATATAAAGTGTACATGTCATTACTGTGACTATATTTCTGGCAGTTTGACAACTTCTGTTCGTAGTCTTTCATAGACATTATGAGCTGTCCCAGCCACTAGGGGTGTGGACTGAGCAGAGGAGTAGGGGTAGTTTGACACTTTGATGAAGCTCATTAACACTTCATGCTGCTTGATTCCTGGTTGTTAAAGGTGATAATTTGTTGACAGTTCATCCACTGCTCATGCTTCCGTCTGTGTATGTCAAGGAACATGTGATGTTCCATTATGTTAATGCTTAAATGTTAATTCGTCACAGTTTCTCACATCTAGCAGTTAGTAAACCGCCTAAAAATGACTAAGACATTATAATATCATCTCCAGTCTCTCTGATGCATCACTAACTATACACCGTAAACTGCACTGAAAACCCTCTCTAAGAACACTTAAGTTTAAATATCACAGTGTTACTGACACACAATTATCCTTAAAAGCATCATTTAGAGTTGAAAAACAGCTCATTTTTAAGGAATTGTTACTCAGAATGTTCTAGAAACATAAAAAGGAAAACCTTGAAATGGTCTAGTGACTCTTTTGTTGCTTTTGGTCATCCTGTTTTTAGGCAGAATAGTCCTAAAGTTACTGTTCTAATACCAGGTGAAGCTACTGCTATTTATGACTAAGTGGTACGTTTACATAAGTAGATGGTAACAAGTGGTGTCAGGCACAAGAAACCCTGCCCCTTACATGTATTATAGGTTATTTTGGCATCAATCCAGCTGATGTCATCATGTCTATGCGTGTGCTGATGTCATCATATCAATTGCCTCTATATATGTGCCAAGTTTCAAGTAAATTAAAACAAAATTCATGTTGTTATAGACATTTGAAATTACACCCATTATAAGTAAATGGGGAAAAAAAAGATTTTAAAAATTCATAAAAAATGTGAACTTTGATCTACTTTCCCCAAAATGTAATGACATCTATTAAGGGTCACTGGCAATTTATAAAACCAATTTGGTATGAATTCAACCAATAGCTTTGCCGCTAAAGTGTTAACAAACAAAGAAACAAACTGAACCAAAAACAATATCCCTTGCCTCTCCTTTGGAGGGCGGGATAAAAATTATACTTATTAATCATCATTTCATTCTTTTCATACATGAAATCAGAAACCAGGCCAACTCGATTTAAGTTAAACTAACATCTGCTTGTATTTCTGGCTAACAGAGGAGTGTTCTTTCACTATGCATCAAATGCCTTCTCTTGGATGCATTTTTACTAGTGATGTTCACTGAGTTTACTGTTTGATGAGGCATGATTCAAACCAAACTGTGGCTGATCAAAACAAATCATAAATTCAGATATTTGCAAAACAAACTGTAGGGGAAGCGAGAGGCAATTTATGGTTTTACTGTGGATGTTTCTTGACAACACAGTGGTGCAGTGGTTAGAACTGTTGCCTCATAGCAAGAAGGTTCTGCGTTTGATTCCAACACCAGCCAACAGAGGTGGGAGTCTGTGTGGAGTTTGCATGCTCTCCCCTTGTCTGCGTGGGTTCTCTCCAGGTACTCCAGCTTCCTCTCACCATCCAAAGACATGCACATAATAGGTTAATTAGCTAATCTAAATTGCCCACAGGTGTGAATTTAAGAGTGATTAGTTCATCTCTATTTGTCAATTTTGTGATGTACTGGTGACATGTCCAGGTTAAACCCTACCTTCGCCCAATGGTAGCTGGGATAGGCTCCAGCACCCCCGTGACCCTCTCGAGGACCAAGGTTCAGAAGATGAACGAATGAATATCATTAACCTGATGCTGATGCTACTGGCAGCCAGGGCCAGATAAAATGTAAACCTCTCATTCCCAAACTTAAAGTCAGGACAAACTTAGGGTCTTAAATGGGTGGAAAAATACCAGATAACTATGTGATAGGTGATCTCTGGAAGACTAAAGAAATGTGCAACTATTTGAAATGCGTAGGAAAGGTGGCAAGACAGAAATGACATTAAACCACAAGACACAAAGTAAAAAAAATCTACCAGTCTCAATGAGATGAAAATGGTAAGGCAAAGGCAATAATGAGAGACATAAGTCACTTTTCCACTGACCCTCAAATTGCGCGAATATAACTTGTGCATAAAAATTTACCTAATGGAAAAATTACAATTTCGCCCAAACTCTCGATTTTTGATTAAAAGTTTTTGCGCTGGCAAGAGGTGTTTTTTTTCTGGGCGTAGTGCAATTGGTATATCACACAAAACTGCAATGGAAAGACCTTTTTCTGCAACTAGTCATGTGAGTAAAAAAGACCAGATGTTGATGGACATTACAACAAGTGAAGAAGAAGAGTTTAAAAGAAATGTGTGTATGTGTGCAGGGGCGCAGCTACCAATTATGAGCCCCATAAAGAAATTGACTATCTTCTCAATCCGTCAGATCGGGGGGTGGGGTGTATTTACGTTGGGGTGTGGTCCATAAACAATGTCACTCTTACGATAACGTGAAAATGAAACCAAAACTGAACATGCTTTCAACCTTTGCCTCCCGACTTCTACACCTCTCTTATACAGCAGATCTTACACGAAATTTTCACAACTTCTAACCTATATCCACTGGGCCCCCTCCACTGCTCTATGGGCCCCCCACAAATACTGGGTCCCGTGAATTCGTCATGTTTACTCCCCCCCTTATTGGTGCTCCGGTATGTGTGGACACACTAGGAAACTGATTCATTTTTTAATTTAGTACGGGGTAGAGTAGTAATACATAATAATAATGAATATATCTGTAAATCAATGTGATATTTACATTCGGCACCATGTTTATGGAAGGACTTCTTGTGTCATGTTGCGATAATAAATAAACAAATCATCGCATTTGTGATTTAATGGAAAAACCAACATTACGCACTTCTGTTTTTTCAACATTTAGTAAATATCAGTAAAGTTCTGCGCATATGTCCAATGGACGAGCGACTATAGACTAACAGGATGAAAAAGACAGTAAAAGAAACTTTTGGAAACATAGTTTTAACAGTGGGTAAGAGTGAATACTCTGGCGTATCAACATGTATTCTTTAAAATTCTGACATAAAATTGATTTCTTGGGTCTTAACAGAAAAAAAATTGGTATAAACCATTGGCTGATACAACTGATGATGATGGGCTAAAGAAGAACATGTACAGATGTGCAGATGTCATGTCAACACTGTACATTTTGTCAGTGAGTCATTGCAGTAGTGTTAATTTAGTGGTAACAGGGGTGCTTTCCATTTCACAACTGCCCCCTGCTGTTGATAGTAATAGTTATTTTTTCAATCTCAAAGCAACCAGTTACTCTTTTCAGACTATCTATAATGCTATAAGTCCCCTCTGTGTGATGCTATGTTGTAGTCACTTCATTACCATAAATATTAGATCTGCTGCTCACTTGGAACACAAAGTGGTTGGTTTTCAGTCACTGCATGTCTTCTTCTCTGAGACACATATTTGTTTTGTCCTCCATATATCAGTTGATTACACAGCATCTTCATATATTCTTGTGAAGAAATAAATGAAAATCAAACCATTTTTTCAGTTTTGTTCACCCTCTTTTGCCCATGAAATTGAAAAATCCCCTTTGAGTTTAAATTTTTGTTTGTCTAAATTGAAAGGCAAATAACCACTTGTGTTCTTCTGTTTTGGATCCCCTGTTTCTGAGAAAAGACAAATCCAATGACCAAAACATGCACAGGCTAACTAGGCAGCAACTGACTCATACAGTACATCTGAAAAAAAAAAAGATCCTTCAAGTCAAGTCATAAACATACTTTCAAATAAATGGGGCGAGCAACAAACCAAGTCACTATGAGAGACAAAATAGAATCCTGGAGCATTTTAGAGTTAAAAGATGACAGAAAATAATGACTGGATGAAAAAAGACCATAACTGCATCTGGAAAAGCAGATCAGAGGAGGACCACATCTTTCCTTTTTCTCTGCCAGGTTTCAGACCTACAATTAAAGTGAACTCGCTTCATTTACACTTGGAAATAAGTAAGCCGTCACACCTTCTAAAGCTCTAATTTCAGCCTTTCCCTGCCACTCCTGTCCTCCAGCTTTGATTAAATTCAAGCCACTTTCCTCTTTCCCACTACTCACTCTCTCTCAATTTTCTCTCCCCAATCACTTTTTCTCTGCCTCCGTGTCTCTCAAGTTGCTTCTCTCCCCCCCCCCCCATCTCTCCTTCTCCTTTCCATCATTCTGTCCTCCTTCACTCCGGCTGCAGTAGAGACCAGTGACGACAAAGAGGAGAGTGTGCCCCTGTCAAGCCGATACATTGTGACACAGTCAAAGTGCTTAGCAGCAGCCTACTGACATGGCGTTTCACATCATCCAGGCTCAGCACAGCTCCCCGGTCATTGTTGTTACGGCCTTTGTGTTTCTTCTTCATGCATCGGCACATCTTGTACTTGATCACCTGAAAAGAAAAGGTGATGACACCCATTACCTATTTGTTGGCATCACAACACAGTATTATCTTTTTTTTTGTTTATATGTAGAATGCACCAGAAACTTTTTTTGGTCTCCCTACAGCCTCACACCTTTCAGTTTAACAGCTTCAGATGAATGGCTATTCAAATATGATTGATTTCATGCATCTATAAATATGTTTCTCCATCGATCTTGTTCACGAGCAGGTGGATGCAGCTATTGCACCTTGTCTACCACACACGTGCGCACACACACGCACACACACATACACACACACACACACACACACACACACACACACAAAACCCATCTTTGTGTAGCTGTAGACGTGAAACAAAGAGGAAGTCAGCCACAGAGAGTTACTCTAATGAGAAGGGACACAGACATCCTGACTAATCTAAAACATAACACATTCAAAATGTTAATGTATTCAGCATTGCTGCTGAAATGTGTAGGGTAGTGTCACAGAGATTGGCTGAGGCACAGAGTGTTCGTCACACTCACAAAATCACGCCTGTGTGTGAATAGTTAACAACATGTAAAAAACTCCACTTTATAATTCCAGAATTCTGAAAGAGGATGAATTTCCATAGACAATACATTGCACTGGATGCATTAGGGCTCCGGAGTGTGACCATTAAGTCACATTTTGGGATCATTTTTGGAGATAACATTGGTAGGTTTTAAAACCTTAAAACCCCAGTCCCCTGGTACTTACTGGCTTGCAAATGTGTCCTGTGCTTTAAACTTTTAATAATCATCACTGTATGTCACTTGGCCCTTTGGTAACATTGACTGATATTTAAAAGTCAAAGATTGCAGACCCTCGACCTATTGGGGAGTCTGGTTTCGACCAGCTCTATATGTAAAGTGTCATAAGATTACTTCTGTTATGATTTGGCGCTACATAAATAAACTTTGATTGATTGATTGATTGACATCCACCGGGCTGAATCACTACACCATGTCATGAATGAAAACACTGCAAGACCCTTACATATGCCATAAGTCAGTTCCTTGATCCTTAAAACATTTTCCCAGGATTTGGATTCTTGTTTTTATCATCAAATGTTTGGTGAGAGGAGGTGATTTATGTGTCAACACTGTCAGTTCTCTCATCAGAGTAGTGACCTGAACTAGGGATGCACAGAAATACCAGCCAGACATTGGTGTCAACTCATATTTGTTGATATTTAGCGGTATTGGTATCGTCCAACAAGATGTATTTTCACCATTGGCAGTGGCAAAGATTTATCTGTTGTGATAATTTCAAAGTTTTTTCATAAATTTGAATATTTGAATCTCTGTTTATTCGAAATTACTATGGATGAAAGACCTTAAAATAGCAACTACTGTTATATTTATAATGACAATCTCTTTGTGAATAAATAACAAAAACAACATCAGTACTGGCATCAGCCAAGAATTTTGCAATCAGTGCATCCATAATATTAACACCGATTAAACATCAAATATGATGGATTTTGAAATGGAAAATACATGCTCTCAGTTCTGGATCAGGAGGAAATGAATTATGTTGATAGATACAGTCCTGTAACATGTTTGATTTTTTTTTTTTTTTATAACTGCCTTTATTTTTGAGAAAATGACAAAAATGTCAAAATATAGCGTATTTCTAAATGGTGAAGATTCTGGATCCATATTTAGATCATCTGCAGGGAGAACTCAGTAACAGCAGAGATCTATCACGTGTAGAAATTCCACGTTGAACTGTGCTATAGCTTGTGAGTTACAGCCACAGACAAGACCAACTGCAATCCCCTCATTGAGCAAGGGTAATACAGATCATTCAGAGCCTCCTGTGCCACTTCAGTGATGAGGTCAACTCAGATGATCAGCCGCTGATCTCATGATGAAAAAGAAAACGGTTTCCAAAACGAATCGCTCACACAATTGAAGTGTCTGCCATACTGGAAAGAAAAGAACTCTCCATATTGCTTGTGCTGCTCTGTGTGTGGATGGGGATTTGCATGGAAAGCTTAGACTGCTGATGTGACTGAAAACTGTAAACATGAAACACTTGTTCAGCTTGACATCAGCTTGAAACATAGACTATGCTGGGACAAATACACTGATGGAATTCCAGCCTCTACCAGCAGCAGATGTAAAAGCAGCACAAGTACTCCTGATGTATGACATGGCATTTAATATTCCTGTACATGTCCGTATCTACCACTACAGGGTGGAAGCCTATTTTTATACAAAAATAACCACCAAGGTTTTGTATAGATGAGGGGTGTCTAACATGTGGCCTGCAGGATGAATTTACAAAGTGCAAAAATTACACTGAAGATGTTAACAGTTAAAGGTTCAGGGCCACATTCAGCCCAATCCAAAGTGGATCAGACCAGTAATATAATAGCATAATAAAGAAAAAATGATGACAACTCCATGTTTTTCATCTTTGTTTTAGTGTGAAAAAAGTCCAATTGCATGATGAAAATATTTACATATACAAACAACCTTGAATCTGAAATTTCTTACGGGAAAATAAGTGGAACTTTAACAGTATTCTGCCTGTTACTGTTTTGTGCCTTTGTAGATTCACTGTGGTCTGTAAGGCAGGGTACACACATAAGGATTTTCTAAATCTGAAGAATTTTTTTATCTGTTACACACCCCACACATGAAGAAAAAAACCAAGCATTAAACAGTTTTGATCGTACTGTGTGTGCTTCAATAACCTCAACACAGCACACCACACACATAACAATTCTGTCCCACCCCCGATCTAGAATCTAGTCCTCCAAGCCAGAAATGTTGCGTGGTCAAACCTGATCTAACAAAAACAAAGAATAAGAAACATAGCATGACTTGGGAACAGAGTCCTGCATTGGGTCGGTTAACCCGCAAAAACATGCGGGGATGGGTAAAAAAAAAAAAAAAAGAAGAATTTTCATGGGTACGGGCCCAGGTAAAATTAAATATAATGCGGGTGGGTAGCAAGCAAGGAAGTGAAAAAATAAAAATTCGTGGATGAAAATAATTTGCAGGACATTTAAAGACAATGATCCTCTAATTTCACCATGGTTGATCCACAGCCGATTTGTTTTATTTTTAAGTGAGCTTCACCTCTGTTTACATCTGGCAACAGACATCATTGAGCAGCACATACTAGTAATTGATGCCTTGCGTTTTAGCCAAAAATAAAGCCCTTAAAAGTGAGTTACTGTGTAGACAATGTGTTTAATCACAGGTTGGGTTGTGGGTCTAATGTATGCGGGTATAGGCATGTGTGGGTTTGGGAAAGTAGACTTTTGCAGGACTCTGCTTGGGACTCATCAGCTTTCCCCACACTTTTCGTCGTTAATACTGATTAAGTTTAATATTTACGATGGTCGGCTCTGACCCATTTCAGAGACGATTATCGGTATAAATTCGCTCTTAAGACACCTCAGACCACAGGATAATCTAATAGGATAAACTTATAAGACATAAAATAATCTGGCGTTTGCCTTCCTTGGTCTGGAAGGGGGAAAATCAGGACAAAACAGCCCGATTATCTTTAAGTGTGTACCCTGCTTAAGTTGTCATGCACATGTAAATAATAAAATTGCTAAAACTGCAATTTTACTTTTTTGCACAAAAACAAAGAGAAAAAGTTTGGAGCTATTATTTAAAGGCTATTATACTGTTATTTTATCTGTCCTGGTTGAGATCAAATTGAGCTGTATGTTGCCCCTGAACTAAAATGAGTTTGACAATCCTGGTATAGACCATCATTTTTTACAGTGGAGAAGTCGTCAATCCGGCAGACTGCAGCCTCCAGAGAAAAGGGACGGTCAATTTAGACTTTAAAGCTCTTTTGTTAAAAACTAATGTTCTGTTTGTAAAGAAGAAAACATCTCCCTGTGCAGTGACAAGGGGTATTGATGTGTTTTAATTATTTTTAGACAACAGTGGGGCTAAATTAGGCACGGATGCACACGTTTGTAAGATTAATTCACTGCACTTAATTTCCATACCATTTATCTGTTGAGACGGAGAAAATAAGAATGTGTTACAATGCATACTGATTTAAGTGGTGTTCCAAACAACAGCTACTAAAGGAAAAAGTTAGTCTAGCACTGTGTGTATTATCCCGATGATGGTGGAGGCCATTATTCATTCAAAAAACATGTTCCATACACTGAAGGAAATTCAGGATGACTTATCAGAAGCCAAAAGAGCAAAAAAACAACTAAGCAAAAAAAGAGAGCAAATTCAATATTAGAGCAGGAAAAGTTAAAGTTAAAGCAGCACTACTGAAAGTCAGAACAAATGAGAAAGTAGATTAAAAGGGACAAATCACAGACGGAAAGAGTAATAAATAAAAGATCTGAGCTTTAGTTTTTATTTTACCTCATATAGATAGTCAAAGAGTTCGAGAATGGTGAGGATGCTCGCTCCGATGAAGAGACCCATCTGTCCTCCGATATCACCTGAAAAGATAGATATGCAGCCCTTTATAAGAGAATAACCCTCTGCATTCATATGAGGTTAGTATTGTAGAACACTGGAAATCTTATTTTGCTGATTCCCATGTCTGAAAATTGAGATATTTGACAAAAAGGAAATGAAGATGTTTGCAAAATAGCAGAAAAGTCACAATATATTAAGGAGACAGCATGTGTCCGTGTCTAAAAAATGCAAGTGCTTTTTTGTTATTGTCACTTAATATAAAAAGCGTCTGTCACGTTGCATAAAGCTTATTATCTGTTGCTTAGAAAACACATCTATTTTCTTACCCAGAAGCCCTGCCAATTCGTAGGCTTTCTTCTGTTCGATGGTCTCATAGTTTAGTGCTTCAAAGTAAATATCCAGAACCAGGATGTTGTCACTGAGAAGGAAGAACAAAGTGACGAGTTAAAACATCTCAGTTCAGGTTTTATACACTATAAGTTTGTCGAAGCATCCTAAGGCAGAGACGGCGACTGGCGACTATGCCACTTTTTGCAGATAATGTGTCAAATTGAGCAAATAACCTGTCGTCACTGACTCATTTCCCGTAGGTGGAAGGAGCCACTGAGGAATACAAAGGAAATGATGACAGCTGTTTGATTTCGTACCGTGTTAATGTTTAAAACTCGTGACTTCAGAAAGTAGAAAAAAGAACAGGGATTAGTTTGGAAGGCCCAGAGCAAGGCATAAAATTATTCTGATTCGTGAATATCCTCTCTGTGGGGCAAGTCAGACTTCACACCCCACTGGAGTTGAGATCAAAAACCCACAGCTCTACTTTGTACTTTCTTTTTTGTCTTCATGCACTGTTTTATTGCTCAAATTTCCACTTGTCTTATGTTTGAGACGAGTGATGATGTGTCAGTTGTAAAAGAAAACTCAACTGCTGCAGGCTCCGTCGAAAGAATAAAAGCAAATTGCAGGCGTTAATGCAGAGATGGAGATGAACTCATAAAAAAGTGAACATGTAACATCTGCTCGCTCCATGCTAAGTATGATATCGTTTCAACTCTTGCACTTTAACTACACTGACTTCATTAAAGGAAAATAAAACACTGTCGAAGAACAATAATCTTTACTCAGTGTATCGTTACATATTTAAGGTGGTATAAATCTCTTTAAAATGGGTGTTTGGGCTGTTTTCTCCTGATTTGTCAACATTGTTGCCAGAAGAATATATCTTATTGTGCGTTTCTGCAAAACTGTGAATGTGTATAATCTCAACATAATTTGTCATTGAGGGATCTGCTATTTGCTTTTCCAGACAGGAAGTGATTGAGGTAGATATTTATAGCCATAATTTTTCCACTGGAGGAGCGACTTTGTATCTCAGCTCCTGTAAGGATTTAGGATTAGGAAATAAAAAGTAAAAAAAATAACTAGAAGGACTCGGAGAGCGCAGACCTCCACCAAGGCAGATCAGTGTCCCGGAATTGGATGAAAATTTCAGGAAATGTTGATACTGGCACAAGGAACAAATGATTAAATTTTGGTGGTGATTGGGGGTGGGGGTGGGGGTGGGGGGGCATGGGGGCCCACTGATCTGCCTTGGCGGAGGTCTGCGCTGTCTTTTCTAGAAAAGCACTCATAGAGCGCAGACCTCCGCCAAGGCAGATCAGTGCCCATCCCCCCCGCCCCCAATCACCTAATCATTTGTTCCTTGTGTCAGTATCAACATTTCCTGAAATTTTCATCCAAATCCGTCCGTAACTTTTTGAGTTATCTTGCACACAGACAGACAGACAGACAGACAGACAGACAGACAGACAAACCAATGCTGACAAAAACATAACCTCCTTGGCAGAGGTAATAAATAGACTTGAAGAGTCTTTGAAGATGTTCATTTTTCTGTATTAAATGCACAGTAGGGGTCACTAACATTGCTAATGTTGTGATATAGCATGGGATCATGGGAGTTGTTTCTGATGTGATTTACATTTACACATGAGGTAATGTATTAAATGTTCAATATGTAGGACTCATATATGTGCTACATGTACTTATGAGATATTTGTGTTGGAGTCTGTGTTGTGCTGGAAGCTGGTGTTCCCATTTAGATCCTTAGGCTCATTCCAATGTAGAAGCCAAGTGTAACACTAGCTAAGCTAATGCTAGCTTAGAAACGCAGCACGCAAATATTGATGGACTACCAGCTACCAGGATGAAGTTTTTGTAAGTACTAGGGATGTAAACAATTAATTGACTATCAGTTAATCATCAATAAGAATTTGCTCGATTAAATTATTAATGGTCAGTTAATTGCCCTTTTCCACAGTGGGATTTGTGGTGTCGACAGTAGGGGGCGCCACTGCCCAAACTAGGCTTCATTGCTGAAGTTGAATAACCGGGTGGTCACCCTGTCCACCTGCCCACACCTGTGTGAAGGCTGCAGGTTTGTCCGCGCTGCGACGCCGCAGCTGGGATAGCCGGTCATCAAAGCGGATCATGGCGTTGATGAGTTAGAATCGCTTTAGGGACATGGTGGAGCGAAACACAGACCGGCCCATCTGTTTGTGGGAGCAGTACACCCCCGCCTAGATACACACACAAATGTGGGGTCAGTAGCTGGTTAGTGAGACAGAAGTTGAAAACATTTTCCAGGCTCCTGATCCAGACCACAGGTATGTCCTGCATTGTGTTCCACAGTCACCACGGTGGCCACGGGAAAATGGTGTGTGTGTGTGTGTGTGTGTGTGTGTGTGTGTGTGGGGTGGGGTGGGGGGGGCATTTCCACTGAAATCTCGCTCCATCATGTCAGTGATGCAAAGTCAGAAATGGCCATTTCTCCTAAACTGCCCCTCTTCAGATCCATCCATTTATTTATTGAATTTCTCTGCAGAAAATATTTAGTTCTACTCCATAAATGTCATTGCCTGTACTGTATCCAATGGTACAATAAATTAATCATTAAGGAATGACATGCTTTTTTTCATGAAGTATATAAACAGTATTTAGCTTTTATTCTTATAGACCCTATCAAAAGAGAAATTCAGGCTCTCAGGAAAATCACCACTTATCAATTAATCTTTAATCGATTGATAGGGTCAACCAACTAATGATTAAGGGATTAATCAAATAATTTGCATCCCTTGTAAGTACACATTTAGTGGTGTTAAAGGTTAAAGTTAATTCACTTTCTTACACCTGTAGGGAAATTTGTTCTCTGCATTTTGAAAAGACATCTCGCCATTTGACCTTGAAAAAATAGGCCAAGGTCACCTATTTTCAATAGGCTTCTGGTCCATGCCAAGATGCATCCACAGTATAAATTTGGTACAGATATCTCAGTGCATTCTTCAGAGAATACCATTATGTTGTTGAATGGACAGACAGACAGACAGATGACAAAACAATTACAATACCCCAGAAGTTGGCCAAGGGGTAAAAACTGTTAAATTCCTCCATAAATAAACTAGAAAAGCACTCAGAGAGCACAGACTTCCGCCAAGGCAGATCAGTGCCCTCCCCCCCACCACCAAAATTTAATCATTTGTTCCTTGTGCCAGTATCAACATTTTCTGAAACTTTCATCCAAATCTGTCCAAAACCTTTTGAGTTATCTTGCACACGGACAGACAGAGAAACCAATGCCGGCAAAAACATAACCTCCTTGGCGGAGGTAATAAAGACATTTTCTGCTTGTTGATATAATTTAAGCTATTTCATCAGTTCCACAAAAGCTGTCATATTCAGCCATGAGCAGTGTTATCATTCTGATCTGTTGAGATAAAACATGTTTTAATTCAGAAACACTAGTAAAACACCCAGCACATAGGTATTGGTTACTGCACTGTAGAGTGGTGACCCTGTTTGATTTGTCCACCTGTGTGAAGTATTCTTCTGCAGTCTGAGTGATGAGTCCCACTGTCAGGTGTCCTCCTGGTTTAGAGAGCTGACTTGCATTGCATCTGATCAGAGCTGCTGTCATGTAGCCATTGAAGCCATATGTCTCTGTGTCTCAGTTTCTACCATGTCTCTGTGTGGAGGTTCCCAGCAGTAACAGTCCACTGTCACAGACTTTAGTTTCACACCAATGAACACTGCCTGGATACCAGACACACTCCCAGCTAAAATTCATCACACTGACATCTCGTGCAAATGTGGCCAGTCAAAAAGTGAACCGGATGAAGCTTTTGCATCATTCTGACTGCATATGGTGTAATTATCTCATCCTGACAGCTCCACTGGGAATGATATATAAAAGATTCAACGGTTACTGCATCCTCTCCTCATTTCCTTCAACTACTTTTGATCTCTTCAGTAGATTTGTAAAATGGAAATAAAAGTACCTTCCTCATTTGTTTTTATATGCACTTACACACTTGCCAGTTGTGTAAATGTGTGTGTTAAAATACCTTACAGATATATATCTATAGTCTATTACAGAGCCTTTATATGTTGTATTGTCCACATTTTACTGTTATTCCTCACACTACCTTTACTTCTTGCACTTTAAGATTGGATGCTAAACTGAATGTCATTGTGTG